>NC_000083.6:7914634-8244634 GCF_000001635.26 Mus musculus | reverse complement strand
CCCCAAACTGCAGCCAGCTCCCATAGTAGTGGTCCCCACCTCAAGCACTGGAGAGAATGAGCGGTTTGCACAGGACAGAGATGGAGAAACAGTCTTTAGTGATGCTAGCTTCCATTTCCATGCAGTGAGATTGAAAATAAGGATCCAGGAAATGCCTGGTGAGAGTTCCCATGACTGCCCTGTCCTTCGCCAGATCTTGAGAAGCAAGAGGTGAGGATCCACTTAGGAAACTCACTTTCAGATGTAAGTGTTTGCTGTGTAGCTAGCTCCTCTGAATTGAGACACTCCCTCCTGGATTCAAAAAGTAAACAGAGTTTACAGTCAAGGAGACTCCTGAAATTTACAAGATCCGTAGGGGCCCTCTCCAAGGTTATGTGCACAGTGACAATGGCTGAAGGGAGGAGACTCCAGGCTGGGAGCTACAAGGCCATCAGTGCCACAGGGGAGGTCCCAGGATACAGCCACCTTTGAGTCACATAGCCCTCCTTTTAAAAAGCTTATTTTTGTGTGTGAGAGTGCTCTCCTTGTCTGCGTGTCTATGTACCGCATGTGCATCTGGTGCTCTTAGAGGTTAGAAGAGCGCATCTGAAGACCCCCTGCAAGTCAAGGTATGGACGGATGCGAACTGCCATGTGGGCACCGGGGACCGAAACCCAGGGGTCCTCTGCAAGAACAAGTGCTCTTAACCGCTGAGCTATCTCTCCAGCTCCATAGGGTAAAGAGATTTTTCTTCATGTCTCCAGTAGTTTAAATACGAGAGAAGCATAGACTCACAGAACTGTGAAGTTGTTCACACCTCGGTGGCCAGGAAGCAAGTCCCAGGAAATGCTAAACACAGCACAGGGGAGACACAGCGGTCAGTTTCAGCGAGCAGGGCTGACAGACCCCCACTCTCACTTCCTAGAGGTGCTGACCATGTGGCCTCGCAACCCAGGGCCCGGACTGGCTCAGTCTGGATACACTTTACACCTTTCCGCACTACAGAACCCTGAACTCAGCTTGTCCCCGACCTTGAATGTGAGAGGAAAACTAGAACCTGCCCTGCTCAGTTTCTCCAAGGAACTGGCTGTCACAATGGGCATCTTTGTCCACCCAGAGTCCTGCTCATTACCTACACTGACAAGCCTTCCCATTGAAGACTTCTTGGCTCTGCTTGCCTGCCCTTGGCTCTCCATGGGAGGTGAGGGGTCTGCACACCTTGTGACCACAGTTGTCCCTGTTCTCTGCCAGAGCCAGGGAATAGTATTCCAAGTGGCCTGAGCCTATTGCCTGTGGGAATCATGTGCTGTACCCGTATCCTTTCAACTAGAACTATCACACACCACTCCTCCCCCTAGGGAAAAAAGCTGAAAACCCTTCCCTCCTGGCCTCATTCTTCGCTCTGCTCCAGCATCTCTGGGGCATCTGCTCCCTTCTGGAGTAGAAGCTGATAGGAGTGCCCCCTAGGGAATTCACTGGCTGCACAAGGAAGAAGCCAGGCTCCTAGGATGCTTTGGGGATATGTATGCCTGGTCTGTCTCCCCCCTCCCCCACCCCCAAGTCCTCCAGACTCTTTTCACGACCTCATTTGTCATGAAGACGAGACAGGATCTCACTATGTAGCCCCGACTGTCTTGGAATTCCTTGTGGAGAGCAGAGATCTGCCTGCCTCTGCCTCCTGAGTGCTAGGATCAAAGGTGTGAACCCTACACCTGGTTGAACTTTTTTAAAAACTGCACCCAGCTAGAAAGTAAATCTCTTCTAGAACCCCCCCCCAAAAAAAGACATACCTGAAAGAAATAAAATCCAATAAAACAGATTTAACTTTGTTAAGGACCAAACAGAAATCCTGCATTTTGGGCTAAAGTAATGTGGGACAACTACTATGAAGCCACATCTTTCTCTGAAAACGGGGACTTTTCTGACCTCCCTTCTCCACCCAAGAGGGTAAAGTGAACCACAGAACACTGCTCCCCACCCCCACAGCTCCTACTTCCCCCACCTTTACCCAGCTTTCCAGGGCTCTCAGTCCACACCAGATGGCTTCCGTTCAAATGGCCACTGTTCCCTGGCCTCTGTAGATGGTACGGAGCCGTGGTCTCTCAAGCGGTGCCTTGTGTATTCTCTAGCTCAGTAGTTCTTCCACATCTCAAAGAAAAATCCACACTGTACATTGCCCTGAGTGCGTTTGTTTTTATCTGGGAATTCCCCAAGCCAAGCTTCACTCACAAATGTGAAATGTCACAGCCCCTCTGCGGGGCTACTCTATGGTACACTGAAAGTAAGTCGGCAGTACAATTCATAGTACAACTTTCCAGTCTGAACGGGATGCCGTCAACGTGAAAGTTTCATTTGGAGCAAAGTCCAGAGACCGCTGGGTGGACTGACAGGTCACTAGGCAGGAGAGGACTTGAGTGTCACCTAAGGTTTCGGGTGGAGGAAATCAAGGACTGTGGGCCAGCAGAGTCTTGGGCACTCCTGACACACTAGGCTCCCAAAGACATTGGTAGTGTCTTACGTCGGCCTCTGCATGGGCAAAGTAAGCCTGACATCTTACTTGACACAGCTTTGAAGTTATGACTGAGTCCCATGAGGGGCTACAGGAAGAGAGGGGAGAGAGAGAGAGAGAGAGAGAGAGAGAGAGAGAGAGAGAGAGAGAGAGAGACACCAAAGTACTATTCAGAAGTCCAGGCTTCTTAAAACCCAGTGCGGGAGACTGGGGAAGGCAGGAGGAAAAGCCATTAAAGGGACATCTGTGACGTGGAGTTTCTCAGGCAAAGCAACTGTGTGTCTAACAGCCCAGGCCCAGCAGCCTGAGAACCACCTCTCGGTCTGAGTGTGCGGGAGGAGGCTCTACTTCAGGGAGGCAATGAACGCCAAAGATGCCGACGGCAGCGAAGACTCCAACAGGAGAGTAACTTAAGACGGCAGTGAGCACAAAAGATTCGCACAGCACAGTCACTCTTCAGTGTCATGCTGCCACACCACCTCTCACGCTTTGCACGGTCTCTCACTTTTCATAAGGTCTCCCAATCCCCCTCTGGCTTCAGTCACAGCTGCAGGGGATGGGGATGTAGACACTGCCCAGAAAAATAAAGACACAGAGACACCGGGAACAGAGATGCAGAGCTTATGAGACCATGGGGGACTGGGGCACACAGACTCTAGAGGAGACTGCAGGGGACAAAGACAAAGAGACCATGGGGAGGGCAATGCAGAGACAGTTGGGGAGGGTGATGCAGAGACAGTGGGGGGAGGGTGATGAAGAGACAGTGGGGGGAGGGTGATGCAAAGACAGTGGGGGGAGGAGCTGAAGAGACCTTGGAGAATGAACACATAGAGTCCATGGGGACAGCTAAAGGACTTACTATCTTACCCTGATGGCCATCTCTCATCCAATAGGACTCAACCGTTAACCAGTAAGAAATGGCTCAGCTCTTCCTGACCACCTGCCCTTCAGGCTATCTTTCTGGAAGCTGGCCTCAGAGTGGCTAACACCCTCTGGTTTTCCTGGGATTTCCTGGGCTATGTAAAGCTCAGTGGTAAAACCTAGCTGGGAAGGGGGTCCCTGAGGCCTCACAGAGATGTTGGTGTTGAGGGCTGGGATTCAGGCCCTCTGCTCCTCTGCAGGTGAGGATACACTCAGGGGAGGAGTGAGGGATACCAGGAAGTCAGACTCCATACAAGGTGACCACAGATGAGTGCAACTGTCCTGTATGTGGAGAACGATCCAGTTCCCCCATTGTACCATGGGAAAGCATGGGCCAGTGCCTTCAGATGGGAAAAGGCACATCACCTGACACCCAGAAGTGGAGGGTACCCCTTTCTCCTGCTAACTGTCATCCACTCAATAGCTGGAGAGGAAGGCCCTGTGGACCTGTGTTCCGAGGGAAGGTAAATAGACCTGAAAATTAAAGTGCTGGAGGCCAGCTGTGGGGGAGGGGCTAACTGTGGGGGAGGGGCTGGGCTGTGGTACCAGTGTAGGCAGGAAGTTTAGCATCCTTTCTTCTGAATACCTTTGACAGCTTCCCTTCTGTGGGGCTGTTCTAAAAACCGAGAGAAACACCGTGCTTGTGGCTGATGTCCTGCTCCGGGTGGGTCCTATCTGGTTATTGTTTCCCAAGTATGATCTCCATCAAACCAATAGTTGCTTGCTCTTTATTGAATAGGACATTTTGATTTGATCATGTAGCCTTTGAAAACACTGAGGTCCTGAAATGAAACTACACTGGCTGTAGGGTCAAGCATACAGCTTGATTCTTATTGAAGCATATAAATAAATGTCGAAACTGATAAGCCACACCCAGAAGGACAGCCGCCAGGCCAGGCATAAGCGCAGAGGACTATGCTGATAGTGTCTAGGCACTTAAGAGCAGCTTGGTGTCTTACACCTTTACTTCCTGGGTGTCCCTGGATGAGACTTGTCAGTCACACAGTGAGCTGGCATCAGAACGGTGAAATGCCTAAGTTTGTAGTCACCGACACCCACTGCTAGAGACAGTACGAGACCACCCGTGTTCACCACATAGGAAAGTTAGCCGAGCAAACGGCCTGGGACCCCACTGGTTTACTGCAGGGCTCACTGGCCCAGATTTAGGGCCTTCAACTCCGTTTTTCTTGCCGGAAAGGTCCACACTGACTTACAGAGATGGGTCTCCTCCACTTCAGTATCCCAAGGCAAAAATGTAACAGCAGCTGCCCTGGCAGCTCCCAAACACCACAGACCTTGTGGGCTGAGAATTTTCCACCAGGGAGGGCTAGCTACCCGGATGTGCCCCCAGGATGCATTTCTATGGTGATGGGATGCATTTCTATGGTGATGGGATGCATTTCTATGGTGATGGGATGCATTTCTATGGTGATGGGATGCATTTCTATGGTGATGGCACCAAAATGTACACATGCAGAGCTAGAAGGCCCAGAGAGAGGCAGGAACCGCCCATGCCTGCTCTTCCACCCTTACTCCCTCTAGCCCTGTTGGGCTAGGTGGCAGGCCCACTTAAGCACAAGGTCACAGTTATCAAATGCCCTACTAACTCCTGAAGACAGAGCTCCTGGCCTAGGGCCTCAGAGTCAGGTGTGGGGCGCAGAGCAAACGTGAGGCCTGTTTCTGAGCCCCAAGGAAGGAACAAGCTGGAAGGAAATACAGAAGAAGCCACAGGGGTAACCCACACTAAATACTAGGTTCCCTTGTCCCCAGCGCTGTGGGAAGCCGTTTTTAGCAGTGCAGCTCTTTGCTGTGGTGAGTCTGCCTGGTCCTGGCTGGCTATTCTGTCCTACCCATGAACGTCTTGGAACGCCACCCCTAAATTTCTCCTTGGTTTTTGAGATATAAACCTCTTCTTTCACCTGCCTTTCTTCTTGGTTTTCCCTCTCGGCTTGTCACCCGTAGGGTTTTTACGCCTTGTCAAATAGAAACATTTTAACAAGTAAGAGTCAACGTGTGGCTGGCCAGATTCATTCCTCTGCGGGAAAGTGTTACATTTTGTTTCCTTTGAGACAGGGTCTCTCGTGGTCTAGGCTGATCTCCAGCTGCCTGTGTGACTGAGGGTGACCTTCTTCAGAAGCTTTGGCCTCCACCTCGGCAGTGCTCGGATCACAGGTGCCTGTTACCAAATCCAGTTTTGTGCAGTTCTGGGGACAGAACCCAGTGCCTATGCTCAGCCCTTCCTTAGATTGTGAATGCAATCTCTCCCTCTCCCTTCCCTGCCTCCCTCCTTCTTTTCATTCTTTCCGTCCTTCCCTTTCTTTCTTGGTTTTTCAAGACAGGGTTTGTGTAGCTCTGTCTGTCCTGGAGCTCGCACTGCCTCTGCTTCCCCAGTGCTTAGATTAAAGGCGTGCACCACCACCCCTGTTGGCCTGAATTCAGTTTCTTACCATCAACCACTGAGCTCTGAAAGACTCACTGGAAACTTGCTGTATTATATTCAGCAACAGCAGAGATGACTGCTGGGACCTGAAGACATCTAGTCCTACCTCACTGTCAGTGACAGTTACCCATGTGAGCATCTTACACACTGACCGTGAAACCCCACGAGGGAAAGCCATGCTGTAACATGACACCCGATGCAGTTTCTTCTAGCTTTGTCTTGCCTTCCTTGGCCTTTGCTCATAGTCTCTGCTGAGGACAGGTGAGCATCCTCTTTGCAGCAAATGAAGAAGCTTGAAGCTCACAGGACTGTGAGTCTGACTCCGTGGCCGTGGGAGTGTATGGAGTTGGCGTGCCTGTGTTAGCGGTTTCTGTCAGCCTTTGCCAGTAACTCAAGGTCTATCTTGCCTCATTGATTGGCATTCCCACGGACGCTTTGCTTCTAGAAGTTCCAGGCTGAGAAAGCAGACAGCCCTATTTATCAGAACTGTGCCTAAAATAGTCAGTATATATGAAGACACACCTGAGCGTCTCCCCTGGGAGAAGCACCCAGGCTGACGGCAGGGGCCTGCTGTATCTATTTTGGCTATGGCCTCTTTTTCTGCTCATTTCCTCTTTCTGGAACTGGCTTAGAAGATATTATTAGATAGAAGCCAGGACTCAGGAAGCCCAAGGCACTTAGTGCAGCAGGGGAAAGCGTGGACGTCCGATGCTGTCCTAGTCAAAGCACAACAGCATCTTTAAATGACACTCAATAACCCAGAGCACCGAGAAACCCGCAAGTTTGTCACTTTCACTTGGACATTGATGTTATCGGAAGAATGTCTTCCGACCAGTCACGCCATCCTGAGTTCTCCTGAGAATTTCGCAGAAGTGTTGGGTAGATTTGTGCATTCTACTTGGTGGGCTCTGGGATCACCCGCTGCTTTCTCTCTCAGCACAAGGCAGAGGCTCCTTCTCTGTCCTGACCTTGTCCCTCTGCCTCAACCCTTTCCTCCTCTCTGGGTCCATGCCCTCTGCTGAGCTTCATCCACTTTAGGGGACCATCCTGTGACTCACCCTGCTCCCAGGACAGCCCTGAGTAACAAGGGCACCAGAGTTTGGGTTTGTAGAATCTGCACTTCCTGTCCTTATTACAGACAGTGCTTCTCCAGAGGGGTCTCTCGAATTGCAAATGGTTCCGTGCCTCTTTGTCAAATGCTGACTGCCTTAGAGGAGGGCTGCCTGTGATGACTTAGGTGTTGTGTTCTAGGCGTGCCTGTGTTAGCGGTTTCTGTCAGCCTTTGCCAGTAACTCAAGGTCTATCTTGCCTCATTGGCTGGCATTCCCACAAACTCTTTGCTTCTAGAAGTTCTAGGCTGAGAAATCAGACAGGCTCATTTATCATAACTGTGCCTAGGCACACCTGAGCATCTCCCCTGAGAGAAGCACCCAGCCTGAAGGCAATATAGCAAGCTCTCAGTAAGTCATTCAGAGCTCAGTAGTGGATGATTAAAAACTGAATTCAGGTCAGGTGGTGGTGGTGCATGCCTTTAATTCCAGCACTTGGGAGACAGAGGCAGAGGCAGAGGCAGAGGCAGAGGCAGAGGCAGAGGCAGAGGCAGAGGCAGAGGCAGAGGCAGAGGCAGAGGCAGAGGCAGAGGCAGAGGCAGAGGCAGAGGCAGAGGCAGAGAGCTACACAAAGAAACCCTGTCTTGAAAAGTGAAGGAAGAAAGAAAGAAAGAAAGAAAGAAAGAAAGGGAGAGAAGAAGAAGGAGAAGAAGGAGAAGAAGGAGAAGAAGAAGAAGAAGGAGGAGGAGGAGGAGGAGGAGGAGGAGGAGGAGAAGGAGAAGAAGAAGGAGGAGAAGGAGGAGGAGGAGGAAGAGGAGGAGGAGGAAAGGAAGGAAGGAAGGAAGGAGAGGGAGGGAGAGGCAAGGCAAGCTCTTGCATGGTGTACATGGAAGACTAGGTTCAGTTCCCAGCAGCTCAGAAAACCTGGTACAGTGGTACATGCCAGTAATCTCAGCATTCAGGAGATGGTAGCAGAGGATCAGGCTTATCCTTGGCTAATTGCAAGGTCAAGGCCAGCCTGGGATATATGAGACCTTGTCTAAAAATATAACCAAACAAAAATACATCATATTCTATCTCCTTATGGAGTAGAAAGGGCAGAGACCCTAACACCTGAAAAACTCAGGAGACTCAGACTTCTTTCCTGCAGCACCCAAGGGCATGACTCCTTTCCAACCCTAGACATAGTTGGAGCAACAGTTGATGTTCTAAGTCCCATAGAATAAAATACTCACGGCACTCAAAAGACTACCAAAGTGAGCACCTGGCTTTCATCTAAACGGGATTGAAGGAACCCAAGTCTCTAAGCACCCAGGACTTGGTGATGTGACCACGGCAATATTATTCTTCTTTTAAAGCCTGCCATTTACAACAGCAGAAACCTAGTGTTTTCCCAAAGTCCAAGCTGAAACAAAACTTACCAATAATGTTCCAACCCACAAACTGGCAGCTGCAGTTTCTCTCTCAAATTTCAGATTCCTTAGATCTTTGCTTCCTCTCACAGGTGTGGAGACCCTGGCCCTGGTCACAGGGGACTGAAAGTGATGACTTCGAACTGCAGGTTACTAGCACCGTGTCTGTTCTTGCTATTCTGCTCCAAGCTGGGCTCCCCAAAGCAGTGTGTGGCTTGTTCTTCACCCTCCTGGGGTAGATACCTTACCACAAGTGTTCTGTTTTCAGCGCTGCAAACTGGAGGTAGCAAAGGTGGAGGCAGGAGGGCACTTATGTAACTAGGTCAATGATTTCACTGTGACATGCAAATTTTTTTCATTTCAGAATTATTAAGTCTGTGGAATGCTTCTTGATTCTTGGAAATTACATATCATCTAGGTAACTGTAAAGTTCTTTGAAAGGGGGTCCTGTCCACCTAGTGGACTATAGTCAGCAACCCGTATTTTTGCTACTGGAGGAAGGAAGTGTAAAAACCTCAGCACCACCAGGACAGTCTTTGTTTGGCTCTTGGTGGAAAACACCAGCGATTTCTGGTAGGCAAGGTGGGTGACAACCCAAGGCTCTGGCACCCATGCCTCTCCTGTCCTTGTGAGTCTCAGTGATATCATAAAACGCCATCAATAATTATGTGGCACAAGGCAAGGCTACTTACCATTTACTCTTGACAAATAATTTTTGAAAAATGGATATTGTTACCCTTATTTCTCAAGTGTGAAAAAAGGCCAGCTCACTTAGGTGTTGAGTCATCTGGAGTGATGGATTCAGTTAATAAGACTTTTTCTACAGAGATGCATCCATCTCTCCCATCACCAAACACTCATTCAGTGCCCAGTCTGTGCAGTACAGTGTTCCAGGAATAAGAGAGAGCAGAGAGCAGAGATCAGAGAGGAGAGAGAGAGAGACAGGGGGGGAAGAGAGAGAGAGAGAGAGAGACAGAGGAAAAGACAGACAAAAAAGACAGAGACAAAAACAAAAAGACAGACAGACAAAACCAGAGAGAGACAGACAAAAAGACAGAAAGAGAGAGACAGACAAAAAGATAGAGAGCAGAGAGAAGGAGAAACAGAGAGGGGGCAGAGAGAGAAACAGAGAGTCAGACAAAAAGAGAGAGACAGAGAGAGAAACATAGGGCAAAGAGAGCAGAGAGAGAGAGAGAGAGCAGGGAACCAAACAGTGAAGTCCTTGACCTTGAAGGATTTACATGCTGATCAAAGGACAGCAAGCCCTGTGAGATCAAGTGTGTCCAGTATGGTGGCCTTCGCTGTAATTCAGCTAGCTGGTGGACTCTGTTACATACAGTAACCACATGTGAGAGGGTCTCTGATGGAGAGGAAGGAAGTTCTGAAAGAGAACTGTAGCCTTGGGGCCAAGAGTGATGTTGGAAAGCGGGGACAGAGGCAAGGTAGGCAGCAGGAACCTGGACACCTCCCATCTCTACACTGATGCAGGAGACAGCTCATCCCTAGAAAGGAACTGTGGGTTCACACTGCTTTTGAAGCACCTTGAATTCACATACAGCTGGGGGAGACTTTCAGTTCTCATTACACAGGCTTGCTTGAGTTTCTATCATCGGGGATACTTCATCATCTGGGTACTTGGAAATGAAATGAACTGGCCAAGGTGTGACATCCCCAGCATCACACAGGCAGCACTGGCTCTTCACTGCTGATAGAATTGCAGAAGAGACGTCACTCATGCCTTCTGACCCACCCGGCTCAGGGAAGGGAACAAATGATACAGCCTCAGGTCGGCCTGAGTTCTAGATGATTCCAAATGCCACATCTGGAACTGGTTCATCATTACAAAGAAGGTTGAGCTTATACGCCTCTGGTTTCAACCCAAGACATTTGATGCCCTTATTTCTATTGGCTTATATCTGATGGTGCCATTCCCATTGGCTTAGGGAGAGCCTGATAAGGGCACAGCATTGAGTGCCCTGGGCACAAAATAAATAAGACTTTCCAAAGTTGTCTAAGTTCAAGTGCGCACAGCTTGGCTCTGAAGTGAAATGACAAACTATCCTGGGCTCCATGTACCTTCTATTTTCAGAGCCTTTCAAAGGCCCCAGTCAGTAAATCACAGTCGAGGTCTATGGATGTCGGGGTCAAGCTTTTGCTGGTATTTATAGCCTGTCCACTGACGATCAACAACTGTGAACCTGAACCTCATTAAACACACCTTGCTACCACATAACCATGGGGTCTCGGGGGTTACCACACCCAACACCACTTCCTCATTCATTAAAAGCAGCCTGCTCGGGAAGCATCAGGAAGTCACCCAGGACGTGGCTCGTTTGTCTAGTGTGTTTTTTTTTCTCTAGCTCAGTTCCAGCTCACAGTTTCAGGAAAGTTTTGTGTGGCAACAGACATAGTGGGAGGCTTTGGCCTATCCCGTGTGTAGCACCATACTGGCAGGAGCGGAAGCAGCTATAGCAGTCAGCTGGACGGAAGTACCTGCTCTAGGAGTGGCCAGCCCCTCCCATCAACCCTCACAAAGGCTAGTGACTCGATGTAAAAGAAAGGATAAGGTAGTCAACACAGACATCGCATCATGGAGGCTGGTTGACATTTCTGCCCAATCTCTCAGACCTGTGCCCCATGCGGTACAGTGGCTTGGGAAGTCCCAGACAGCTACCGAGACGCAGGCCACTTAGATCTGGGTTCAGACTGGAAGAGAAGCAGCGACTTCTTTGTGCTGTTTCTCTGCGTGTTTGCTCCCTGCTGTTCTCATCCAGAGTTCTGTCAGCTTGACTGTATCTCACCTACTGAAACACCCAACTCAGTGTGAAAAGAGGGGACTCAGCAAAGTGGGGTTCATCAGCCTCACCCCGCACCAACTAGACAGAAGCAGTTGCTGCAGAGCAGGCTGGGAACAGCAGTGATTTCACTAGGTGGTCAATTTCTACCTCAGGGGCTCATGGAGGCACCCCAGCCTACTCTCACACAGGATAACTGTGGGCTGCAGGAATTGCTATCCACTGTGAAGGAAGAGGTTGGCTTCTCCACAAAGAGAACTGGGGGCGGGGGTGGGGGGGGAGCGTGAGCACAAGCCTGGAGAGTCCCCTGCGGCGCTGCTATGGGAGATCATTTCAATCTTGTTAGTGTGCCTGACACCTGACAAACAGTGCCTCTTTAGATGATTAAATTAAGACAAAGTCGTCAGTATTGATCCTGACCCATTGTGACCAGTATCCTTGTTAGGAAGACGGTGGCAGCCACAAGGTGGCTCAGCAGATAATATAGGCAGTTGCTTGGCAGACCTGACAGTCTGCTTTGATACTCAGAGCCCGAGTTGTGGAAGGCAAGGCCTGCCTCTTACAGTTTTCTGATGGCCACCATATGCCCTGGTATGGGTATACCTCCTCCCCAATAAATAAATGTTAAAGGAAAAAAAAACAAGAGGAGGAGGTGGTTGGAGAGGTGGCTCAGTGGTTAAGAACACTCCCACAGGTCTTCCAGAGGACCTGGGTTCGATCCCCAGCACCCACATTAGGGGCTCACAAATGCTTGTAACTCCAGTTCCAGGGGATCAGATATTGTCCTCTTCTGGCCTCCACAGGCACCAGGGATGTACACAGTGCACAAACATACACGAAGGTAAAATACTCACACTCACAAATAAAAAACAAAGATGGTGTCATGTTGCTGTGCCCCGTCCTTACACAGCATAAGGTTAGAAGGAACTCTCTGGGCGCCCCCTTTAATAGGAACTCACCCCATTCAGGAGGCGCTAATTTTCTGACTTAATCACACCTCATGCGAATTACTTCCTAAGCCTTGGAGGCAAGGGCTTCAATACCTGACTTTGGGGGACACAACTATTAAAACCATAGCATTTTTTTTTTTGCAGCAATTTCATAGGACAAGAGGACGAAGGTTTAGCTTCCCAACCGGCAAAAGCCCCTGACCTGCCTCCTCCCCAACATGCTGACCAGGGCCAGAGGAACAGAAACTTGTCGGCAACTACAGAACCGTGGTGACATCCTGTCCTGCCTGCCCAAGCTGCTGGCTCTAAGCCAAGTGTGTGGGCGCTCCTTGCTCAGGCATAACCCCTCATCAAGAGCCTGAGAGGGGCCTCTGTCCTCCACTGTAGGGATGGGCACAGGACAGAGGAGGAGAAAGGCAGCTTTAGCAGCTAAGACTTGAGCTACACTACTTCTCCTGGTACATAGAGCTCTAGGCACACACCTCCCAAGGCCGTCCATCCACAATCCAGGCAATATGGTGTCTTCACCACCTGCATAGACATTATAATCTCCTCTCCCAACACATGCTGTCCCTTTAGAAATCCCCAATTCTCTGTCCCTGTAATGCTTTCACACGCTCGTGTGCAGGCATACATTTTTTGCAACCTACTTTTAATAAGGGTTCAGCCTCTTCTCCAGCCCGCCACCCAGGAGAGGCAGTGGAAGAGAAAAGATATTACGATATGGGGGGTTCAGCAATAGTTCTTTGGGGGCGAGCTTGGTCTTCTTGGGCAGCAGTTAGCTCAGTCCCATAGCAAACACCACATACGATTCAGCAGCTGCAGACCAGTCCTCTGGGCAGGCAGACATCAGGCACGAACCAGCAACTGTATATAGTTTAATCCTGAAGACATCTCCGGGCTTGTCAACTGGCCTGAGGTGAGGCTGTGGAAGCAGCAAGCTGCCGCAGGAACCTCACAAGCAGTTCTTGGGCGAGTTTCTTCTCTCAATGGTGGCATTATCACAAGTTGAGCTCAACAATGCTACGTAAAGCGAACCAATACATGCATGTCTTTAGTGAAGAATAGCGAGGGGGAGCAAACCAAGGCTCAGTGCTCATCTCCCACTGTCTATGGGGTCATATTTATACTCCTTCATCAAAAGTCCTTTCACATGTCTGCTATATCCAAACATCCTTTCACCTGTGTCTGCTTCAGGAAAACAGTCTTTTATGTGTTTGCTTTAGCAAGACATCCTTTCACCTGTGTGCCCCAGAGAACCATCATTTGGCATAACTAACTTTCCAAAGAAACTAGAAGCTTCGCCTTCTCTGGTGTTAGCTAGTGGTGTAGGATGAGGACGGTGTAGCCCCTGCGGTCTGGAGTGTGTTCTGTAAACATCTGTGTGTCAGAACATTAAAACCAATAGGGTTATGTTAATGTGCTTGGAGGTGGAGTCTTTGGGGGTACATGGGGGGGGACCTGCTCCAACCACGCTTCACAACAAGGTGGAGATATGGCAATGCAAGTCACATTTTATTATTAAGAGAACAGCAAATGTAAAAAACAGATCATTTATCCTGGAATCTCCATCCCTGGAAAGTTAGGATTTGTGTAGTTCATAAATTCTCCTGGGGAGATAAAAAAAAAGTGGTTTTTCCTGCTTGTAAGTTTATAGATTTAAAAGCTTATTTTAACAGTTTCTGAGAAGGCTTCCCATCAATAAGGATGCTAAAAGGAGTCGAAGAGCCCCACAGAGTAGAATTCAGCTATAGTACCTGCTTGGTGGAAGGATAAAGACTATTCCCATTAGGTGTCCTGCAATGGCTGGTGACAGAGGGGGAACATAGAGAGTAAAAGGTTTTATTGCCTTCCTCAGTTCCCTGAATTTTCAAGCAGATGCTGAAAATGGTCCCCTCACTCCACCTAAGTCACTGAGATGCTCATGCAGGCAGTCAGCTTCTGACCTCAGTCGTCCTGTCTCCCATCTCCAGGACAACGGCACGGGAGCCAACTGCCAAGTGCTATGGTGGGCTGTGCTGGAGACCACAGAGCACCCCTTCTGGGTGCCTGATGGGCATGGGCATAAACCCCCATTCTCTCTCCATTTGGGGTTCCAAAACTCGGCTGGGTTCCCTGGACTAGCTAGTGAGCCTTGCTGGACAGGCGTCTTACATAGAATCATACTTCCCTGGTCCCTCCCATGGCTGTCTGATCCCTGCCCATTAATACCTTGCTGTCTAAGGCCAGGAGCTGCTTTCCAGACAACGTCTAACCAAGACCAAACTCAGGAGACCTGGAAACACTGCTTCATCCTAGGGTAGCATGCCTTTTTATTGTCATAATACATACACTACACATGCATATAGCAAGGATCTACAATGAAAGTTTACTTTGATTTGCTGGAATGAACAGCAGTTGAGAGTCTAATTCCTTCCTGATTGCTAGGGAAATCCATAGATTTATAAGGAACAAAGTTTCCCCTTCTATAGCCAGAAGAAACTGGATGAATTTTTGCTAAGAACAGTCAAATTGTGGGGACTGGAAAGGTTCACTATATGTGAAAGATGTTGGTCTCTGTGAATCAAACAGGTAGAAATGTACTCGTTATGATATTTCTGGCAACAACTTCCCCTTTGCCTGCATTGAGTTGAGCTATTTTAAAGCATTGCCTACTGCCTCCAGGATCAGGCTGTAAGTCTTCAGGATATTTGATCACAGTGTGAACCTCAAGATTGTGTTATTTACTGAAGAAACCTTGTGGTGTAGTTGAGCCCTAGCACACACCTTTAATCCAAGAGCTAAATAAAGTCAACCCTAGGTCAAGAGGCGGAGCGAGTACCAGCTGACAGGAAGTGGACATAAGTAAGCATGGAATTGAAAGGTATTTAAGGTAGCATGGAGGAGGAGAAGCATTCCTCCTTCTGAGATGCCAGTGGAGTAGAAGGTCATCTGGGTGCTTTCTCTGCCTCTCTGAGCTAGCAGGCTTTCACCCCAGTGTCTGGCTCCTGAGTCTTCAATTGGTCAAATCGAACGGTTGGGATTTTTGTTTATAAAACAACAGTGACATCCTAACAAAAATCAGTTCTAATGATCAGAATGGAAAGATCCGATTCCCCACCCACTCTTTTTTTCCGTCTGCTAGCCAAAGGCATAGATGTAAAGACTTCAACTTTGGGCTGTTTGCCACCATTTCTGCCCCCAGATGGAATTCCATGCTTTCTCTGAGGTAAGTTTCTGAACCACCCTTACCTTAGGCCATTCGGGTGGAAGGTCCTCTGAGCCAGTCTTTGGTAGTCAGTGCTCTGGGAAGAAAAAGCAACCCCATACAATCAAATAGAATGGAAACCTGGTAAATCCTAACCAGTGGGAAGTTGATCGAGGCATCAAATATCGGATGTTATAAAGACAATGATAACAAAGTAAAAGAATAATTCTCCTGGCGCGCTGTTGAATCCCTAAACATATCTGTTCATTTCTTCTCTGCGTGCTGGTTTCCTACAAGTCTGCTTTCTGTTCTTCTTTTTTGATGGACATCTTTCCCTGTTTTCCTTCTCACGAGCTTGTCTTACAAGTCCAACTAGGTGGGACCTATAAACTCTCTTTGGGCAACTGGTACTTCCAAGCCTGAAGGTGCTCACGGTTGAACTCACTGCTCAGCTATGGCAGGTTCTGAGAGTGTTGACCCCTCCTCCACAATCTGATCCCAGTGACTGTCAACGCCTGCCCCACTGGGTCTGTAATGGAAGGCACCTCCTACCAGACTCAGAGACAACAAGTAACTCGGTCTCCGTGGCCCCTCCCCTAATTTTCTGTCTCTCTCTCTGACCTTTGATCTGTCCGGCTGTGACGACTACAAAGCAGGGATGTTTCTTGATGATCTTACCCACCGTCTTCACCTCTTCAGGAAACATCACAGTGGGCGGCTGCCTGCTCCTCTCATTGCTTCTGGCAGGTGACGCACCATGGCTTGTGCTGAATGTGCTGCTAGCTTGATAAAGGTTCAGTATCTGCCATGCTTCACGGGAATAACAAATATTTTATAGAGAAAAGCATCGGAATGATGGGGCTTTCCTCCTCAAACTTCCACAAGCCCCTCCAGGCACACTTAGGTAGTTTTTAAGTTCCTGTAGGAGACATGGAGGTTTTGTGCTACATGGGGGGGGGGGTAGGGGTGGGCACCGGGAGAACCTGGAGTGTTCAGCACAAACGTTACTACAAGGAAGGGATACAGCACCTTTCATCCGCTCAGAAGGCAGGAGCAAACATGTCTTCTAGCCTGGTGACCTCTACACTGTTTGTGTGGCCAGAGACTTTTCCAGCACCAGACCCTTCCCCAGACCCTTATTGTAAATTGCAATTTTTTTCCAGTCAGTCTGTAGAGCCCATGTCTATGGACTTTACAGAGTTTCAGTGTAGTCACATCTGATTTGTATTTATCTTGCTGTGTTTCTCAAGGAGAAGAGTTTTCACCAAATTGTGCTGTGCTTAAATATGCCTAAAATAAACCACTCAGGGTTAGACTCCATGGCTTGTCTCTCTGCAGCCCTTTAAGGCCACAGAGAGTCCTGAAGACCGCTGCTCCTGCCAGCAGTGCACAGCCTGCTCTCTCCTCCCCAGCCTTCCACGAGGGAGCTCTGAGCTCTGGGGCAGAGGCTTTCTCTCCTCCCATCTGTCAGAGGGACTCATCGACTCTGTCTCAACCACTTTAAATCTCCTGCTATCTGTGAGGCACTCAGTGCAAACAGATAAAGTACAAAAGGCTAAGGTAGCTTAAGCTCACCTCAAGATCAATATTGGGCAGAACTAGTTGTGGGTTATCGAGCCACACCAAACTGAAGCCTGGAATCAATTCTTTCCTTTCCTTTCCTTTCCTTTCCTTTCCTTTCCTTTCCTTTCCTTTCCTTTCCTTTCCTTTCCTTTCCTTTCCTTTCCTTTCCTTTCCTCTCCTCTCCTCTCCTCTCCTCTCCTCTCCTCTCCTCTCCTCTCCTCTCCTCTCCTCTCCTCTCCTCTCCTTTCCTTTTCCATCCTCTCCTCCCCTCCCCTCCCTTTCCCTCCCCTCTCCTCCCCTCCCCTCTCCTCTTCTCTCCTACCATCTCCTCTTCTTTTCTTCCCTCCTCTCCTCCCCTCTCCTTTCCTTTCCTTCTTGCTCCATTTTCTTTTTTGAGACAGGGTCTTATGTAGCCCAAGCTGGACTCAAACTTGCTATGTACCTGAGGATGATCTTGAACTCCTGTTCCTACTGCCTTGTCCTCTAAGTGCTCAGATTATAGGCATGTGATACCCAGCTCAGATTTTATTCCCTTTTCTTTAAAAAAACAACATCAGCATCAACAACAAAAACAACAAAAAACAAAAACAAAAACTGAAGGATCTTCCAGAGTATAGTTTCACATCTGTTTCAGGATCAGGATGGCTCTATGGAGCTCTGCAGGTCTATGTTCCCTTGAGGACCTCCCATTTGCTCCCACAAGAGAGTCACTCACATACAGGGTCCAGGCTCCCACAGGATGACTGGGGATGGGAGGGACTTGGAGCTAGACCCAAAGGTCCCTAGGTCCCAAACAGAACATGATGAGGAAATGCATGGGTGGTTCTGACTCAGTGCCCGGGAAGGTTTTAGTGCACACTTCAGACTCTGTGGGCTCATAGAGAAGGTAGGGACTCACCTTATTGAGTCACCGAGCATCTGGCTTCCTTCCTGGGTGGCTCTGACACGGCTGCAACGGAGGCAATGTGGTCAAGCGCAGAGCTCTGTTGCCCTAAGCATGTCTTGATTTGGGTGGACCACTTCAGATTCATTTAAAATCCTTTGGGTAGGGCTAGGGAGATGTCTTAGGCAGCATTAGTACCTGAGTTTGGTACCCCACATCCATATAACACTTGGGGAGAACACCCACATAAAAGCTGGGTGCAGCAGCTTGGATCTGGGGGTTGGATTGAGCATAGAGATAAATTCTTCGGGCTCCTTGGCCAGTCAGCCATGACAAATTGACAGCATACAGGTTCAGTGAGAGATTCTGTCTCAAAAAAAAAAATTAAGGTGGAGAGTGATTGAGAAAGACACTGGCTACACACACACACACACACAAACCCTACTTGGGCAGAATAGTAGCTATCATTAAGGAGGGTCTTTGGTGACTAAATTTGCCTGTGCTGATTAGAAGCTCTTTTGCACTCATACCCGCTCCCATGCTGCTGGGAGGCTGAGGCTGGGAGCCTAGATCTCATTCTTTATGCCACACCCCAATCAGAACACATGTCAGATCAAGCTGGACTCTGGGGCCTGTGATAGGAAGAACTGTGAAGCCACACTCCCAAAGCACAGGGATGCTATGGTGAACCCTATTCATCTGCCAGCCACACCCCAAAGCACAGGGATGCTGGACCCTATTTATCTGCCACCAGTACCATCTGCCTACTGGGAAGGGCATCAGACCTGGGGAGCAAGCATCCTACCAGTTTCTTTATTGATCAGAAAATAAACTGGCCTTTCTGCCAGCCCCAGCCCCTGGGCTAGCATAGACAAGAGCTGCATCAGAGGGTGGTCTGAACGCTCCGGTGTTTGATCCGAAATGAGTACACTCAGTTGCCAGTCTAGAAAGGTGGGGGCATCCTAGAAGCTGTGCTGAGGTTGTATAGAGCTGTTGTGGGGAAGAAAACAGCCTGCTCTCACTTCCCCTAGTCTGTCTAAAGGCTACATACCAGGAACTGAACTGGGTATGAGGCACACAGAGGAGAGGCAGGTTGTTTTTTGGTTTTTTGTTTGTTTTTTGTTTTTTGTTTTTTAAGTAGATACAACTTTACACAGCAGAGTGATCCAACGAATGAAACTGATCACCAATATCTCATATTCAGCTGACATGGGATAGCTGAATCTGGAAGTGCTTTGGCAAACACAAGAACAAGGGTTTCCG
This sequence comes from Mus musculus, assembly GCF_000001635.26. Lineage (NCBI taxonomy): Eukaryota > Metazoa > Chordata > Mammalia > Rodentia > Muridae > Mus > Mus musculus. The sequence continues at coordinate 8,225,683 of NC_000083.6, read as the reverse complement.
GTCTCCCCACCGTGACTACTCTGTTTGCAGGATGCCTAATGTCCTGTTATAAACATGAGCGACAGAGAGCTTTAATGAGAGGTGTGTGACTGGTGGGGCATCACACAGAGTTTGATGAGCATATGCAAGGTCTTGGGTTCCATTCCCAGCACCACACAAAACCTCAAGTCAGAAGATATAAAACAAAACAAAACAAAACACCTCAAGTTTCTAGGTGCTCAGCAAATTGTCCTGTTATATTGCGGCGTGGAAAAGTACAGGGTGTCTAAATAGCCCAAGATCACATGAGACACTGGTTCAGACTGGAAGTGAAACAGAGGCTGTGGGGTGCTACTCCATGCAGATCAGAGAGTCCTCATTGCTGTCAGACCACAAGCCCTGAGAGACAGCAGTGTGCCCTGGATTCCAGTACATCCACTGGGTGTATGCTGCTAAGTGTTTCCTTTATACAAAGAAATGATTTGACTTTTGGTTACTGTACTGGCTGTTTTTGTGTGTCAACTTGACCCAAGCCAGAGTTATCACAGAGAAAGAGCTTCCATGAAGAAATGCCTCCATGAGATCCAGCTGCAAGGCATTTTCCCAATTAATGACAAGGAGGGGTGGAGGGCCCAGCCCATTGTGAGTAGTGCCATCCCTGGGCTGGTGGTCCTGGCTTCTATAAGAAAGCAAGCTGAGCAAGCCTTTGGGAGCAAGCCAGAAAGCATCACCCATCCATAGCCTCTGTATCAGCTCCTGCCTCCAGGTTCCTGCCCTGTGTGAGTTCCTGACTTCCTTGGTGATGAACAGCAACGTGGAAGTGTAAGCTGAGTAAACCCTTTCCTCCCCAACTTCCTTTTTGGTCATGATTTTTTGTGCAGGAATACAAACCCTGACTAAGACAGCTACTATGAAAACAAACCCATCAGAGAATCAGGATTGGAAGTCAGCCCACAAGATGCTGGGTTGTGTGGAAAGAACAGAAACCCAGAACCGAAGATACCTACCAGACTCCAGGAACTCCCTGAACCCAGCAAAACAGTGCAGTGATAGAGACAGGAGAGTGTCCTGATAAAGAAGCCATCCTTGGATGTTGAGGGCCATTTGCTCCATCAGATGGAGCCTTAGAACAGATGATGGCTGTCAGAAGAAATGAAAAATTGTCCTCATAGGCCAGCAAGGAAAGGCAGTTGGAGGTGGTCTGGTCAGAGCTGCCTTCTGCTTGGCTTTGATTTTGCAAAACCTTGAACCTTTCAGGGAAAGGCAGGAAATTCTGCCCGATAGTGCAGCACCTTTTGAAGGTCTTTTATTAGTGCCTGAAGCCAATGGAGGAACTAAGCCAGAGGGAGCAGAGAGGTGGCAGGACTAGAGGCCTTGGGGGAGTTTAGGTGAGGTTCAGGTTCCCTGCAGAGACTGCTCAGAGACCTCATGTCACCCAGCTGAGTCCCTTGGGAGTAGTCAAGCATATGTGCCTATCTGTATAGCTGTGGGCATGGCTAGTGGTCCCTCTGCAATGCTGTTCTCTGGGACACAGAAACAGTTGCAATGGAAAATAGCCTGACTTCCACCCCCTCTCTCCTATCCTCACAGTCAAGCTAGGGGATGGACTGGTGTCTCCTGTCTCCATATCCACATCTCTGTTGGCAGGACAGGCCTCAGGGTCCCACTCACAGGAATCTGGGCATGTGTGGAAGAGTGGCTATGGGCAGGGCAGGAAACAGTGACCGTCTGCCAGCTTACGCAGAAGACTGACCAGGAAGTCACTCTGAATATTAGAAGAGACACCAGGATGGACTAAATGTTAAGCTCACTGCTCTTCAAGGGAAAGGAGCACTGAGCAAAAGTACCTGCCCATTTCTGTTGGCTAAGTACCTCGCCAAGGACAATCTCAGGCACTTAGCATGATGTCACTGTGATGGGACTCATCGCCTGCTGATGGATTCAAGACCATGACGTAGGGACTGACGACCCATGAGAGAAAGAGCGCACACACTGAGGATACACCTGACATGATATTCTGGGACAACATCTCGAAGACAAAACCTGCAAATAGGTCAGCTGGTACTTCAGGTGGGAGGACAGGAAGGTGCAGGGTCTCTGAGATGGTAGGCTGGAGGCAGGCCTTGGGATTTAGATACTCTCTGTCTTGATTGTTTTGGTTCTTTTGGTCTGGACTTGTTAAAAAGGTACTGAAACTGGTCCTGAAATGAATGCATTTAGCCGTATGTAAATTATGTCAGGAGATCTGATGTGAAAATGTATGGCCTTCCCTCCCCTACCCCAGGCCAGTGACGACAATAACCCAGAGTCTGGTTCTGACGCCAGGGACGGCTGAGTGCTCATGACTGTAGCTCTGCTGTGAGGCCTCCATTAGGAAAGCTACAGAGGTATCCGTCAGAGCAGCTGGAAGCCTGCCCGATGCTGTCTTGTTATTAGACGCGTTCTCACGACCGGCCAGGAAGAACACCACAGACCAGAATCTTCTGCGGCAAAGCTTTATTTCTTACATCTTCAGGAGCAAGCGTGTAAGAAGCAAGAGAGCAAGAAGCAAGAGAGCAAGAAGCAAGAGAGAGAGAAGCAAGAGAGAGAAGCAAGAGAGAGAAGCAAGAGAGCGAAGCAAGAGAGCGAAGCAAGAGAGAGAGAAAAGCAAGAGAGCGAAAAAGCAAGAGAGAGAGCGAGAGACAAGAGAGAGAGAGAACGAAACCCCGTCCCTCTTAAGGAGCATTCTCCTTCGCCTCGGACGTGTCACTCCCTGATTGGCTGCAGCCCATCGGCCGAGTTGACGTCACGGGGAAGGCAGAGCACAAGTAGTCATAAGATACCCTTGGCACATGCGCAGATTATTTGTTTACCACTTAGAACACAGCTGTCAGCGCCATCTTGTAACGGCGAATGTGGGCGCGGCTCCCAACATCTCCCCCTATCCTTTTAATAAGAGCAAATAGGCCACCCATATTAATGAGAGTGGAGATAGAGGTCAAATCCCCAGTGTGTAGGTAAAGGAGCCATGTACAGGATTAGCTCTTAGGCTTACAGGCTTTTACCCAGAGCAACCCTGACCTGTTCCCGTGTCGTTTTGCCTGGGGGAAGGGAACTAGGACACTGAACCTTCATGAAAGATGACATGTCTCCCTAGAATAGGCTCATATATGCCGCAGAGCCTTTCCATTGCAGTGCTTAGCCTTGCAACTCTCTCGGGCTGCTGAAGCACACTCACTCCATCTCGTGCAATGAGTCTAGCCTCGTGAGATATAAGAGCTGAGTGGCCAGCGACCTATTGCCTAAGCATAGATAACCATATATCAGGGGGAGCTCCATGTTCTAGTCCTGCAAGCGCCTGGGCAATAACCACCTTGTCTCTCCTAGTTTAGGCCTTAAGCTTACAGACCAATCAAAGAAGCAACACTAATCCACAGCAAAGTGTATCTCCAAATAATATTAATCCCACCCATTTTTTAAAGAAGGAAAATGCTGAGGAGATCCAATTGGGTAATCCTTTGGTCAGCGACAGGTCCAAGCGCGTGGAGTTGACCTGAAGTCTCAATTCCCGAAGGATCTGTTCAAATTCAGCCATCCAATTCTGTAACATATACTGAAAAAGACTTTTTGACAAATTAGCTGTCCTAGTAAATTTAACATACTGAATGGAAATAACACACAATCCCGGAAACTTTTGTTCACATCCCAGCTGAGTTATTTGTCATAATACATCTAGTTGTATCTGGACAAGATCTATGAGTTGATTAACCAGCATGAGACCTCTCTGTATCTTGACATTAGCTGAGGCCTGTTCATCTATGACTGTAGTCACTGAGGCTGACAAAGTGTTAATGGTGTCAGTCATCTGGACCTGTCCAGACAGAGCCAAGGCTGTCTGAATCAAGGCCAAACCCAGTTCCTAGTTAGTGGTAAAAAAGCAGGAGAATACTTGAGCATTATACATCACCGTCATTGGGAGTGGAAATGTCGACATTATCCCCCAACGCTGCTCTCTCTTTATTATTGACGCCCTGGACATCACCAAGACGAGGGACATTAGTATTCCCTTGGTCAGTCTGGATTTTTCGGGTGAGTCTTTCTGGTATCCAAAATGGGTTGTTTTCATTCTGTGGGAAAACACAGATAGCTCCCCTGGATCTTATCAAGATAGGATCCGGGCCATACCATTTATTATCAAGGACATTTTTCCATTTAACCATCTCATTGGGCCTATCTGGCTCTGAACAATGACGTTCAGCCGCAGTATGGCCATGAGCATCAATATTTAAAAAATTGAGTGTAAAGAGTGCCAAAGACACCGACACTCTTGGTGCTCGGGGTACAGTCTCCTCAAAAGTTCCCCTCTTCTGTTTTATAAGATAGGTTTTGAGGGTGCGATGCGCACGCTCAACAATACCCTGTCCTTGAGGGTTGTATGGAAGTCCAGTCAGGTGGGTCACGTCCATCTGACGGCAGAACTGTTGGAATTTTTGAGACGTATAAGCTGGTCCATTATCAGTCTTAAGGAGTCTGGGTTTCCCCCAAGCACTCCATGCCTCAAGACAATGTTGAATCACATGTGAGGCTTTTTCTCCGGTTAACGGAGAGGCAAACATGATGCCAGAACATGTGTCAATGGACACATGGAGATATTGAAGTTTTCCAAAGGAAGAAACATGTGTAACATCCATTTGCCAGACCTGTAGAGGTCGAATACCGCGTGGGTTAATTCCCACATGAGGAACTGGCAAGAACTCACAGCAGCTTTGACATTGAGTAACAATGTCACGGGCTTCTTTTCTTGTCAAGGAGAAACGACTGCGTAATGTTTCAGCCGTCACATGAAAATTGTTATGAAAGTTTCTTGCAGCCTCTACCGGGGATGATAGGGCAGCAGCCACCACTTTAGTGGCCTTATCTGCCAAATCATTTCCCAGAGCCATGGGGCCAGGTAGGCCTGAATGGGCTCTAACATGAGTAATATAAACAGGAGATCTTCTAGATAACAAAACTAATTGTATCTGCTGAAAAATATTGGCAACTCTACTGGAAGGCTTAATCACTCCAGCCACTTCTAAAAGATTTACTGCATTTACCACATAACAGGAATCTGACACAATATTAAGGGGTTCTAAAAAGGTTTTTAAAACTTCTAAGACCACTAAACATTCTACCACTTGCGGTGAATTTTCATTATATTGTTTGGATACCACTTTACCATTAGCCACATAGGCACCTATGCCAGTTTTTGATCCATCAGTATATACCACAATCCCATTTTTAAGTGGGTTTCTTACTGTTACTTGTGGAAACACAACAGATTGATTTTGGGCAAACTGTAAGATTGGATGTTTTGGATAATGGTTATCTATTTTTCCTGAAAAGGAGGTAACTAAAACTGCCCAATCATTAGATGCGGCTGCCAAGGTTTGAACCTGTGCAGCGGTATAAGGTACAATTAAAAGATATGGACTTTGCCCAAAGTGGGTGATTGCTGCTTTTAGGCCTTTAAGGGCAAGCTGTGCAATTGCATCAGGATACCAATCTATTATTTTAGCTGGGGATACGTTTGGATGGATCCACAACAATGGCCCATTCTGCCACAAAACTGCAGTTGGCAATTGTGCTGTCTTAAAGACACACAAACTGAAAGGCTGCGAATCCTCAATACGTTGTAATTGTGCATTCTGTAAGGCCTTTTCCACTTTTTGTAAGGCCTGGTTAGCAGCTAGAGTAAGAGTCCTAGGGGAGGAGATATGAGGATCTCCTTCTAAAATACCAAACAAAGGCCTTAACTCAGCGGAAGGAATCTTTAAAAAAGGTCTGAGCCAATTAATATCTCCCAACAGCTTTTGAAAATCATTTAAGGTATGGAGGTGATCTCTTCTTATCTCTACCTTTTGGGGCACAATCTTATCTGGGGACACCACAGAGCCCAAGAATTGTCCTGTATCAGAAATTTGGACCTTTTCTGTGGCTATCTGTAAACCCCACTGACTTAAAGTTTTAAGTAGAAAAGGATATGCCTTTTGTAGCATGGTAAGGTCTTTATGGCACAGGAGGATGTCATCCATGTAAAGGAGCAAAATTAAAGAGGGGAATTGTTCCCTCACTGGCAAAAGAGCTTCTTGCACATAAAGTTGACACATAGTAGGACTATTGGACATTCCCTGTGGTAAGACCTTCCATTGATACCTCTTATCAGGTTCCATGTGATTAATAGAGGGGATGGTAAAGGCAAATCTGGGCCTATCCCTTGGACACAAAGGTATAGAAAAGAAACAATCTTTAATATCTATAATAATTAAATTCCAGCCACGTGGTAAGGCGGAAAGTACAGGGAGACCCCTCTGTACTGGGCCAAATAAGTTCATTTGCTCATTAATGGCTCTGAGGTCATGGAGCAGTCTCCACTTTCCTGACTTTTTCTTAATTACAAAAATTGGAGTATTCCAAGGTGAGGTAGAGGGTTCAATATGGCCTAATTTTAATTGTTCCTCTACCAGTTGAATCACAGCTTCCAGTTTTTCAGAGGATAGGTGCCATTGAGGAACCCACACTGGGTCCCCTGTTTTCCATGGTATGGGTCGTGCTGCCCCAATGGCCGCTAAGGAAAACCCAGACCCTGTCTGTCTTGGTTTCCATTAGGTGAGATGGGCTCTATCCTTCCCTGTTCTTGATGTCCTAACCCTTTTCCTTCTTTATAACCCATCTTTGCCATGATATTTTTTGCTTTAGCTGAATACCCTCCTGATGGGGCGTTTTCATTGGACAAAATAAGGCCCAAATGCTGCATAATATCCCTTCCCCAGAGGTTAACCGGGAGTGGGAGCACATAAGGTATGAATTTCCCTTGCTGTCCTTCAGAGGATTCCCACGTCAAGGCAACGGAGCTTATAGTGGGACATGATTGATAACCTAGGCCCTGTAATGAATGAGATGACTCTGTGGTGGGCCATGCTTTGGGCCACCAATGTGTAGAAATTATACTTTTATCTGCTCCGGTATCAAGGATGCCTTCAAACTCTTTTCCATTAATCTTAAGGCGGAGCTTAGGTCTATCATTTAAAGATACAACCAAATAGGCAGAATCATTTCCTGAGGAGCCCATTTTCTTTATCTCAGGTCCTGCAGATTTCTCCCTGGTATTATCAGGGAGGAGCAGCAGCTGAGCTATCCTATCTCCTTTACTAATAGAAAAAACGCCCTTAGGGCTTGAGCACAGGACCTGTATTTCAGGGGAATGTTGACAATCCATAACTCCAGGGTGGACTACTAAGCCCTGCAAGGTGAGTGAACCCCGGCCGAGAATAAGGCCTATGGTTCCCGGGGGCAAGGATGGTATAGGCTCCACCGGCACCGGCTGAATACTCATTTGAGGCATTAATAGGAAGTCGGAGGCGGCACGCAGGTCCACCCTTGTGGGTCTTCCTGGGTCGCCTCTCTGACTGCTTCCTGGGTCCTGACAAACCGGTTCCCATATCTTTGAGGGCCCTGGGACCGAGGGCCCGATGACCCGTTTTTTGGCACATCAGTTGATTGACTATCAGGTGGGGGAAGAATTCTGCCCTTTATATCCCTCACAGAGCGACACTGGTCAGCTCTATGATAACCCTTGCCACACTTAGAGCAAAGAGTGAGAGTCCCTCCCTGTTTATCTGGAGCTCTGCAATCTTTCTTAAAATGCCCAGGCTTTCCGCAGTTAAAACATGTCCTCTGATCATTTCTGCTCATGGAGCGGTTTTGGGATTGAAGGATGGCAGCCGCTAAACCTGCATTGCTGAGAGGTCCCCCAAGCTCTCGACAGACCCTGAGCCAGTCTTGTAAGCCTTTGTTCTTTCTTGGGGCTATGGCCGCTCGGCACTCCTTTGTGGCTTGCTCATAGATTAGCTGTTCTATTAGAGGCGCAGCTTGCTCTGACTCTCCAAAAATACGCTCTGCTGCCTCTGTCATTCTGGCCACAAAATCTGAGAAGGATTCCTGAGGTCCCTGGATTATCTTTGTTAACTGACCAGTGGTTTCACCTGCTCGAGAGAGCGCTTTCCAGGCCCTAATAGCCGTGGAAGAAATCTGGGCATAAGCTCCCCAATGGTAGTTTGTCTGATCAGCAGAATAAGCTCCCTGACCCGTTAACAAGTCAAAAGTCCAATCTCTCTGCTCTGGAGTCAAAGCAGCTGCGTTTGCTCGGGCCTGCGCTTGTGCAGCTTCATGCCAAAGCGCTCTCCATTCCATATATTTGCCCATACTAGGGAGAGCGGCTTTTACAACCGTTTGCCAGTCGGCAGGAGTTAGTGCCATGCCAGCGAGCCTGTCTAACTGCACCAAGGTAAAATTAGCATTGGTTCCGTATTTACGAACCGACTCGGCAATTTCCTTAATTTGTAAGTATTCTACCGGAGCGTGGACACGCCCACCCTCGGCTCCTTCAAAGACCGGAAATGCCTGTTGTATTTTCCTTTGTTCCTCTCTGGGAATGAATGAGTCTGCGCACTGCCTCTCTGCGCACTGCCTCTCTGCGCATTGCTGACGCACTACGCAGGGCGGGGACTCCGCATAGGGCGGACCTTGAAGCCGACTGCCCTGAGGCCAATCAGCAAACTGGCCTTCGCCAGCCGCTTTTGGCTTTTTTCTTGACCAATTAGCTGGCTGGTAATGGGCTGCTTCTTCCTCCCAGTCTGTTTCCTCAGAGGAGAATTCTTCACCTGCTTCAGAGCTACTAAGAGCTGGCTCCCCGAGCCCATCCAGCGATGAGCACAGGCTCCTTTTCCTAGAGACCTCCGCTAATTGATCTTTCTTCTTTTCCCTTTTTCCTCTTTTTCTTCTAATCTCTCTCCAGGTATTCTTACCTGACCTAAACTTTTCCTCGGGTTCAAGACCCTTGGAAAGGCCTGTATACTTACCGTTTCTCCTTGCTCCTACTCTCTCTCCCCGCTTTACTTCTGATAGACTGCCCTGAATTTCCTCTAGAATTTTCAGCCCTATCTTAATCACTTGATAACATGTGAAAAGGAACAAAAGGGCTCCTAACACCAGAAAAAATTCAAGGCCAAACATTTTCCACTTTACTTCTGATAGACTGTCTTGAATTTCGTTAGAAAGTTCAAGATCAGACTTATCTTGTAAAGCTATACTTACGGGTTACCGCCGTTCCCCAGCTGAAAAGTTCTGAATTCATACAGTTGAATCCTTCTTAACAGTCTGCTTTACGGGAACCTTTATCACCGTCGTTCCCCAGCTGATGAGTTCTGAATTCGGCAGTTGAATCCTTCTCAACAGTCTGTGTTACGGGAACCTTTATAAACGTGATCCGCAGTTCTGGTTCCGGAATGAGGGATCCTCCTTGCGCCAGTCCCGAGTTTTTTTTTCTCGTCCCGGAATTCGGCACCAATTGTTATTAGACGCGTTCTCACGACCGGCCAGGAAGAACACCACAGACCAGAATCTTCTGCGGCAAAGCTTTATTTCTTACATCTTCAGGAGCAAGCGTGTAAGAAGCAAGAGAGCAAGAAGCAAGAGAGCAAGAAGCAAGAGAGAGAGAAGCAAGAGAGAGAAGCAAGAGAGAGAAGCAAGAGAGCGAAGCAAGAGAGCGAAGCAAGAGAGAGAGAAAAGCAAGAGAGCGAAAAAGCAAGAGAGAGAGCGAGAGACAAGAGAGAGAGAGAACGAAACCCCGTCCCTCTTAAGGAGCATTCTCCTTCGCCTCGGACGTGTCACTCCCTGATTGGCTGCAGCCCATCGGCCGAGTTGACGTCACGGGGAAGGCAGAGCACAAGTAGTCATAAGATACCCTTGGCACATGCGCAGATTATTTGTTTACCACTTAGAACACAGCTGTCAGCGCCATCTTGTAACGGCGAATGTGGGCGCGGCTCCCAACACTGTCTGTCCTCAATACTCACCTGACTCCCGAGGCATGATGGGAGAAGAGTCTGGTCAAGCTGCTCCTCTGGCTTCTTGCCTTCCAGCCCTAAATACCAGCACTTAGGGCCCCAGCCAGCAGTGCTTCATCAGAAAAGCATGAGAACTTGTTAATTCCCTTAACCCAGTGCCCATACCAGGGCTCACAACACAGGCAGGGAGGCCATATGGTAGAAATCGAAGGATTAAGATGCAACATCTGTCTGTTCCCGAGCAGCTCCTGGGAAGGAGTCCAGGATAGAGGCCAGCTCTGCTCTTCTGAGGTGGTGGTAGCCTGTGGTGCCCTTGACCTGTACAAGCATCATGCCGGCCGACCTCTGCTGTCTCTGGGTGTTTGCTTCTGAAAGGCTGCCGCCGTGCATTGACACAGCCTCACCTTGAATCCATAGCTAACTACACATCCCAAAAGTGATTTCTGCAGGTCCAGGTGGCCTTGCATTATGGGGAGACACCGCCATCTAACGACACCGTCAGCTGCACGTACAGGCTAGATTTTCTCTGGTTCTCTATATAGCCAAGACACACTCTGAGCACTTAAAAGAATCCCAGAGGCCTGAGTACGAACTTGCAGCTCCCTACCCAGGGGAGTTCCTGAAAAGCAAGGTGTGTCTAGCTCAGCAGTGGGTGACCCCTGACTGTCTAGATCAGTGGTTCCCAACCCTCCTAGTGCAGTTTAATACAGTTCCTCATGTTGTGGTGACCCCAACCATAAATTATTTCCAACGCTACTTCATAACTGCAATTTTGGTACTGTTATGAATTGTAATGTAAATTGTATTTTCTGATGTTTTTCCCTGTGAAAGAATCATTCCACCCTCAAAGGGGTCAGCACTGAGAAGTGCTGGTCCAGACACTTGGGGGTCTTTCTTGGATTCTTCTCTTTACATCAGATACAGCATCAAATCCTGCAAGCTTCTACTCAAGATCCTAATACAGACCTTCCATCTCAAGCCTCTACTCTCTCTTCTGTATAAGTGCTCCCCTGCTCCAACCTGTCCTCCGTAGTCAGTCTCCGCCCCTCAGAGAAGAAAGACAGTTCTGGTAATATTTGGGACATGTTTATATTCTGTTCTAGACACCCCCAGGACCACCCAAATGCTTCAGAATAAAACCCTGCATAGTCACTAGACCTCACAGGGCTCAGAAAGGATTGGCCATGCTCATAGGTCTACTTCCCCAAAGTTTCTTCTCTCTTTGTTGTTTGTACCAGTTGCCTTGGTAACCATGCCATCCCTTGGATGTGCTTCTCCATCCCCCACCCCACTACCACCACCACCTCAGACACTCAGTTGTCTCCTCCTTTTCCTTGGCTGTTTCTTACTGCCCTTCTCACAAGAGTTTGGGTTCCCTCTGCGACATTTGTTCCCACCTCCTATCTGTCTGATTGCACAATGTCCAGCCCAGAAGGGACAGGATCTGTTTTCTTCCTGGCTGTTCCTCTCTCCTTTAGGTCAGGGTCAAGCAAATAGCAGGTGCTAACAGATTTGTTCAGACTGAAGGAGTACGTGGTCCGACAGTTGATGTGATAAACTAGAGTGTGGGTAGTCACAATGCTTATCTCATTTCTGCAACAATCTGTAGACCCGATCTCATGTCAATCTTGAGTCGATGTAGAGATAGACACCAATCTGGGGCAAGCCAGGTTTTTGATTTGTCATCTTCAAAAGGGAAGAGGTTTCAACTTGAAAACAAAAAGCTGTAGAAGACCTTCCAAGTGAAGGCAACTTCCTTTCCAACTTCTCCTTGCTGGAGATCCAGCTCATTTGCCCTGGTAAGGATCCTGTGGACACAGCAAAATTCACAAGGCCATCTCAGCCCTTAGGTAAATATTACAGGGTCACATCCTAGATACTATCACTTTACAATTTCCATTTTCAATTGGACATCCCCTCTCTCACTATACTATTATGGGGAATTGTAATCAGTTACTTTTCTTATATCTGTGACCAAATAACTGACAAAAAACAACTTGAAAGAGGAGGGTCTTCTTTGGAATGATGGATTGAAGGAACAGTCTGCCCTAGAGGGGAAGATGTGATCGGTGACAGGAGTGGCTGTGGTTGTGGCTGTAGGACCTTGCTCACATCTCAGACCCAGAAGCAGAGAGTGGAGGAACCCTCCTCTTCCCTGTGCTTTCTCATTTTTCCCCTTTTATTTGGCCTTGGACCCCAGTCCATGGACCCAGAGCCACTGACATTCAGAGCGAGTCTTCTCCTCAGTTGAATTTCTCTGGAAACACGGTCACAAACACTCAGAGGCGTGTCTTCTAGGCAGTTTCAAATTCAGCTGAGATGAACCATCCTGGGTACCAAGCTAAGAAGTAGATTCAATGCAGTGGCTGGCTGTTGTTTGGGTAAGGGACACAGGGTACATGGAGTGTTCACTGGAATGGAAGGTGAGAGAGCCCTAAGGCTGAGGGCATTCACAATGGTATGGGGATCTTGCCTCTATGATGTAGTGACCTCTGAGAGCCTCTATTTCTTCTTCTGGGATATGCATAAATATGGCTACTTTAAAGGCACACATTAACTGGGTGATGGTAACATACCTTTAATTCCAGCACTCAGGAAGCAAATCTCTGAGAGTTTGAGGCCAGTCTGGTCTACAAAGCGAGTTCCAGGACAGTCAGTGCTATATAGAGAAACCTTGTCTCGAAGATACAAACGCAAAGCAAAGCAAAGCAAAGCAAAGCAAAGCAAAGCAAAGCAAAGCAAAGCAAAGCAAAGCAAAACAAAACAAAACAAAACAAAACAAAACAAAACAAAAATCACACACTAGACACACACTGACACAAAGAATCAGAGAAGAAATAGATCACTGAAGTCTAAGTTATGTTAAGACACCACAGATCTAGGTCTTTGTGGATCTAATATGTCAGAATAGTGCTAAATGATCTTCCTAGCCAGCTACAGTTCTGGCCATTCCGTACTGTAGCATTGACTTGATAGCATTTTCTGGAAGCTCTCTCTCCAGAATGTTGATGGGGAAAATACGTGAATGCAGGTATAAGGTCTGTGGGTGTATCTCCATGCACTCTATACTTTGCCTGGTGCACAAAATTCCCTAAGTAGAAGTTGTGGGCTGTGGAGACCCAAAAAGAGGAGGAAAGAAGAAAAGGGCTCCCAGAGAGAGAGTGGCCGAGAGAGCAGACTTCTGTGTTCCCTTTGGTTACTCGGCTTTGCTCTAAGAGAAGTGATGGAGATGAAGATCCTTCATCTGTTGCCTCGGGGCAGGAAGATGAAGAAGCCATCCGTTGCCCTCATCTGAGTTCCTCCAGGGAGTCTTTGGCCATCTACACAGATGCCACACTCTCCACTTCCAACCTTGTCCATGTGTTCAGTGATCAGGCATAATCCACCAGAGCCTGCATCTGATGCAAGGCTCACCTCTAGACCACTGCTGCAGTGGGCCAAGGGCCACCTTCTACTCAGTGTTATAAAATGGAGGGCGTAAGACTTGTGGGCAAAAGTCCAACCTGGGTTTCTCAGAAAATTGCTGATCTGTGGCCTCTAGAAAAGAGGGCAGTGGGTCTTACATTGACCAATAACCTGACTCATTATATCCAAAAGGTACCCTACCCATTCCCTCCATAGAAGACCTTACATTCCCATCGTAGAGTCCCACAGAGGGCCCTAGAGTTCCTCTTCTTTGTACTGAAGACCACTCTAAAATCTGGTGTGGACCCAGGACACCGAAAGTTCTCAGAGATCACTGCTTCTTCATGAGGACCACCCCACCCAACAAAACAGCTTTTTAACAGGAAGGGTCGTTGTAGGCTCCTTCTATACAGGGGCCGCTCCTAAAAGCCCACACCTCAGATCTTCCAAGAACAGGACCCAGAAAGTTCAGGATGCTTAATTTTCAAACCAGTTCTCTCATTTGATTCTGATGTTAGCTCAATTTAAGTTTCTTCACCCCCCTCAAAATTGAAGTCTCAGTTCAACCACTGGCCTACTTATATAATCAACGAATAATATATTTAAGATGTTGGGAGCTCATAGATAGCCTCCAACAGATCTGAAACAGATCTGGGTAGATAAATGGAGACATAGGTAGAGTTAGATCTGGGGTTGTCTGTCAGTCATGTCTTCAGTACACCAGTCTTTCTAGCCCCCGGGGAGAGATTGCTTCAGCCCACAAGAGGCTGAGCTGTGGGAGTTTCCCTCCTGCCTGTTCTGTCTTTGCTCAGGTAAATTCCAGGCTCATCGTTACCCGACAGCAGCCCTCTACGGGCTCTGCACATGGCTGCGGCTGCCTGCTATGTTACTCTCAGACAAACCCATGGTTTTGGAAGGAGTCAGTTCCACTGTCACACTTCTTTGGCAAACTTTGAAGGGGTCCTTTATGGTATACCCAAGTCTCCTTCCTTGTGCCCATCTTGGATGGGAGAACGTTCTCTTCCCTGTCAGCCACAGAAGCTGAATTCCTCTTCTCTCAGGAAATGGCAACATTTATATCTGTGACACTGGTCCCCACCCACAAGCCAGCTTGTGCTGCAGAAGCCTGGTTCCAGGTTCTTGCACCTCTCCACTTCTCCCGCCAACCCTAGAGCGCTCCATGGGAGTTAAGAGGGCTCTGTGCCTCAGCCTCCAAGTTGGGAGCAGATGCGACCCTTGTTTGGCTTCCCAGAAGGCTTTGGGTCCTAGTTGCTGTGTTCTCACCCTGTGCAGCAAGCATCTATCTGTTCTCCCTGGTGCTGTCAAATCTGGAACCAGTTGGACATCGCAACCATGGCAGGCTCGTCCCTCCCTGCCATCCCATGGCTCCCTCTGTATTCTCCCCAGGATTTTGCTCTCTTGGTTGCCTCTCACCCCGCACTCTTCGAGGGGGCACGTAGGAGAAATTGCAGGGCTGCAGCCCCCCCCCTTCTTGTTAGAAGGAGCAAGGCTGTTTGCCACTTCCTACAGTGTAAGAGGAAGCAGAAGCCTGCATTTATAGTTAGTGCTGAGCCTGTGTGGGCTTCCAGGTGTCGTAACAAACATGTCCCCTCCTGTAAGCCGCTTCCATCTGGAGGAGCTGCCTCATTTCCCTCACTCGGCCTGACAAGATCCATGAGGGCCCTCACCAAGAAGGCTGAAGTGATGACTGACGGTGCGACAGTTTAACCGTGACTGTACAGAACAGGCACATGGGGTAGGTCTGGAAACAGAAGACACTGGGAAGGAATCCAGAAAACAGAGAAACCCCTGCAGATGTTAAGATCCAAGGGAGGGCAGAGATGTTGGTTCAGGTGCATCCTCAGGGGCTGGAATCTGAAAGCATGCTCTTGGGTGACAAGGACCAGAAGACCTGATTTCTTTCATGAGAATCAAAGTGGAGAGGAAAACAAAGGCCCTATCCCCTCCCACCCCAGGCCGGATCAGGAAGCCAGGCTGCTCTCAGGGACAGCACACAGCGTCTCCACTAAAGGTTGCTCAGTCTGGGGACCTGAAACTGAGACAGGTGTAACAGGCCCACTGGAACAAGTGGGGCTTTCCCAGAGTGGCTGACAGACAAGAAGTACGTGTTCAGAAAGTGGGACAAGCCCAGCACACATCAGGAGTGTGCTCAGAGCATGGGACAACCACTTAGATCAAACCTGCCCAATAAGGACTTATGAGACCCTCATCACTACAATGGAGCCCTGGCTCATATCCTGGAGGAAGGCATGCTGGACAGAGAGGCCAAGGATGCTGAGGTTGGACAGGCAGTGCTGGGCTTTCCCCACAGTCCAACAGCATCCCTTCACATCCATCTACTCAATCAGCTTGGTGCAATTGTCCATCTTCAATCATGCCTGCATGGTGAAGCCTTCATGAAGGTTCAAATGACAGGATGAGGGAGTCTCTGGTCTCCGCATGTGGATGTTGCTGGAAGATGGGGCATCTGAGCAGTCATGACAGATTAGGGCCCATCTCTATTCTTCATCCTGGATGTGGCTTCATGCAAATCACTTGAACTAGTAATAGTACAGTAATTGTAGTAATAGTACAGTCATACTCTCGTCATCTAGCAAAGAACCTATGTGCTTTTCTGAATACTGTGAACAGGGCAGCAAAGGAACTGATCCCAGAGAGCAGGTCCTGGAGTCTTCCTGCCTGAAGTAGTAAATGAAGGAAAAAAGAGAAAAGAAGCTACCTCCCTTTTCTCTATTAGAAAAATAAAAAAGCCAATGTGTTTCTAAAGTCAGAAGCTGATTAAGTGGGTGTGGCCATTTCTGATTTTGAGATGAAGAAACTGAGAAGTGCCCGCATTAACTTTGCTCATTGCTGTGACAAACTATCCAACAGAGGCAACTCAGGGAAAGGAGGATTTAGTATAGCTCACAGCATGAGGGTAGAGCCCTTCCTGGTGGGGATGGCTTGGCGGCAGGAGTGTGAGAGATCTGGTCACAAAAGCTGGCATCCAATTCACTTTCTCCTTAGGAAAGTTAGTGTGTGTGTGTGTGTGTGTGTGTGTGTGTGTGTGTATGTGTGTATGTGTGTGTGTGTATGTGTGTATGTATGTGTGTGTGTATGTGTGTATATGTGTATGTGTGTGTGTGTAGAGAGAGAGAGAGAGAGAGAGATGTGTATGGGTGCCCATGAAGGTCAGAAGAGGGTGCCAGATGCCTTGGGGCTGGAGATACAGTGGTTGGAAGTCTTACGTGATGTGACATGATGTGACATGACGTGACGTGCTTTGGGACTTGGGTCCTCTGCAAGAGCCATCTCTGCAGCCACTAGTTTGAGATTTTTAAGTTGTAATTGTGTATTGAATTTTATCTAATGAAAGATTTTCCTGTCATCTCAATTGGTCGACTCATGCATTATTTTTAGGCTATCAGTATATCAGATCACATTGGTTTTCAATATTGAAAACAACAGGTTGGTCATCATATAACTTCATCCACAATGGGATTTGGCTTGATGGTATTTTTCTCTATTGTTTTCTTTGTGAAAGACACTGGTGTGGCGCCTTTGCTTCTTCTGTTTTATCTGTTTGGCATCACCAAACCACTCTCATTACAAATGAGCAAAGACTCACTCCCCCTGTATGGCTTGCTTTGTTTCAAGTTTTCTGAGGGGGGGGGGTGATCAGTGTCTTCACGTAGCACTCGACATTTCCTTTGTTGAAAGGTCTTGGATTCAGTTCAGGGTCTCTAGATGGACCTTAGGTCAACCATTTCTCTTCCTTGTTTTATTTGATGAGATCTTTTCCTTCCTTCCTTCCTTCCTTCCTTCCTTCCTTCCTTCCTTCCTCCCTCCCTCCCTCCCTCCCTCCCTCCCTCCCTCCCTCTCTCTCTCTCTCTCTCTCTCTCCCCTTCCCTTCCCTTCCCTTCCCTTTTCCCTTCCCTTCCCTTTTCCCTTCCTTTTCCCTTCCCTTCCCTTTTCCCTTCACTTCCCTTTTCCCTTTCCTTCTCCCTTCCCTTTTTACCTTCCCTTCTCCCTTCCCTTCTCCCTTCCCTTCTCCCTTCCCTTCTCCCTTCCCTTCCGTTCTCCCTTCCCTTCCGTTCTCCCTCCCCTCCCCTTCCCTTCCCTTCCCTTCCCTCCCCTCCCCTCCCCTCCCCTCCCCTCCCCTCCCCTTCCCTTCCCCCTTCCCTTCCCTTCCCCCTTTCCCCTTCCCCTCCCCTCCCCTTCCCTCCCCTCCCCTTCCTTCCCTTCCTGTTCCTTCCTCTCTCTTGCTGTTATAATAGTATTTGAGGCAGGATCTGGATGGATGGCCTTAAGCCTACAGTGTAGACCAGACCAATCTGTCTTCCAGCTTTTGTCAATCCTCCTGCCTTGGTCCTTTCAAGTCTTGGGATTATAGGCATGAACCACTATGATTGGCCCTTCTTTTGCCAGTTTTGGGAGTTTGTGTACATCAGAGATTTGGTCCACTTTAAGTTGTCTATTCCAGTGTGCACAGTTGTCTGTGGAACTCTGTGGGTGGGCCCGGAGACGCTGGGCTGTGTTCACTTGCTGTGGGAATACACAGAGACGCAGAGCTATGCTCACTGTGGATGTACACAGTCATACAGAGCTGCACTCACTATGAGCTACTTGTTCCCTTTCCTTTGACTAGTTAGAATGTACAGGATTGTACTATTTTTTAGGATGGGTTTGGGTGTCGTTGGATTCTATAGTTCTTTTTTTTTTTTTTTTTTTTGTCTCTGGTTTCACTGATTTTTTTTTTTTTTAGAACTCATCAACTTTACATCTTTCTCCCATAGTTTAATAACAAAAGAAATGTTAGATTCTTAATATAGCTATTGTATTTGTGCATACAAGGACTTTTGTCAAAATAGGAAAAGCTGGACAAAATAATTTTGGGTGGCAGAGATTCCCCATAATCCTCACAAATTCATGTTTATTTTTCTTATTCTCCTACCATGTGTACCCCAAGCCCCCAAGTAATTCATAAGTAATTCAGAAAACCAGATCCAGGTAAAATGAAGCCGTCTACACCAAAGTCTATGCATCCTTGTGCTCATTAGCTTTTTGTCCCTGTGGAAAAAATACCAGATAAAGAAAACTGAAATGGAGGAAAGGGTTATTTTGGCTTAGAGTCTGTTTGTTTGTTTGTTTGTTTTTTGAGACAGGGTTTCTCTGTGTAGCCCTGGCTGTCCTAGAACTCACTTTGTAGACCAGGCTGGCCTCGAACTCAGAAATCCGCCTGCCTCTGCCTCCCAAGTGCTGGGATTAAAGGTGTGTGCCACCACCGCCTGGCTGGCTTAGAGTCTTAAGGGTGAGACTGGACACCATGGGTAAATAAATGAGTGACACTGAGGAAGGTGGCCTTGGATTCAGGGAAGAAGCCATTAGACAAACACTTATGGAGCAATTGAGTTGCATTCCTCAGCACATTCTCAACGGTACAGTTTGCAAAGCCTTCCTTTAAAGAGAAAGTTGAGCTGGTGAAAAAGATCACCCATCACTGAGTGGTCCTACTCGGCAAGGCTATGGGTTGAGTGGGTCTGGGAAATGAGGACTAAGCTCACGCCTGCTGTATGCCAGGACTCACTCTCAGCAGGTACATTACTTCTAAAACCACACAAGTCAGACCGCAGCGGAAAATTTAGCTTATCTGGAAAGTAACAGCAAGATAATCTTCTGCAAGCCTTCCTATTTGGGTACAAATCTAATGTGGCCTATATTCTCTCTCTCTCTCTCTCTCTCTCTCTCTCTCTCTCTCTCTCTGTATGTGTGTGTGTGGACCCATCCACATATGCATTTGTGAATAATTTTTATTTGTGTGAGTGTGTGTGTGACTGTACTTTTTGGGGGTGTTGGTGAGCACACAGAGGCCAGCATGCCCAGATGGCGCTCGGAGGACAACTTTGGGGAGTTGGTTCTCTCTCCCACAGTGGGTCCTGGGGATTAAGCTCTGACCTGCTGAGCCCATCCCACGCTCTTCCCACATTCCTTTTTGAGACAGAAGTTCTCATTAAATTTGGAACCTGCCATTTGTGGGGCAGGTAGACTGGTTGATTGGGAAGATCAAAGGATCCTCCCGTTTCTGTCTCCCTGGAACTGGTGTTACAGATGTTCGCTGCCACACTGAGTGTTATGTGGGTGCTGAGAATCCAAACTCGGGTCTTCACACTTGCATCCCTAGCCTGTCCTGCCTGCCTGCTCCTGTCCCAGCAGCCCCTCCTCTGGTCCACAGCCACATCCCCTCTTCATATGTACTCACCACAGTGAACCAGATGAATACGTATTTGGTCATATAAAACTGCTCAATTGAATACAGTTTCCACCTATGGGCCTTTGTTTTCATTTGCTTTTATTTTTATTTATTTATTTTGGTAGACTAGGGCTTGAACCCAGGAACTTGCCAGGCAAGTGTTTCATTACAAAGTTATAGTCCTAGCTTAGAAGAGTCAACTCCTCCGATCTTTCAGAACCTCCAATTTACATTCAGCAGGGGAAAAATTGTAAAGAAGTTGCTGTTTCTTAGGGCTCATTGCCATTTTTTTTAAGCTCATGGTGATTTTTGTTTTCTTTTTCAAAGAAGTGAAAAATCCCTTCGATAAGCTACCCCCGGGACCCAGCAGCATGAAAGCGCACACCCAGTAGATGACCTAGTTCCTTTGTCCTCACTAAGGGGCATTTGATGCAGGCAATCTTGCTTAGATAAACAAAATCATGAAGCTGTTTTTGAGTTCTCTCTGGAGGGATGCTTTTAGGACAGTTGGTTCTTCCTTTTACTTACTTTGAACACAACTTTCCTAGACCTCAGAGGCCAGCCTGTCTTCATCCCGAGCCTTGGACTGATGGTTTCTTGGCATGTTCCCCTGGTAACTTGGAAGGTCTGTTGACTTCTTTATGAAGTTTCACTGTTCTTCAGCAAGTGTTGCCAGTCCTGGCTGCCTGCCACCTGTCCCAGCTGCCTGCCACCTGTCCCAGCTGCCTGCCACCTGTCCCAGCTGCCTGCTGTCTATCCCAGCTGCCCTGCCACCTGTCCCAGCTGCCTGCTGTCTATCCCAGCTGCCCTGCCACCTGTCCCAGCTGCCTGCCACCTGTTCCAGCTGCCTGCTGTCTATCCCAGCTGCCCTGCCACTTGTCCCAGCTGCCTGCCACCTGTTCCAGCTGCCTGCTGCCAATCCATCCCAGCTGCCCTGCCACTTGTCCCAGCTGCCTGCCATTCACTGTCCCAGTTGAGGCCTGAGAGTTGACCTGCCTGGCAGTAACTGGTCATTTCAGAAGTCCTAGGAGTCCAAGCAGTCAGTTAGGGAAAAGTTTTCTCTTATGCCTCAGGGAGGAATAATACCACTTTTCTGGCTCCAGTCTTCAGGTACCCTAAGAGCTAGGGCACATACAGCTGGTAGGCTCTCACCCTACCAGGAGCAGCACTGTAGGACCAGACACTGTCTGACTGCAGAGAGTGCCCCATCCTAATCTCCCCGTATCAGCATTCATTTGTTGTCTGTTTGCTGCGTCCTCCAGGACATGTACTTTTATTGCTATCATATAAACTGATTATTTGAGCCCAGGCCCACCTTAACATCTACCTTGATTAATTTTTAAAGCTTAAAAAGAGGTTGGAGGCAGATACACTGAATGTGATAAAGAAAAGGAGGGGTTAGTCTTGAAGTCACTGGCACAAGAAAGACTTTCTGAATAGGATTCTGCTAGCACAACACTGAATAAAAGGGACCTCGTGAAACTTAAAGGCTTCTGGCTAGCCAAGGACACCAACATTTGGACAAAGCAGCAGGCTACATAATAGGAAAAGATCTTTACCAATTACATATCTGATAGAGGGGTTAATAGCTAAAATATATAAAGAACTAAACAAAAACACATGGCTATCAAGAAAACAAATAACCAAATTTTAAAAGTAAAGAACTAAAAACAAAGCTCTCAAGATATGAAGCACAAATGCCTGAGAAGCACTTAAAGAGATGTTCAGCATTGTAGTCAGCAGGGAAATGCAAATCAAAACTACTCTGCGCTTTCATCTTACAGAATGACCAGTCCCAGTGGCCAAGATCAATAAAACAAATGATAGCTCATGGTACTGGGGATGTGGGAAAGGAGAGCATGCATCTGGAAATAGGTGTGGGAGTTCCTCAGAAAGCTGGGAATAGCTCTACCTCAAGAGCCTGACATACAGCTCTTGGGCAAGCAATCAAAGGGCTCTACATCCTACTACAGGACATTTGTGCAGCCATGTTCATTGCCACTCTACTCATAATAGCCAGAAACAGCCTAGATGTTCATTTATAGATGATATGCAATGAAAATGTGGTTCGTTTACACAATGGGATATTACTCAGCTGTTATAAATCATGAAATTCACAGCTAAATGGATGAAGGCACAAAAACCATACTGAGCAAGATAACAAGGACCTCGAAGACAAATATGGTATGTGTTCTCTTCCGGGTGGATGTTAGCCTTTAATCCTTCAGTAGGCATACTTCAATCCATATAACCAAAGAGATGATTAAGGATAGAGAAAGGGACTAGGGGTGAGGGAGGATTTCCCAAGGAAGGAGAGATAGAATATACAGTTAGACACAGGGTGGAGACTGAAAAGGAAGGACTAAATGTGTGTGTGTGTGTGTGTGTGTGTGTGTGTGTGTGTGTGTGAATAAAGAAGGGAATTCCCCCAAACAACTTAGACTATTGCAAGGCCATTGGCTGCTCTCCAAAAACTGATGCTGAGACCCTGTTGCTGAAGATGATATTCTCATTGAACACAGAGAGGTCTAGCTCGTGCCTAACTACAGCCTTCACCACTACTGCCTAGTGTTCAAAGGTTCTCTGTAAGCTACCAGAGGAGAAAGCTAAACACCAACCCAACTACAAACCCTTTGATCTACAGTGGTGACCTGCTTGCAAGATGTGCTAGTTAACAGGGTCACAGACATTGTGGGAGTAACCACCCACTTTCTAACTGGGATCTAAGGCCCATTCTAGGAGATGGAACCCGTGTCTGGTGCTTGAGTGGCCAGAAACTGAGACTAGATAGGCCATGGACCTAGGGGAAAACCAAATCCGATTGTTCTACTAAAGGAGCTTGCAGAGGCATGATGACTCTTGATGACATTCTGCTGTGCCTATAGATCATGTTCCATTGAGCCAACCCCAGTGAAGCTTTCTCCTGCAGGAGCTGGGAGCTATACAGACATCCATACCTGGGCAATAGGCAGAGAAATGAGAGGCCTTGGAGCATCCAGTCCTAAATAGAATGTCTTTACCAGCCCCCCCCCCCCTTCAGGATGTGTGGACCTCTCAGAAGAGGAGGCAGAAAGATTGTAAGGACCAGAGGGGATGGAAGACACCAAGAAAAAGCTTCAGACACAGCAGAACTGACACACAGAAACTCAGAGACCAAGACAACACGCACACGGCCTGCGTGGTCCAAGCCAGGCAGAGTTCCAGTGCTGAGATGGGAAAGTGGACAAGAGATCCATCCCTAAGCAACTGTCTCCAACTGACCACTGCTTGCAAAGAAAAAAAATTAGTTTTCTCCAATGGAGACTCAATAGGTATATAAACCACATTTAAGGGCAGGCGCCATAGGGTTTGGTTTGGTTTTTTGTTTCTTAACCTTATTGATATTTTGCTTGCATGTTATGGCTTCATAAGCTTGTATGTTGTGCTTTTGTGGGTTTGAGTGTCTCTGTGTTTCACATGCTGTTTTAAATTTTTATTTATTTATTCTGCCTGTTTTCTAGAGAGAAAGAGAGAAGGTGTGGAGTTGGGTGGTTTGGTGGTGGTTGGGGAGGATATGCGTGGAGATGAGGGCAGGGAAACTGATCAGGATATATTCTATAAAAACATTAATTAAAAAAAATAGGCTGTTGAATCAATAAAGAAAATTCACCCAGTTTGTAGTTTCTATAGTTCTGTGAATCTTTTGACCTTGAAAAAAAGAGAAAAAATAGGGCTGGAGGGATGGCTCAGTGGATAAGGTGCTTTCTGTATAAGCCATGATTTTGATACTCAGGACCTGTAGTAGGAGGAGGGAGAGTTCTGACTTCCACAAGTTCACCATGGTACATGCACCCCTCCCCTCTCTCTGTTTATGTTTAGCATAAACAGTTTAAAGTTTAGCATAACTGTATTACTTTCTAAGGAACGTGTTTTGACTTTCAGGAATGTGTTTTGGGAGGTGGAGGGATGGCTCAGTGGATAAAGTGCGTGTGAGGGACTGAGTTCAGATCCCTGGAGTCCATGCAGAGCTGGGCATCGCCATGTCCATTTGCAGTCCCAGTGTTCCTATGAAGTGAAGACAGAATACACAGAAACTCGAGGGTGGGTCACCCTACCCGAGTACACACAACAGTGAACGAGAGACTGTGTCAAGTAAGATAGAAGGTGAAGATCAGCATTGGAGGATGGCCTCTGACCGCCACACTCCTGCCCTGGCATGCACATACTGGCCCTCACACATGAGCATGCATGCACAAAGATAACACGGGAAGCAGTGTTTTAAGGTAACATGAGGATCGGTGAGACCGTTTGTGTATTCTCATCTTCATTATGTAAACTTTCCTCCATAGATAGACAAGGAGCACAAAGGAGACCTCACTCTTCAAGCTTTCAAAGAGTTCCATTTCAGAAGCCACTGGCCATCAGTGGGCTAACGCCCCGAGAGGTGGAGGGTGGAGACCATCTCCAGGAGCCCACTCCCTCCTGCCACTGTAGTGCCATGTAGAACACACCACAGCATCCTCAGAACCTGCATCCCGTCATGGGGTAGGGCACATGGTTCCTTAAACGCTCATGGACAGCTATGAAAGTCTTCCTCCCTAAGTACTTGACATCTAACTGAACTCGGGCCACTTATGAGAAAACACAGCAAGTGACGCGATGCATGTCATGGGGGAGGGGTGTTCTGGAAAGAGGGGAGACAGACACTGAGCAAGGGACAGATATCCTCCCAGAAGCATGGATGGCTAGCAAAATTAGCAAGGTCTCATTCTCCAGAGGTGCAACCTGGGGGCTCAGATCCCTGTGGAGGCAGCTGAGGACGCCCTCTGAACTTCATCTGATCTGCCTTCCTTATCACTCTGTCGCTAGGAGCTTCCCTGGTTCACTTCTTAATCTTGGGCACTTAAAAAAAAATACAGTTATAGAAAGCAGGAGTCCCAGCAGATGCCGGGCTAGTTATACATGGAGCAGGTATACTAGGGACAACATGAAGGCAAAGCGCAGAGGCACTGAAGACTGGCCCTGCATCCTGTTAGAGGAAAATTATGATAAACTGACATGTAGGCTGTAGGACCTGGACCAGTCACTGAGAAAGATAAATGAAAATACATTTTAAAAGATAAAGAAAACATTTAGGGAATTACATTGGAAAGTATGAAAATATCTGCCATATGAAACAAAAATGGTCTGAGACAAAGAACCAGATCTGAGCCTTAGCCTTATTAAAAAAACCTAACATGGCACACATATTCAATTATAAACATTCCATCCAAAATAAAGAAAAACAACAAGCAAACTAACCCAGCCACACGGCATCTACGGGAGACAGCATAAAATCCAAAGACATAGCTGTCTCTGATATCCTTTGAATTAAAAGGATGAAAGGAAATGACATCCCATGCCAACAGGCACTAGGACAAGAATGGCTATACCGCCACCAGACAAGATGGACATAAGCAATCAGCTAGGCAGGGTGGCGAAAGTCTGTAATCCAAACCGGGCATGGTGGCACACTCCTTTAATCCCAGCACTCGGGAGGCAGAGGCAGGTGGATTTCTGAGTTCGAGGCCAGCCTGGTCTGCAAAGTGAGTTCCAGGACAGCCAGGGCTATACAGAGAAACGCTGTCTCAAAAAACCAAAACAAACAAACAAACAAACAAACAAATAAATAAACAAATGTCTGTAATCCCAGCATTTCCTTGTGGGCCATAAACCTGAGGCTAGCCTGGTCTACACTGTGAATCTCAGGTTTTAGCTGCTTCTGACAGCTGGAAACTGGGAATGCTGGTACTGAACGACGTGTTCAACACCACTCCTTCACAGGGCCATGCGCACAGATTCTCTCTACTACTTATATTCAGTCTCTGTCACTTCACTTCCTGCATCTCTGCTGACACCCACGCTCCTTCCTAGGGACATTTCCCCTGTGGAGTGGCCCACTGTTTATTCCATGGGATCCAAGGAGCACTGTCAATCACAGGCCACACAATCCAAAAGCAGCTTCCTGGTACATGTTTGCTTCTTCCCTGCTTGTCTCCATGCACAGCCTGCCATCACCTCTCAGCCAAGCTTCTTCACAGTGTGGCAAGTGACACCTGTCTGTACCATGTCACTCCATCACAGACTGAGCTAGCCAGGAAGCTGAGTTTCAGGCACAGGATATAGAATAGGATCAAGGCCTGAAGGGAACTGGAATGGGCAGGAGTTCTAGGTCTTCAGGGTTCACAGAGAGCTTCCAATGGAGGCTGATGACTGCCTTCCCACCTGAAGGTGACATGGTTCTGTGCTTCACAGACCACACCTAGGGGCCATTAGAATCTGGCACACTCAGTGGCAGAAAACTGGTTCTAACCTGAGCCTTGAAGTGGGGGAAGACTGGCAATGCCGAAATGTACGTAAGATGGGGAGGCCAGGGTCCTGTGGGTAAAATACAGTAGTGGAGCCAACCCGGAAAGCCGTAGTACCTCAGCAGCAAGCACAGTCCAGGAACCGCGCAGCTGGATGGAGAGACAAGTGACTGTCCTGTCAAAGCTCTGAACCTGGGTCAGAAAGACTAAGGCCTCGGACCACACAGGAGGGGAGGAGAAGAGAGTGGAGAGGTATTGTGGAAGTACCACTTGCCAGTGATCTTCATCTCAGGCATTTCTCTCATTTTAGAAACCTCAGAGTGAGCAGGAGAAGGAAAAGGGCCCATGATGACATTGCAAGTTGCCTGCATGTTGCAGTGAGAACAGAGGCTGGGGGTGGAGGAAGATGGGGTTAAAACAGCAAGAATACGGAGTGAGACGGGTATGCTGCTTGAAGCCAGGTATGAGACAACCATGCTCCCAGCTGAGACACTGCAAGCTAAAATCAACTTGGGTGTCTTTGTCTACCCACCATCCGCATGCCAGCATGGACTCAGGCAGCTATAGGACCTTCCTCATTCTGGTTCCTGTTTCTCAGGAAGGGGAGCAGGCCTGCAGGAAACAAACCTTAATCCATACAGCTGCTGTGCAGGCGTGCAGGCAAGCAGGCAGATTTGGACAGCACAACCTTCTAGAAGCTATCTGGGAACCTTAGAAGGTAACCTTGGTCTGCAAGTAGAATCTACCCTGCAGGATTACAGTATAACTTTAGATGGTGAGACTGCTCAACCTCACTGGCCCGGAGTCCCACGTTCTTCTGGTAGCAAGACTTTTTAAGGTTTAAAAAATGGTCTTACGGATCTAAGCTCCATCCACAAACCATCTTCCTGGGAACCACACCTCCTCTGCAGGATCCTACCCAGGGACATCTGTTTCCCACCCAGCCGGAATTTTCTGTGTGACCACCTTAGTGCTGACCTCAGTTATAGGAGGGCCTTTGGCCAAGTTTCCCAACTATTCTACGTTTGGCCTTTTTGTAAATAGAATTCTTTGAATTCAACCTGTAAGCTCATGAGTATGGTTGTGATACATCTTGTTAGTCCAAACCTTCCAGCCCTGAATATATAGCCCAATTTGGATTTAGAATTCAAATTCACTTGAGACCCAGGCACAGTGGTCTGGGCTTGCAGCTCCAAGCACTTAAGACTGGACTGGCGTGTACTTTTAACCCAATGTGGGATTAATGTCAACATTGTTTTTCCTTCTTAAATTGGACAGTGAGGCAAATGAGGCAATTTTTAAACAAGTTACTTTTTTTGAGATGCCTGTTTTAATAAAGTAACTTCCAATTACTAACCCTGGAGTCAAGATTACAAATAAATAAATAAATCCTAATGGTGACAGGGTGAGTGATTTTATAATTTTTCCAGCATGTATTTATTCATTTCAGGTGAATGAAGACAGAGCAGATTGATATATAATTTGGGAACTTTAGCTCGATCCAATGAATACTGAATTTCCAACTTTGGGGAAATGTCCAATGTACTTTCAGAGTTAAATCAGCTCAGATGATTGTGACACAGGCCATTGGCTGTGGCTATGTGTGTCCTGTTACAGATCACAGCAGCTAACACTGCACATAGTAGCCAGGTCAAAAAGTATTATCTTAATGCCATTTTCTCTGCCAGGAAACTGCCTGCTCTTTTTCAAAGTCCATGTAGGTATATAGTTTTTTCAATTGTTTCTTATTTTTTCCTTTTTATTTAATCAAAATTTTTAAATTAAAAAAAAAAAAGGACTGGCGTGTACTGATTGAATTCTCCCCAAGTAACACATCAGGAAACCATGTAAAAGGGGGAAAAACAAACCAACCAACCAACACAACAAACCCAAACCACAGGGCTGGCAAGATGGCTCAGCAGTTAGAGCTCTTCCAGGAGACCTGGTTAAAGTCTCTGCATCTACATGATGGTACATCACGTCAGCACCTTTAATTCTAGTCCCAGAGGATCCAATGCCACCTTCTGGCTTCTATGGGCACTACATACATTTAGTATAGATATATAAGCAGGCAAAGTATCCATATGCAAAAGATGAAAATAAGGGGAAAATTAAAATCAATCACTTTTTGTTCACAGCCATGTGTTTTAGGTAGAAGTCGTCAACTCAAATCTAACTAGCTTGACGGGTGTGACTTCATCCTCTGGACTCCATCTCCCCACTAAGGCTTTGTCTACAACAGGGGCTGGCAGCATGGCCTGTTAATGTGCACAGGCAGGGCACCATGGTCCTAGTCCAGTACTCAGGGCTGGCACTGCACACCTCTCCAGGACAGCTGCTCCTTTATGTCAACGAGGACACCAGGGCTATGAGGAGCTCTCCATGTTTGGGAAATGTCCACTTGGCCTTCAGTCTGAGGAGCTGTCAACCTCCAGAATCAAACCTGCACCTAACGACCCCATCTGAAGACTCCAGGCTGGCAGGGACACTATCCCAAAATGTAGCCCTGAGCTTAGGAGGCGCTGCTTGGCCACTAAACAGTCCCTGCATTCTGCAGTACTTGCAAAACCCATTTTTAAGTTTATACTAGGGTCCAAATGCTCTTATTAAATTAGATTTTAGCACAATTCCTGCTCTTTTGGGGTGCTCAGACAACATCCAGGGACATGGATCATTCCAGAATGAGTGCTGTGTGACTACTTCCCACCAATTCAAACACTCCCTCTTGCAGGGAGAAGGCAGGCACAAATGCAACAGAAACTTGTAAACTCGGTAAGTTTAGGAAGCTACAAGTCTAGTGACTCCCTCTCCAAGGTTAGATATGCAGTGCACAGTTGCCAAGGACACTCCTCAGACGAGCTGTTGGTTAGGATGCTCTAGGGATGCTGGATCTAAGTAGTCACATGAGTTGGTGTGGGCTCTGTAATTAGCCCCAATAAACCGACAAGTTCACCGAACCAGACTTGAATGGTTTCTTGGGTATCCTATCTAGGTGAATGACATTTGTTCATGTCTCCCACAACAGAGAAATCAAACACAAGGATAAACCTAAGTGGAGAGAGAGTACTTAGTCTAGTGTGACATTTTTACTGAAAATCACCCTTGTGTGGCTGCGAGGAAGCCATTTCAGACAAGGAAAGGTGAATACAAGCACCTTGAGAAGCTGTGGGGTGCAGAAGCTTGGGGGCCTGCAGGACCCAGTTCTAGGACAGTGAACAGAGGCTTGAGATGGCACGAAGAACAAGGGAGGCAGGAGCACCATCTGCTGCTGTAGTACACGAGGGGCAAGATGGTTGCTCATCAAAATGAAATGGCATTTTACAAAGCAAAGTAGAGCATTTAAAAAACAAAAACAAAACAAAAAAACCAACACTGTAAAATGGAGGATACTGCCGGCCAACATTTTAATCCACTGTTCAAAGAGACATTTATTACATGCAGAACCTGTCATTCATTTCACACATTAAGGTTTAACAGGTTAACAATATCTAAGCAAGGAATACTGTAGAAACCACTTCTTCCCTGTTGAATTTCACATTTTTAGAAGTATTCAATACCTGCATGTAGTGCTGACCACAAAGTTGAAGCCTGCTTTTTCTTTCCACCCTCTCAAGACTTACCAAAAGGTCAGTCACTGGGTAATAGAAAGTCTCAAATTTCACATTTGACTGTTGGAAAGTCTTCCTCAAATATACAAAGCCACATCCTGCCATGCTTGCAGGCCAGTTCACTAACTGGAGTGCCTACCAAATATTAAGGCACACATCTGATCCAGACTCCAGATGCTCAGCAGCCCCAGGCTCTTCCACAGTACTGAAGAGATGACAGGGCACAGCATTATCTAACAAGACGACGACAGCATCTTCATCCAGTGCTGATCCGAAGAGTCAAGCATGGGGCAGACTAAGAACTTAAGTACCCAGGGCTTCCAGGACACCTCTGTTTCTGTCCTACTTCCTCTTGATGATTATAGCTCAGTTTCACTTAAGTTTTAAAAAGCCAGACTCTGTTGTCAGAGAGCCCGAGTCTTTATTACTATATTTTCACTTCCTCTACACTTACGCCTGATAAACGTCGATGTGCTTACGCACTATGGACTGGAAAGTGGCACTGATACAAACCACAGCACCTGCTCACTCACTCACTCACCATGGATCAGTGATGTCCAATTTCTCTTTTAATAATAAAGGTAGCTTTTAATAGTCATAATTGAAATAAAATGCACCTAAGTTTCACACAGTCCCAAATTTTAGTGGTATGACTCATGCACTGGGCTGAGTTTCTATCTGTACATTTTCAATACTTTAACATTACAGACGCCACTGTCCTATATCGCTGCAGTACTACATAAACAGTGTACATTAGATCTGCCACGAATTCTACTATTGGCTTTATTTTTAAAGAACTACAATGCAATTATGTACAGTATACAAAGTTTGTCAAACTGAATATGCATGGTCTTAGGCCATTACTACTATTTCACTCCAATTTGGATTTAAATATAATCAACTTACAGATCTGAAATAAAAGCACTGCTTAATGGTTTCAGATGCATTTTGGTATTGAATGTTTCAAGGCATTTTTAAAAATAATAAATTACGACTGTAATGAAGTAATCTGTGACTATAGCTGCTTACAGACAGCAGGAAGAACGTGACCTTAACTGGTAACTGTTATTGACAAGTCTATGAATTAAGAGTACTAATCATTTCTAGTTTAAAACAAGCAAAACTAAGAGTACAGAGTACTTGAATATAACCGTAATGGTCTAACAAACCTTCCAAATGGAAGGAGATACAAAATAAAGTTCATAGATCAATTTACCTTGTACTGATACTCTTCAGCACCATGGACTTACCAGGTCAGTTCACCAACTCTGGGCTAACCCGCCTGATACACACTAAGTGGGCGAGCTCCCTGGAGCAGCCACAGACACATAGTGGCACAAACCATGGCTGTACTGACCCTCTTTCTGCTCTTTAACACTGATATTTCACGGTTCCCTTGCTATAGTGAGCCTGACTACAGATGATTTCCTTGGAGCCATGCAGTTAAACCAAATTCAGAAGAATGAATCTCCTAGAAATGGCTCATATAGGAAGTATATGTTTACTAAACCGAAAAGTTTAATTTTAAAAATATCTGCAGTCTTTTTGAAATGCAAGGCACCAGCAGGAGCGGACATTCCAGCAAGAGTGACTGAGGAAAATGGAGCCAGTGATTCGTTTGTCCTCTGTTGCTCAGAATACTTCCTTTTCCTGTCTATGCAACATCTTCCAGATAGTCAGCAACATCACTGAGCTGGGAAACAGTCAGGTCTTGTGTGAGGTCATCGAGCTTTGTTGTCCAAAAGAAAGAGAAAAATCAGTATAAGCAAAGTCTGAATCAATCTGTATATTGTTAGATTTAAACGTATATATTTATAAACATATAACTTATCTTTTAAAGTCTGCTTGGGGGGGCCAGCCCTGGACTAGAGATGGCTTATGGGGAACAGGGACACTAGGTGAGAACAAGTCTCCTCTGCAAACTTTGTGACACTCTCTTAACTCTGCTCATCTGGCCCTTTGCATCTTTCTTTGTTATTCTTTGGATATAGGAAATGTTAAAAATAGAATCTCTTCAAATAAACCACCCTCCTTCTCTCCTATGGCCAAACAGCAGTCTTGGTATACAACTTTCTGTCACAAAGAAAATTGTAACTATTGTACATAACCTTAAAGTTGTTGTATTGTTTAAAAAGAAAATCAAAAAAGCCCACACATTGCAAAATCCAGAATCCTTTGGATCTGTATGTCTTTTTACTAATTGTTATTAAATAATGAATTCCTTAACGTAATCCATTGTATTTGCAAGACAACTGACTACTGTATTAAAGCCAATTTTAGACTAGAGACAAGAGCGGGGTGGGTGGGGAACTATAAATAAGAAAGATCTGTCATCATCTACAGGAGACGTCTGTCTCCACTGAGCTGCTGGGCTCAGCAGTGCTGCTGACTCCTGTGTGACTCTGCTCTATGCTCAGTCTGTGAGTCAGCTCCAATAGCTTAAGGTGGACTCCTTTCTATTTTATACGCACTCTGATCAAGCTTGCTGCAAACAATGTCAATCTGATTTCTTCCTTGGCTATTTGGATGTTTATTCTCTCTCCCGCCCGACCGCTCTGGCTAGGCTCTCCCGCACAGTGCTAAATCATGGTGGTCAAAGTGTTGAGTGCTGTGAAAGTCTGAAAAACAGTAGTTGTTTTTCTTCCTCTTGCCTCCCGGTCTCAGTTACTGCTGGCTGCTGCTGGGGATCAAACCCAAGCCTCACTCTTGCTACCTAAGTGCTCTATTGCCCAGCTCGCCTGCTTGTTTCTGTTTTGAAATCTGTGATATCACCAAGAAGATGAGTTAGCAACTGACCTCTAACATGAATTCCATTACAAATGCTACACAAAAATAATAATGCTCAGTATAGTCTTTGATAAGACTTCAAACTGTTTGACTCTTCTGGATGGTAACTGGTGTAAAGGTTAGAGAAGAACCCATCTTATATCCTGGGGTAGTAATTACAGACGGTCTCTCGCCTGGTGTCATTTAAGTGCTAACATTTTCACCTTATAAAAGAAACTGGTAAAGCTGGGCATAGTGGTAGCACTTGGAAGACAAAAGGCAGGCGGATCTCTGTGAGTTCCAGAACAGTCAGAGACTGAATCTAAAAAAAAAAACAAAACCAACAAAAAACACCTCCCAAACCAACAAAAAACGAAAAAACAATCAAGAACAATGGAAAAAATAAACCACGCCAACAAAAAGAAACTGAGATGTTAAGACTCATGCTTACCTAAGACAACTAGCTTCTGAAAGGTGGAGGCAAGAGACTTGGTTCAAGGTTGGGGCTTGCCTTTGCTACATATTAAGTTCAAGGACCCTATCTCAAAAAATCCAAACCAGACAACAAAGGAACTCAATACAATAAAAATAACATAAACTCAAAATTTGCTTACTTCTTCTAAAATACCATCTTTCTTGAAGGCCTTCTCCTTGTGTGATAATCGGAACTCAGCCTACACTCACCTTTTTTGAAGGCCTCGGGCATCTTCTAGTTATCTCATGACACGAGAGGGCAGACCCACCCAAGTTGTGAACAACAGAGATGATGCAGCTTATCTCTGTTGGGTGAAAAGCTCCAGTGTGGATCTTAACAATGGATTCCGGGCTTTAACCTCAAGTAAAGGCTGTTTCCTTTTGCTCTCCTGCCTTGGGGAGCCTGAGATGACCAGAAGTCCATCCCACCCCCACCTTTCCCAGGAAACAGAACCTCACCTGTGACCCTAAGAGAGGCAACATCTGACTCGAGTCCTGATCCCTTGTGGCCACTCTTAATCAGAAGCAAGTCCAGAGAGGCCTGCCAGAGCACAAGTACCAGCTAATGATAGCCGAGTCTCACAGACCCCTAAAGGTTTGCTTCAGACTTGGAATATGTAAGTGTCATCAACTTCTGTGATTTTCAACCATATTTTACTAGTCATATACATTTCCTAGGCCTCACAAGTCATTAAGTGGACAGACACACCCAGACTGTGGCCCCTTACTTTATCACTGGTGTTCCCGTCCTCTACTCCCATGGAAAGGTCTTCTTCAATCTCTTCACCAATACTTAGCTCACTTTTTTCTGAGCGATGGCTAGCACTAATTAAAAGAGGGGAAAACGACAAAGAACTCTGAAGAACAACTACTATTGCTCAAACTTTCCAGAGATTCTTAACCCTCTAAATACCATACAAAACCAACATTAAACATCAACTTCATATATAACATCTGAGAAAGCTGACAAGGGCTGCAGAGGCAATCACAGGGAAAACCTGATCTCTCAAATGCCACTCGTCATATGCTATTGCTATCTCTAAAACACAGTATAATAAATTATAGTAGTAAACAGGAATCTCTAAGCAAAAGAAAAGTGTCAAAATACCCAGACATGCTATTTGAATTTTCTAATCCTATCTATAACAAATATTATTTTCCCATTAAAAGGCAATTCATACAAGAAAGTTACCTCAAACAAAATGTTAAGTAATGTCATATTGAAGAAGGCAGTTTTGCTTAAAGTCAAACTCAGATGATTCCCACCCCCAAAGACAAAAATGTGCCTTAGGATAAGCTAGCGATTTGGTTTTGAGTGACAGGCTAACAACATCTCAGCCACTTCTTTATTTTTTCCAACCCCCGGCCCCAACACGGCGTACATACTCATCTGTACTGTACTGTGAGATGAAGAAGTCACTCCAACATATAATTTTGGAGTAACTATCTTTCTGTACTTTCAATCAACATGAAAAAGATAATTAAACACCAAATAAACCCAATGTAATTTTGCCATATCTGTATTCAGAAAGTATTTAAAGATTCATATATTCACCTCAAGGTGTTTCTTACCTATTAAAATCATCAGCATAGTCCTCATCTTCTCCAGTGCCTGGCAATCAGTTTTTAAAAAGGAACATGTTAAAAATATTATTTAAAATACTTATTTTAAATAAGCATGTTTCCTGTAAAACAATATATTTTTGAATATTACTTTATGAAAACATAAGTACCACAATAGTATCTAACTGTTTTTCAGATTTATTTATTTTATATGCATGAGTATTCTACCTGCATGTATAGTATGTATGTGTGCCATGTGTGTGTCTGGTGCCCAAGGAGGAGAGAGTATTGGAGCCCCTGGCAGGAGGCAGAGCTACCATGTGGATGCTGTGGACTGAGCCTAGCCCTCTGCAGCAGCAACACTCTTAAGCACTGAGCCGCCTCGCCAGCCCAGGGATTGTAGTTTTAGCACATAAAATGAAGGCAGATATAAAAGCTGTTCAAGTGGTTGCATCATAGGCTAACTAGTGAATACCCCGTCTGTGTTCTAGGTTCAGGAAGGTGGCTTAATCATAGGGAAACTCCCCATGATGCACCCCTGGAACCTAATGAAGCACGGCTCTGGGGGTAGCTTAATAGCAGAACACTTTCCCAACATGTTCGTGGATCTGGCCTCTAGCCTCTTCACCACAAAAACAGAAAAAGTGACACAGCAGCAAGGTACCATCAACTTCTCTAGCCATCCTGTTTCCAACTGCCATGACCTTCAACTCAGTAGTTCACTGAAGATTTTAAAAACAATCAGAAAGTGTGAAGAGGCAACAGCGCGTGTATGTGGGCCTATCACCCAAAGGGGTGCTTCGAGCCCTTTTATGATCACGTCCAAGCACAACCAGGCCCAAACCACAAAGTTCTGAATTCATAGGGTTTGATGCACAAGAGGTTCCAAATGCAGTCACCACAGGAGCTGCTACTAATGCAGAAGGACCTTAAGCTTCCTCATATACACAACAATCTGAGGAGCTAAACTATAGCTCTCAGTGACAACTAACTGCAAACTAGTTGTTTTCCGATGCCTTTTAGAGCAGCCAAGGAAAGATGCTGGAGAAACAAGACAACCACTGCCAATGGGAAAGAATGGCAGCTGGGAAGTGCACAGGAAGTATCTGAGGGGCCAGAGGAGGCTGTAGGGCAGGAAAATCCTGGATGGAAAGTTAACTGCTCAGAGCTGCTGCCTATACTATCCTGGGTCTGCTAAAACATGGGACCAGATCAGAGGAGGATCCAAGACCTAGAGGGGCAGAGCCCTCTCTTACAGAAGCTGATTAGTCATCTATCACACCCTGGGGTGACTCTTAGACTCCCCCACAGCACAGCAATGAACACAGAGAGAGAGGCTTTCCACCGTACAACAAAGCAAAGGTAGCATGCTGGGTGAAAGAAAGAACTCGGAGGCAGCGTACACTGAAATCTAAGGTGGAGGGGGACAGATCCCAGGAGGATGTGCTCCTGAAGGGAAGTGAAGCCAGACACAGCCAAGACCATGTCTACAACAACCACTGTGGAGCAAGACGGGCTGGCGGAACACAAGAGTGACCTGATGTCTTTTCTCACAAGGAGAATGGTATGTGGGAGAGGCAAGATTGAAAGTTAAAGGTAACAGAAAGCCGGGGAGGTAGCAAAGCTGTAGCTAACTGGGGGGCGAGGGCTCCAGTGGCAGGTGAGAAAGGCACGGCATGGGGTGAGGAGAGAGACTCTTTGCTAGAGCCCCTGAAGAGAAGTAACAGGCAGGGACAAATTTCTAGGTTGTTCTTCTCTGGAGTAAGGAAGCTGTCTCTATCTCCAGCCACAAATGTTTAAGGGGCTGCAGGAGCTTGAGAGAAAGCAGGCAGTGTCTAGTCCTCATGGGAAGAGAAGAGGGAAAATGTTCTGATAACAAAACCCAGCTTTGGCTGGTCTGCAAGTGCCACTAGACAAACAATGGTCACAGCTGACTGCTCTGTCTCCAAGAATTAAGACAATATGATAGAGGAAACCAAGTCAGGATAGCAGGGCAGCTGGGGCTGCAGTTTGGATCCATGGAAAGCCAAATGAATTATCTGCCTTCTGGCATTTGTAGTTAGTTCAAACTCAAGATATTTACTGACTAGTGTGCTACCACACACAAGAAGTTATGAGCTGGAAAGAGTAC
The DNA here is from genome assembly GCF_000001635.26 of Mus musculus. Lineage (NCBI taxonomy): Eukaryota > Metazoa > Chordata > Mammalia > Rodentia > Muridae > Mus > Mus musculus. Next base: position 8,189,315 of record NC_000083.6, on the reverse strand, counting down.
ATTTAACAGAACATATACTAAATGAGAGGCTGGTACATGCTGCCCACAGCCAGTGACTCTGACTTCTTCCTTCTGTCTATTGAACTCTGTCTAAGCCTTTATCTCCGTCACCTGGTCTATCACTCGTCTCTTTTGCATTCATTCTTGCATCTGACCAATATTAGCCAATGAGGTAAGAAAGAATAATTTTTATATTTTGAAATATAATTTTTTTGATATTTTGTATAACTTTTAAAAATGAATCTTTATTTTATGTGTCTGGGTGTTTTGCTCGCAGGTGTGTCAGGTTGTCTGGCTGCTGCCTTAGAGGGTGTCAGGTCCCCTAGAATCAGAGTTATGATGTGGACAGTTGTGAGCTGCCACGTAAATGCTGGGAATTGAACCCAGGTCCTCTGAAAGAGCAGCCAGGGCTCTTAAGCACCAGGCCATCTTTCAAGCCCAAAAATATTAAAACAAAAATAAAATAATAAACAGTACAGAGTATGTGCTAGAGATGATTTCACGGGGCTTGCCAAAACTGTCCTGCTACTCTACAGAATATTTTATGGTTTACTACCCTTGCTGTAAACAAGAAGTGCCCGTTTAGAAACATACCATTTGTAAAGTTTTGTTTCTTTCTACCTTTACTATAAATCACGCATACTTATGTAATGTATAGCCTGTCTTGGAAAATGATTAGCACAGTGAAGTTTGTTAATGTATTTTTGCTTCAATTTTGTGGTACAAACAAGCTCGACTGTCTTAGAAAACTTCAGGTATTCACAATACTATCCCAACTGTAGTCACTGTGCTGGACTTTATTCTCTAGAAGGGTCATCTACCTAATACGGTCTCATTGTGTAGCCTGGCTAGCCTCACATTCAGAGAGCTACCTGTCTCTGCCTCCCAAATGCTAACATCAAAGTTGTGTGCCACAAGGGTAGCTCATTTGCCTACTTTTTATTTGTTAAAGTAAAATAGATTGTGTTGAAAAGCTGTATTTTAAAACTGTTCCTATGAAATGCCATTCCCCTGAAACGATATTTAAATCATGTCCAAGGAGAACACACGAAACCCTGAAGGTTCTAAGTGACACTGTCAAGACTCCAGAAGCTTACACTATCTGCACGACAGAGCATCTGTCTCTCTGAATAACAACAAAGGCAGTTTCTTCCTAGGGGAGGGCTGCACATCACTGACATTATCCTACCTGAACTGTGTAGGTACCACAGCTATATGCAGTCTTGTCATCCACATTACAGCAGAAACCTAGGTCAAATGACAGTGCTGCAGTCACTAAACAACTACTTATTTCTATAGGATCTGATGCCGCCCTCCTATGCCGCTCTGTACAACACCCCATTTCAACTCAAGGTGTACATACTTCAAAGCCAGCGGAGGGGAAAATGAAGCAGTGACTGTCATTTCATTTGCTCCACCAGCCCAGTCAGAGCTGTCTTCAGCAGAGCAGGGAACCACACTTCAATAAAAGAACAAGGATGATCAAAGAGGGAGCCCAGCAAAAGCTTGGCACCAGGTGAACCACCACAAGGTGAAGCACAATGTCACAAGGAGGGGACAGAGCAGCACCTGAAGTGTCATGATCAAAGAAGGGGGTAAAAATGCTCTGAGGTGTTAGGATAAAGAGCTCCGTGCAGATGTGACCACACCCAATGGGGAGGAAGAAGAGCCAGCAAGGCGGGGACCAGGAGACCCCGAGGAAGGGCAGCACTGGCCACTCAGCAGTTACCCAGCAGGCCTCTAGGGCACTGTGAGGAACAAAAGTGAGGCAGCTCAGAAAACATCTACTCTGCAAAGGAAACAACCGACACACAAAGGAAAGCAGCAGGCGAGGCCCTGAACCAGGCTGTGTGCTGCTGTGCATATACACATGGACATCCCGTGCAGCTTTCACACTGGGGTACATGTTACTGCTCCCATTTAACAGAGAAGAAACAAAGGCACTGCTTACCCCAAGCTGGGGTCATAGCTGGAATCTTCACATAAATCTCTCCTTCTTTCACCTGAGCACTATTTAGAGTGGTTGCCCAGAAATAGGAGAGATACTCTGCGCTGCCCCACGACATACCCAAGGTTATAAACTGAACAGGGTATATGGTACTTTCTCCCGAGCCTGCCCGAGAAGCAGTGTTCTAAACCCCCCAGAGTCCAATGCTCTCACAACAGAGCAACTTAGCACCCCATCAGTCTGCAGAGGGCAGGAGATGGCTAAGTGCCCCGGCTGTACCATTTCCTTCAGGTCAGTGAGAAGTAAGGGTCTCTTGAGGTCCCTGTGTCCCACAACTCGGTTCTGTGCACACTGCTCCTCTAACTCCCACAGAAATCTGCTTACTTACACTGCTCAAATAACACAGCAGCCCACAGCTGTCCTCTCACAAGTATGAGCCTTGCACTACACTGACTCCCTGTGGTCTGGATCTTGTACTCACAACACCCAGAGACATCCTTTAACCTACTCTTAACCAAAACCTTCTGTTACACAGCTCTGACTAGATCAGCCTCTTCTGAAGGTCTTTCCTGAAAGCCCAAGCCAGGGGCATTCCCCAACTATGGTCTGAATACCACAAAACAAAGGTCTATCCAGCTTGTTGCTACAGTTATCCCCTAGTGTAGGGCTGAACTCAACACATGCCAGTTCCCCAGTTCCTGCTGAACAGCAGCAGGAAGGGTCTCTATGTAGACTCTATTCTGGAAGACGATCTCAACAATCATACTAAAACTGAAATCTAGTTACCTAGCCCAAGTGATCCAATCTTCTCACCAACCAATTTCAGATCCTTCAGGACGGTGCTTCCCCTTTTACCTGTGGACAGGGAAAAATACTTGCATGAAAGGCACTCAGAACAACATTCTCTAAGCCCATCCACTTCTCTTTTGGGTGGGACATCTATACCCCTAATAACGCAGGAAAAAACCTAGAACAGAAATCATAAATTATAATCAACACAGGCTAGAATCATGTACTATCATTCCCTGGGTATCTATTTTTGGTAAATGGTAAAGGATTTATGCATGGAGAAATCAGATTTTACTATTCTTTGTTAGAACACAATTATCAAAATAAAAACATACATGAAACCCAATACTGTGAAGTCCAAGTGATCTACTTCAGCTGACCTGCTAGTTAAATACTGAACTGACTGTGATGGGGTGAGGTTCACAGATCCTTAAGACTCACAGCGTTGCCCCAGGGATAGGATGAGAAGATTGGATGACACAGTGCAGGAGGCTGGCTACTACCCTACACGGGGCTAGCAACCTCTCCATGGATCTCATACTCACAGCACTCAAAGTACAGCCCACTTCAGATGCAAGCTCCGGACAGCAGAGTGAGGCCTAAAATGATCACTCTATGCCATAACTTCTTTAAAAAATTAAGTTATTTTAAAGGTTCATGAAAAATTCATGGAATGGGACAGCATCTAACACTCATCCTAAGTTGCCAAGATTATAAGGCAAAACTCCACTGGATATACCTAACCTATTAAATTTCAGTGTGGCAAGCAGTACCATAGAACATTATTTGCCTTCCCTAGTGTTCATGTGGCAATGTTGATAAAACACAGAAGGCCATGCATATTGCAGCCAGAGAAAAATCAAGACTAAATTTGGAGTATTGAATGTGTATCATATCTGTAAAAATCTAGTGATTGCCATATGCAGGGATCCATCCCATAATCAGCTTCCAAATGCTGACACCATTGCATACACTAGCAAGATTTCACTGAAAGGACCCAGATATAGCTGTCTCTTGTGAGACTATGCCGGGGCCTAGCAAACACAGAAGTGGATGATCACAGTCAGCTATTGGATGGGTCACACGGCCCCCAATGGAGGAGCTAGAGAAATTACCCAAGGAGCTAAAGGGAACTGCAACCCTATAGGTGGAACAACAATATGAACTAACCAGTACCCCGGAGCTCTTGTCTCTAGCTGCATATGTATCAAAAGATGGCCTAGTCGGCCATCACTGCAAAGAGAGGCCCATTGGACTTGCAAACTTTATATGCCCCTGTACAGGGGAACGCCAGGGCCAAAAAGGGGGAGTGGGTGGGTAGGGGATTGGGGGGGTGGGTATGGGGGACCTTTAGGATAGCATTGAAAATGTATGAGGAAAATACCTAATTAAAAAAAATATTCTCAAGATCAAAAAAAAAATTTTTTAAAGTTTAAGTCAAGCTGTAACTGCAATACACACATATAGACACACACATACACACGCACAAACACATACCTACCAATAATCTAACCCAGTTAAAAAAGCATCTTGCTAAAAAATATTTTAAAAGCATAGCAAAGGAGAATACAAAATGGTGAATACTGACTACATTAAGAAATGAAAATAACAAAATATTGTCCAATTGATTAAAATTAGGATTTTGTAAAACAAAAGAAAACAAAACACAATCCATAGTAATTGCATCACGTGTGATTGGCTAGTTTTTTGTTTTCTGTCAACCTGACATAAGCTAGTCATCTAGGAAGAGTAAATAATCAACTTAGAAACTGCTTCCATGAGACTGACCTAAAAGGTGAGTCTGGGGCACTTCTTGATGAATGATGTGGCAGTGAGTGCTGCCCCTGGCAGGTGGGTCTAGCTAGGTTCTATCAGACTGAAGCTGAGTCCATGGGGAGCAAAGCAGTAAGCAGGGTTCCTCCATGGCCTCTGCTTCAGTCCCTGCCCTCTCTTCTCTCCATGAGGAGCTGCAATAACGCCTTCTTCCTCAGCTTCTTTTTGGTCATGGTATTTGATCACACGCAGCAATGGACACTACAGTTATCTAGAGTCTTCAAGTACTTACTCTCTGGATCTGTTAGCGATGGGGCTCCGGCCAGGGAGCTGAGACCGCTCCTTAAGTGGGGCTTGTCAGACAGTGAGGCCAGACCTCCCACTTGCTTCCGAGGTTCAGCTCTCCTAACAGGAAGCAATTGACAGGTAAATAACAATTTCAGACCTTATCACTAGAGTCTTTTAGTCTGTAAACATAAAAAAGCAATGTAAAGAAGTTTTACTTGTGTACACTGGCTGGAAATAAAAAGAATTTACAGGCTGCAAAGCATAAAGCAAGCCTGCAGAGCAAGCTGTGGTTACGGATCCATGATCCATGAATTAAGTTTGTGAGTGACGCTCCAGCTCCCTGAGTTTACAGCTGTCTGCTTTCTCTCGTAAGTCTGCACTTCAGAAGCCCTCCTCCACTTCCCAGAAACAAGACAGTACACAGCCAACAGACAAGCTCTACCTCTCAAATGCACACAGTCAGGAAGGGCAGAGCCTCTGACCTTGCGGGTGTTAGTCCAAGATTTCCCCTCAGCTCACTCCTAACTCCCCAGGCACTGCCATCCAGGCCCACACTGCACACCCTCTTCATCCTGCTGGCAACTTTCCCTGGAGTCAAACAGCACTCCAGGAACTCTTTTGCTCCCTTATACTAAGCCCTGGGTATCATTTTCTTACACTAGCATGCACACCCAAACATGCACGTACGTATGTATGCACACATCTAGACCCACATTCTGCCTAAGTTCTCATACTTCTATCCTCTGTACCCTTTACGACTTGTTATTTTAATCCTTCCCCAACATTCCTTTCTGGTCAACTATAACCCTTTTATCTGCCCTATTTCCAGTCCAATAAAACTGTCAGCCAAAGTCACCTCTAACCTCCATATGGCTAACCCCAGTGGGTGATTGTCAGATGCCACTGCAGCTGCTGTCTCCGGCCTTTCCTGCCATGGTTCCTTAGTCTCCTTTATGCTGCCTGCTCTCCTCACTGACCTCAAGTGTGCTCAGCCTACTTTTGTGATCTCCCTATGTACTGGCTTCAGTATTCCCTATATACTGATGACTCCCTCGCTCTCTCCAGTGTACATCCTGCCCACCAACATCTAGATCCTAACACATCACACTCGGGACTCTCAGGCCACACGTCTGTGCCATCTGACCCAGCTTTTCCCATTTTTTTTTCCACCTCTGTTTATGGGTTTTAACCTTCCAAGTATTCAAGTGTAGACCCTGGAGAGCTACCCTGGTTATCACCTGGTTCTCTTGTACTCATCTGCAAATCCTTTTGCAATTAGCCTTAAAACGTCCCTAAAGCACCTACTTCCCATCACTCCATCATTTTGCTCCTGAAGAGTCCTGACAGCTCGACAGTGTGCTCTCTGGAAACTGCATGGCCTTGGCTCAGCAGCGAGGATCTGTGTGGGCTGGGTCAAGACTTCAGTGCTTCCAATCTTAGCGAGAAGTCACACTCTTGTGACTGACCTCCATCTCCACATCCAACTCACACAACCCTCTCCTGTGACCACACTGCCCTTCCTGATGTCCTGAGGGGCTGATGAGACCCTTCTTATTTGCTAGTTCCTCTCTTGGGAGTGGTGCAAACCTGATTCCACATGGCTAGCTCACTCCCTGAGCTGTTGGCTCAGGTGTACTCCATGAGAACTACAGCCTTCTCTGGTCAGCTACTGAAACTGACAAGGCCTCTGCACCACTGCTGCCCACCACACAGCATCTCCACTGAAGATGAGTCTTACTAACTACTTGACTGCCTCTGAGGGTGAACTCCGAGGCAAGAGTCAGAACCCACTGTTGCACCCTGAAATGAACTGAAACTCGAAACAGCTCCTGTCACATGGTAGGGTCCTGATGCAGGCTCACCTCGTGAAAATGGCTTATGCCTGGTGTCTTCAGTATTCCTTGAATTATTTTATGACATACTAGGCATTACTGACACAACATCAGATTTGTGGGTTCAATAATTGTAATTAGCAGGTTATTCGTTTTAAAATATAAAGTGAAAGCATTTAGAAACTTTGTTTTGAAATCATGATCAGGTAATCTGAAGAGGAGTCTACTCACCAACCATAGGTTTTTTCTGGTTTAGGAATGGGATCATCAAAGAAAGAATCTCCTTCCACATCATCCCCATCTGGACAAAGGGCACTGCTGTCTCTGGCATCTACAGCGCTGCTGCTTAAGAAAGATGCAATTCTTGTCTCATGGGCCAGTGAGTGCAGGCTGCTTTTACTCTTGGACTCTGACAAGGAGACACTTGGCTCACTCTGACTGGTCTCACTGCTAGTCTTCTGAAAAGAGGGAGAGAAAGCTCTTCTTGGTGATAAAGCTTCTAAGATAGTTTAAACAATAGTCAACATAGGGGTGTGTGTGTGTGTGTGTGTGTGTGTGTCCTTTAACATCAGAAACTGCAGTGCAACCCTATGGTTCCCCACTTCACCCTGAGGCTTCCTGACACGGGTATGTTTCAAATGACAAAATGTTAAGGAAATATGGCTACACGACTTCTTCCCTTCCTTTCTAAATGAAAAGGTCTCTTCTGTGCCTACCTCACTTAGCAACTCTCACTCCTAACAGCTTTCCCCTTTCATCCTGCATGTGTGTCACTGTTGCACAAGCTATCTTAACACACTTTCAGCTTGCAACAGGAGAGAACATTAAAGTTAAGAAGACTGTATCACAAAATAAAGCAAGTTGCACTGTTCATCAGAAAAGAGAACAGTATTCTACCCAACACCAAATAAAACCTTTGAACGCTCAAACTTACAACAAGCAGACCCCGGCTACAGCAATTACCTTAATTCAGGCTTGCTGAGCCATCTCCTGACCTGCACCCCATGAAATGTACACAAGCAGGCACATAAATCCTTTTTGTAACTTAGTCCAAAGCTAAGAGTTCTATGGCGGAGCACTTCTAGTCCCACCCCACTGATGCACAGTCAGGTCAGCATGAACTATTACAGTGTTTGGTTTACCCTGAGAACCATGGCATAGTTTTAGTCTACACCTGGCCATACCTCTTTTGGTCTCACAACAGTTCAGTCTACATCAATAATAAGAACTGTAACAAATAACGCAGTAGTAACAGCAGTGGCTAACAATTATGGAGAATTCCAAATGCTCTAAGTGCTATGCCTCAATTAATCGTTAGGCTATACATGTAGGATGTGTTGTCTGTATGGATTCTAAAAAAGAACACAAAGGCATTATGTAACTTGTTAAGACCCCAGGATAGTTAATGGTAAAATGAACAGCAGATTAGCTCACCCATTTCCTCCCTTTTGGAGACAAGGTCTCCTGTGGCACACAGGTGGCCTTGAACTAGCTGACCTTGAACTCTACCTCCTTGCCTCTTAGGTCCCAAGGGCTGGGATTACAAGAGGTGCCACTACATCCAGCTGAGGTTAGTTCTTAACACTCAGATTAGATCATTAGGTTTAGTTATATAAAATTGCATTTAATGTGGACTGAAAAAGACAATTTCCAAAGGCCTGGCCTTATATGCTATAGTGTATAATACTGTAACAGAGCCCGGTGATGTTTGAAATAAAGAACCTGGAAAACACCTGCCCTGTGATTAACTCTGCCATTCTATGTGGTGTTTCTAAGACACGAATTTCCTCCAGAATTAAATTTAGGTCAGTTTGTATACCTTAAGTTACAAACAGGCCGGGTCAGAATAAGCAGCAAGGCAAGAAGCCGGGAGATAGATTAGGTTAACACACAGGGCCCCGCGCAGGTGCTGTTCTGATTTCCCACGTGCAGACAGCATGTCTTAGGATACACACTTACATTAGCTTTAGGGACTTAGATGGAACTGTATAGTCTGTGGGCTATTAATAATAATAAACTAATGATCACAATAAGATGTCTGGAAAAATAAATTATCCAAGTTAAACTTTTAAACTATATAGGAAACTTTTAAGAAGGTACTTTAAAAATTCCCTTCCACGGTTTTTTTCAAGTTTTCCTGGTATTGTGAAAAACAGAAGTATAATATGTTTATATATATCTAATTAAATTCATATCAGTTTCAATTTTTGATTTGAAAATGTTTTACTAATTGGCTTTTCAAAGGCACTACAACTAAACGCCCTCAAGTCTTAGGATAGCTAAACCATTCACAGAGGCTTTGATGGTGACTCTCTTCTTCAAAACTTTGCTGAGAAAGTTACCAGGGAAGAGGCAGAGCGAGACAGACACAAAGCAGCATCACAAGTCAGTGACTCCAGGCCACGCTCTCCTCCTCCTGGAGTTCACATCATCAGCTCAAGCCCACACAGACTACTGAAGACTACAGAGCATGCTGATCCCTGCTTGTGACGGACATCACCTGTCTGGTTTCAGTGGCATTCATACCGGGGATGAAAGGTCCTGTTGTAGGAAGCCGAGTCTCATAGAGAAGGACACTATGGTATGACAGACACATCTTCAAAGTAACAAGATTATTTTATTCTACTTTTGCAGTTCTATTAATAAAGGTGAAAACAAAGTTTCCTAAGCCACTAGGGAGCTACTCAGCAGAGGCATACATGACACTGGAGCCAGACACAACCAGAATGGTCCATTTGTAGTAAGGGAAAAACCATCACCCAGGCTTGCCTCACACTACAGAAGCCAAGACAGACACCTTTCTTTTTGCTCGGTCCTCAGAGTAGGAAACACCAGGTCCTATTTCTCAAGCTCCAGATTCTATTCAGGTACAGAAGGTGAAGAAAGCCATAGCTGTTTGTAACACAACACTTAGCCTTTGCCATTTAATACAAATGAAAGGACTTACTGAACAGTACTTCATCAACTATTCCTTTTGAGGGAGCTCAAGATGAACAAACTATATGGCAAATTATAATAAATAAGTTTTTCAAAGTTTTAGTAGAGGTTTAACTTTCCAATAAACACAATAAAAAATTCAATCATTAAAAAAATAGAAAATAAGATCAGAGAAAGGTTTCACAATGAAAAAAAAAAAAAACAACTTGTTTAGTAGCCAAAAATCAAATTATTGCTATAATATTTTTAAGAACCTAAAAAAGGGCTTAGATGTGGCTCAGTGATAATAGGACTTGCCAGGCCTCAATTCTCAGCACTGAAGGAAACAAAGGAAAATATGATTTGGGTTTCCAAAGTAAAAACTTAATCTGCACTATTCATAAATAGACAAAATACTTCAGTTTTATAAACATCTACCTGCCCTACTTCTTTTCCCCACACAGGGCTCTATCACCTCTGCCGCCTCCTCCTCTGCTCTGCCGAAGGCAGCTTTTGATCCATGACTTATGAAGTTTACTTCTATTTCTAATATTTACTAACAAAGTATTGAAAGAATATACTGCAAGTAAATTTAGTACTATACTTACAGAGTTTTATTTGCTCACCTTACTACTGCAGAATTCTAGACGCCCAGACAAATCTTTAAACCTCTCCATTTCTAGAGAAGCCCGCTTCCTACCAGCAGTCAGTCATCTAAGTCATACACACTCTGCTGAACCACGGTCTTTGGGAGCAAGCCCAAGACAGAATGGCCCCTGCACAGGTCCCCTCAGCCTTCTTGCCCTTTGCAGTGCAGACTCATTCATCTGAGGATAATGCCAAGAGGTCAACTCCAGAAGCCAGGGACCCAGGGCTAGGTAAGTGTGTTTCCCACTCCCTACCTCCCTCGCACCCAGCCCCAGGGTGAGGAATGAATGAGAGAAAGCCCCGAGGCGACAACTCCAGACAAACAAACCCAGCCTGAGAGACACACAACATGATTGTGTCCAAATGTCCAAAATCAACATAAAGTTGAATTTATCTGAAAAGGAGTAATGACCTACATCCTGTTACTAAGAATTAAAAGCAAACGTGCCTCATTATACATTAGTGTGGAAACGGATGAAGGATGCCTTCTCAGACAACATTTAATGGCATGATACAAAGAACTTCATTCTCTACCTGCAGAGGTGCTTTGGCACCTGAGACCCTCAAGCTCCACCCGACCCCACAGGGCTGTCACAAAGTAGGGGAGGAAGAATGCACTGAGGCTACATATTAAAAATAACCCTGTCCTGCTTTGTTTCTCTAGTTAAATGGTAAAGACCCAAAGGGTGGGGCTTCTGCACAGTCTGCTGTGATATCTTTGCTGCTGAGTTCCTGAGCCAGGGTCTCACTATATAGTCCAGGCTGGCCTAGAACTCAGTCCATAAGCCCAGAATGGCTTTGAAGCAGCAATCCTCCTGTCTAATTTCCCAGTGTTGGTGTATAGGCACACACCACTACACCTAGGTGTTTTAGTTCTTTATAGTTACTATGTTTTAAGAAACATTCTTTGCTAATTCTCTGAGAATTTCCTGTAATGGTATTTTGAACGTATTTTCTCCCTTTCACCTCCTGAGTTTTCTTCTCCCCCACTGCCTGCATGGAGTCCAGCTTCTGTGCCTGCATGGAGTCCAGCTTCTGTGCCTGCATGGAGTCCAGCTTCTGATGTCCAACTAGTCTGGAGAGTGGGGTTTTCTCTACTGATTTCTCAGACAACTGAGACATTATTTGGAGAAACAAAATGGTAAGAAAAGAAATAACCATCGGCACTACCTTGAAAACCTGAGCAGACAGCTCTACATCTCACCCTTCACAGGCAGGGAGATGCCTCAGCAGGCAAAGGGCCTGCCCCTAAGTCTGGCACTCTGAGCTGCAGCCCCAGGCCCAGATGACGGAAGGAGAGAGCCCACTCTCAAGTCTCCTCTGTCCTCCACATGTGTCTATGGTACATGTTCCACTACACATGTGTCTATGGTACATGTTCCACTACACATGTGTCTATGGTACATGTTCCACTACACATGTGTCTATGGTACATGTTCCACTACACATGTGTCTATGGTACATGTTCCACTACACAAACACAAATCATTAAAGTAAACTCACTAAACAATTACTTCCCATTTAACTTTAACTCTGTGTTCTCAATCTATCCATTCTATTGTTTAATAACAAAATGAAGAAACCTTACTGAAATTGTTTTAAAAAATCCTTAAACACCAGTTATATTTACACACACATATTAAACAACTGCTTTTGGATTTGAGACAATCTCTGTACTGTAACCCTGGCCGGCCTCAGACTTGCAGCAATCATCTGCTTCTGTCTCCTGAGTGCTAGGATTACAGATGCACAAGGCTACACTGAGATAGCTTATGAATAATTCAAAAATGCATTCACACAATCGGCATGAGCTTGGGCCTCTCAACAGTTGTCCACAAGCAGAGCTCTCAGAGTGCCAGAGCTCAATGGGAAGCAATACCCTGGGCTTCCTTGTTTTTGCTCAAGGCCCCTGAATTCTACACACAGCACGCACACTTTGTGTCTGTCCATCACATGGATGAAGCTCTGACAACTGGAGATGGCATTTCCTCTTGGAAATGGCACTCACTTGCCAACGCAGCGGCTCCCATTAGCATCCTGGTGGGCATATCCCCAACCATTACATGCCACTAGGCATTCTGATTAGTCATTAACGATGTTCTGGAAACTGAAAAGTTACTGCATGCAGAGGGCAAAGCAAAAAGGAAGAAAGAGCAGAGGGCTTAGCTATCTAAGGCTAGAAAGAGGCAACACAGATCCACACTGGCTACAAAAGCAGTTCAGAAAAGTACAAGGCCAGAGAAGAAAAGGGAGAAAGGACTACCAAGTGACTGAGGAGATAGTCTTGACTCAAGAAGCACAATATGAGGCTGGTGAGATGGCTCAGCGGGTATGAGCACTGACTGCTCTTCCAAAGGTATTGAGTTCAAATCCCAGCAACCACATGGTGGCTCACAACCACCTGTAATGAGATCTGATGCCCTCTTTTGGTATGTCTGAAATAAGCAACAGTGTACTTATGTATATTATGTATAATAATAATAATAATAAATCTTTTTTAAAAAAAAAGAAGCACACTATGAAACACAAGGAGCTAGACTTACAGTCCCCACTATGAAACATGGGCCCAAAAGGTTCTAAATTCCCCTCAAGTCAGAGAGCATATGAAGGTTCAAGTCACCACAGCTCTGTCACATTATAGTAAAAACCATGTCTCTTAGTATACGTTAGTTTTATGTACTGATTCATTCAAAATGTTTAAAATTAAAGACATAAGACACTGCTAGTAGTAAAGTTATAAAAACTCAATTTTATGAAATATGCATCTAACTTAAAATTCTAAACAATGCAATGAATCTCAAACTACAGGTTAATATCCTTGCATAATCTCAAGGCTGTCTGGCCTTTCCAGTTAGACTGTGAGTTCAAACAAAGCCACTTTCACTGTGCAGATGTTTAACAGGACTTACCGGACCATGGAGCATCTTTTTATCAAATAGTGTATAAGCAGCGACTGCAAAGGGAACCTGCCTTACAATCACTACAGCTAGAGCCAGTTCACAGGCAAGTCTTAGTTGGTTTTTTGTTTTTGTTTTTTTAAGTCTTTATTTGAGATGTTTTAAACTTAGGAGTATGTCTATGCATCAGACTCCACACAGAACTGAGGATCCTGGAGAACTGAAAATTAAATCACTGTGACTAGTTCTAATTACTGTGATGTTTTCTTACCAGACTGATAAGTTATTTTTGGTTTATGCCAGCACGCCTTCTCACACTCTTCTACGTCTTGTCTTTTCATTACTGAGGACTGCGCTCAGCGCTTGCTAGTCTAGTGCTCTGCCATTCGACTATTTCCCCAGCCTACTTAACTCCTTTGCAGTTTTAGACGGGATCTCACTACATTGTCCAGCTTGGCCTTCAACCTGCAGGTCCTCCCTTTACCCTCTCAGGTAGCTCAGATGACAGGCCTGCGCCTCAGCTCTGGCTCTCATGGGCTGATAGTAGCCGGCAGGCACGTTTAAGAAGAAAGCTTAGAACCCAGGCCAGCAGGAGGCCCGTGTCTCAGCACAGGCGGCTTTGCTCTTCTGCCCTCATGCATGTTACCTTGTCACCAGGCTTCTGACCGATTGTCTTCTTCTTACCTTGTCCTTTATACCTTGGTATCTGAGCATGAGAATAAAATGACATTTTACCATAATGTAAATCTTTAAAAATAAACTAACTCATTACCAAACTAATAAAGACGGCTATTAGATGGTATCTGCAATTGGACAATTTAAAATACTCCTTGCCACAGCTTCCTTTCATAACTTTCAGAATGTCTGCCCGTTGTAACCAGCTTCCAGCAGGTTTCTGGGCAGCAACTGGCACTGACTACTGCCCCCAGCTTCTGAGGAGGGGCTTGGCTTCTTTCACACTGCCCTTTGTACCACTCTCCACTGGCCTGGAGACCCTAAGCAGCTCCTGGGGCTCGGCACACTTTAAGTTCCCTTCTCCAGGAGCACACAACTGGTTCCCATCCGACAGTCGAAATCCAGTCCTTGGCTACAACTTTCCAGTGTCCCTCACACACTTTCACTCTGTGGGCTCACAAGGCTGATGAGGAATCATCGAGAGGCAAGGAAAAGTGGAGAGCTAGAATCTCAAACTCTTCAGGTATGTAACGGAACTGTACTGCAAGTGACAAAGCAAGGATGTATTTTAAACAGATCCCAGTCCCGGCCAGCTATCAAGATCTTGGGTGTTTCTTAAAGGACCACTCTAACCCCAGCTCACAACAGAGGAGACCTCACTGAGAGAAGAAATGGAAGGTGGCAGAGGGTGGCACCCCTCTCCAAGAGACACACAGGCCTGCATACTAGCCTAGGAGAAAGATGCTCTTCTGTAAGAACTTACAGCAACATTTCCTAAAACACTCCATATCATAACTAACTCTTAGATATTAAAAAATATACAGAGAATAAAACATGTAATAACATTTTTTTTCTTGAAGATATACTTTACATGGGATTGTCAGTTACCCTTATAAAAAAAAATTTACTAAAAAGTGGATTTCCAAGCAGGTCATTACTTCAAGCATTGACACTCAGCATTTAAAGGATTTTTGTAAAATTTACTCATGACCTAGTCTGTCAATCAGGGTTACAGCTTTCCATAATTATCAAAAGAGAAATGTCTTGAAATAATCCTTACCTGAAAAGGCCTGGACATCTCAAAGGCCACACAACAGAATAACCCTGCTGGCTACAAATATGGTATTTTTTTGGCTTTCAAAGCTTAAAGAGGGAACCAATTGTCAAGGAAGAAGCCATAAGTACGCCCAGTGTGCTGCCCAAGGCACTCAGCAATGAAGTACTTGGCAGTATACACACAAGCTCCGAAGGCCACCTGATTTAAGACACCAGTTCTATCTATACAATCCTGTCCACCCTGAACCCACATGAAGCCTTGTGCTGGGATGGACTGCACACCATCTTTCTATTCTGATGGGAAAGTCACAGAGCTCAATGCTGAATGAACTGCAATGGGCTGCGCAGCTATGCCTACCCACCCTCCTAAAAACCCTGATAATGCTGCACTCCCAATCCCTACAGTAAGAGAGTATTAAGCAGGGCCTTTGGGGAATGATTAATCAAGAGTGTGGAGTACTTGTGCATGGATTAAAGATTTCATTGAGCTCTCCTTCCCTCCATAAGGATATATAGAAGGAACTGGTACTACATCAGGCATCAAATCTGCCAGTGCCTCAATCTGTGAGAAATCAATGTCTGCTGTTCATAAGTGATGCACTCTCTGCCACGTATAACAGCAGCCTGAGTGGACTAAGATATGACCCAAACCCATTATTTCACAGGACCAACTAGAACCAGTCAGGATGTATTCTATCAGCCTTGGGAGACCATCACTTAAAATGCTCTATTATTAAATACATCTTTGAGCTGGAAAGATAGCTCAGCGGTTAAGAGCACTGACTGCTCTTCCAGAGGTCCTGAGTTCAATTCCTAGCAACCACATGGTGGCTCACAACCATCTGTAATATGATCTGATGCCCTCTTCTGGTGTGTCTGAAGACAGCTACAGTATATTTACATACATAAAATAAAATAAATAGTTCTTAAAATTAAAAAAAAAAGCTTAAAAACAAAAAAACACAACCTTGATCTTAAATTCCAGTGTTCAAAATTTTTTTCTCTTTCATCTAGTATTCTTGAAATCAGGTTTTATTAACAGCGAGCACGCACACGCACGTGCGCACACACACACACACCAACCATAGTATACTTTCCTCTAAGTCTCAAATATAGTTCATAAATATTTAAATACTACCATGATTCCAAATCTGGTCGTCCATCTAAAAAGTCTACAAAACTCAACTACAACATTTTATATTCTGGAACTTCACGGTCACCAGCTAGGAGTTTATGCAAAGCTTCTTACTAGTGCAATACAAAAATATTTCCAAGTTTCAGTGTTTTCTGAGATACAAAATTCAAATATTAAATATAAAAGAAGCAACTTTTAAAAAACGTATGTAATCAAAAAGAGGAAAGTACCTTGGAGACACTTTAAGAAGACTTGTTACAAAGGGAGTTTACAGGCAACAGGTCGGAAGAGGGAGCAGGGCACCTGGGTGTCTGCCCAGTGCCCACATCTCTGTCCAGCCATGCACTCACCTTACTTGGGGTGGAGTTTGCACTTGATTTTCCTTCAGGTGACTTTGATGGAGGATGTCCATCGGATAGATCCAGTGCACCCTAAGAAAAATCAAAATTTGAACTGAAACACACTGAAACTAAAACATGACTATGTCAACAATACTTCAATAGAAATTTAGCATTTAGGAACATCATACTGACATTTCTTCATAAATCCCTTTTCTAGATTTTCCTCTAATTTGAATACACACACTTAACTGTCAGATTTGAATTCCCTGCAAAGTGTTTCCCTTAGCCACCCTGGAGTGGGCACCCGATCTACACTGTGGGGGCCCAGTCCACCTTTCCATCATAGCTTCCTGGATTTGCTTGGATGCCAAGGTTTATGGAAACATCACAAATTACAAAAGCTCAAAATTTCAAACTGCTTCTGCTCCTAAAATTCCAGAAGCAGGGTCTGAGCTGCACACAATCTACACTTTCCATCCCATGCTGGAGTCGCTCTAGTTTTAAATAGACAATGAATGTAGAGCAGAATCTTAAACCATTCAGCATGAGTGAAGAGACTGAAGAGAAGCCACTGGCAGGAATGGATGCTTCTAGAAGAGATGAAGATATAATTGTCAAAGATGCCAGGAAGGAGGGAACCCAATCACTGGGAAACTCAGCAAACATTCAGTGTCTTTAATCATCCACAGCTGGGACTAGAGCCAGCAACCCCATTCTTCAGTTAGCTTTTAAATGCAGTTGCAGGGGCTGTCTAGATGGCCCAGTGGGTAAAGGCACTTCCTGTCAAGCCTGACAACTTGCTTCTGGGAACCCATATGGTGGAAGGAGAGAACCAACTTCCACAAGTTGTCTCCTGAACACATACAGATACTAATAATTAAAATACAAACTCTGAAAAGCAGTTTTGGTGAAAGGCAACAAAACTGAGTCTGATGTGTTGATCTTCATAGAGCAGGCTTTCCTACCCACAACCTAAGTTTAGTATCATCATATAGCAAGCTTTCTTATCCATAATTTAAGTTTAGGATCAAAAAAAACCTACCAGTTTTTTATTCGTTATGACAGGTTTCCTTTCAAAGTAACAAAGTAAAATAGCAGTGAATTATGGAAATGAAAACAAGTAAGACACTAGACCCTGCTGAGCGCCTCGATTGTGTTGTCTGTACAAATGCCCCCTAGTAACTCCCACCCAAAACCCACTAATGAATTCTACAAAGACAAAAAAAACTAACAAAAAGAGATAATCCCCCAATTTCATAGTGCTGCAATTTGGAGAACAAAGCATTTCCTTTTGAAGATACAAATATCTGTCTGGTCCGCTGGAAGAATTTTAGTTTATAATGACATGGTGAACTGAGTTCAACATTAAACAGTTGCTTCACACCTTTCTCTATAACCTTAGGTGATCATTTAAACATTAAACTCTTTATACAAGTCTATCTTCTTGATTAGATGAGCTCTTTCAAGACGCAGGACTTTCTTAAATCCTACTCTTTTATTACCCAGAGAATCTATTTACTATGTCTTAAATGAAACTGGTATTCAGACAAGCTTTTGTGATTTTCAGGTTCTGACTGGTCTCTAAATAGAATCCACAAGTAGTTTACGACCCTCCTGCCTCTCAGCTAAATGTTTCTGACTGAAAGCACATCCAGACAGACAGTGGAGCAGCCTCTAAGGAGCTGACTATGCAAACAGTGTATGTAGGTAAAGCTAACGTGTGGGGCAGGAAGTGAGATCATCAATCTTATGAGCAAGACTCCGTAAAAGACAGATGACAGGCAAGAGAAGTCACTGCTAACGAGAAAGCATACATCTGTGCAAGGCTAGTTTAATAGCACACACTTGTCATCTGAACACTAAGAAGGCACAAGAAGATCATGAGTTCAAGGCCTACTTAGACTACATAGCAAAACTATATAGAAGAAAATCTAACAAAAGAAAAAAAAAGTTGGAGTTTAAAAACATTTTAAAAATAAGTAATGTCAACAGCTCAGTGTTTAAAAAAAATCCATTAGATGGGCTAGAGAAATGGCTTAGTGATTAAGAGTACTGGCTGTTTTTGCAGAAACCTGGGTTCAAATCCCAGCACCTACATGGCTGTTTACAACTGTAACAACAGGTTCCAGGAGACCTGATACTCTCTTTCGGTCTCTGTGGCCACTGTCCACAATGGTACATATACACATGCAGGCAAAACACTCATACATATGACAAAAAGTTTTTAAAAAATCTTTATGTCTAAAACTTATGTGTAATGCAGCCTTTCACGCTGAACTAGTAACAAGACTATCTATCCATCAGTGACGCTCTCTATGCTGAGGGCTGGTCCGACTCTCATTGTCATTTTATAACGGAGGTGATGGAGGTAAAGTGGACATGGTCAGAGCAGCAGCTGGTCCCTGAGGAGTTTACGAGTTACTCTAGCCTGGTTCCTGAACTCTGAGGACCAACAGCCAAAGCAGGTACACGAGCCCAGCCACAGGCTTTCACTTTCACTAAACTATTTATAGACCATCACAGTCTACTTCCTTTTGTTTTAAGGGGCAGCGTCTAGTGTTGGGTGATGATGGCATACACCTTTAGTCCCACCACTTGGGAGACTTAGGCAGGCAGATCTCTGAGTTCGAGACCAGCCTAGGCTACAGAGCAAGTTCCAGGACAGCCAAGGCTACACAGAGAAACCCTGTCCTGAACAACAATAACAAAAACAAAAGAAAACAGAAAAGAGTGGACTGAACAAAACACCACCACCACCACCACGAGCGGCTCTTTTCATGCAAGCCTCAAGTCATTAGGCACGTACTCATCTCCATGACTTAAGTAGACAATTACCAAAACAGAATCTAGAAGACAGTAGCGCAGGATACTTACTTCCACACTGGCCGGTCCTTTTTCTTTCTGTTGACAGCGTCTAATCACTTCTAATAATAAGGGTCCACCCACAGTACCTTCTGCTTCAATGATGCCTAAATCCTGGGCCAAGTTCTCTCGACCTTCAAGACCTTGAATCTAGAAAAGAAGTAAGATTTAGGTGCAGAAAATATAGCAAGAACAGCCAGGTACCAAAGGGAGTATTTTGGACATGTAAAGACATCTTTAAATTTAAAGAGTCTGTTTGAAGTGAATGAACTTTGCAAGGTTTGTATAGAACAGCCATGTTTTAGGATCTCTACTATGACAGTTGCAATATATAGAGTCTAACATCTTAGTAGGATCAACTCTACAGTAACATGCATTTCTCAGCAGCTTCATGTGACATGAAGCAGCTCAGATGGCTTTTTAGAAAGACAATCTAGCAAACACAAAAAAATAACCTAATGTGATCAACTTCATTTTCACTTAGTATTCACTCTGTAGAGAAGTCACAGGTTAAGTGTGAAATCCTGTGTTTTCCTTACTGTGCTAGTTTCAGGATGGAAAACAGCCAAGGTGAAGTCAAGATTAAAAAACTGAAGAAATTCTGCGACGAGACTAGCCACTAAACGACCTGTAAAAACCAAGGGGAAAAAAAGACATGGTGATCAGAGCTCAAAGAATTCTCAATAGTCCTTGTGAACTGAAGCATTCTATGGGGAAAATGAGGTCTCTAAGTTTTTTAAATCACATATTTCCTCTGTGACTAATTCATTTAAGCATAAAAATCCCCATGTTTCTATTTTTCCATAAGGATCATCAACCTGCAACTTCAAGACCATGTAGTGTTTGAAAAACGGATTTTAGTAAGTTTCCCTTTCTATACTAAGTCTGCTTTAGCCAACAACTTCCCACTATCCAAAATGCTTACTATGGCATGGTGGCGTGCTCCTGGGTAAAGTATGCATCAGGCAGGAAGACCCCTGAGGACTAGAGTCCGGCCAGCATGAGTCAGAGTGAGACGACCCTCCCCACAACTATGTAAGATCAAATAAACACAAGAACATCTTACCATCTTTTGTGTTTAAAAACTTTTTCAAGTTCTCATTGACCAATGGAGTTTTGTTCTGTTAAAAATAAAAGAAATACTTTAAGTGCTATATGTTTACCCTAAAATAACTAAAAAGTGCACGTTAAAGTTCTCTGTTTTCCCATAGCCCAAGTTTATGGTCGGTAGGTGAGAAAACAAACATCCTCCAGAGCAGAGTGTCAACAATCACGTTTATGTTGGCAAAGATATAAAGAACACATACACCGCTATTCATGAAATCGTGGTTTCTCCATCCATCTCACAGCTATTTACTTGGCATAGGACTTACTTTTAAAGCACCTTTCACACTGCTGGGGACGACTCAAGGCCTCACACATGACAGGCAGGTCCCCTACACTTGTCTATCCCACAAGCCCTCCAACATGTTATAATTGCACTGCTTTTTACAAACATGTGTGGCACTAAATTTACTTTAACTTTCTATTTCAAGTACATACAATTTGAAATTTATCATCTTAGCTAGCTACCATCTGCAATTCCAAATTAATCAGTGGTTTATGAGATGACTCTTTGTGGCCATAGCTCAACTTATTCTTTTGGCTTACAGTCTGAACAGACGTAGTAAAATATACTTCTTGCAAACCAAACCTGTGGTAACAGTTGACAGGATATGTAGGTAACAACAGCCTTAATCAGCCTCACATTTTGTGGATGGAAATACAAAATGCACGGGTACTGTGGAAACAGTTGGAAGGTTTGTTTGTTTTTAGGTTTTAGGTTAATATTATCTCCAGCAGGTGAGCTAGTCATTCCACCCTCAAATATTTTCTAAAGATAAATCCCAGATCCCAGCAAAGATCTGGACATGACCATTCACAGCAGCATTATCCACAAGTGAAAAACAGGGACAACCCAAATGTGGTATCAAAGCGTAAGTGGCTAAGCAAATAAAACTATCCACTCAGTGACTAATGCAACAATCTACCATTCCTGAAAACAGGACTAAGTGGAATAATAAGATACACTACAGCATTATGATGATTATCAGACATAAGTGAATTTTACACATTCCCATTTGCATGGCTTTGAAACTAACTGAGATGCTGGGGAAGGTTGGGGAAGGCAAACTCAAAGGGTTGTGCCTAGATTTTCTTTCTTGGTTGTGTTCCTCACATTCCATAAATAGTAAAGTTTATCAAATCTGACATTTTAAGGTATGCATTTACAGAAACAACTATACCTTAAGTTAAAGAGGGAGAAAAATCACAGAAGTACATGGTATAGAGACTCTAGGACGCTGAGTTAACCGAACTGGTCTCTCAAGGAGACCAGAAGGACAGATTCAGGCATGTGCTACAAATGGCCAACCCAGGACAGCTGAAGACCTGAGACATAGGATGAGGGCACCCATGACAGATGGGGAGTAGCAAGTGTCACTCTGGAAAAGCTGTAACTAAGCCAAGAAGGGCAGGCAGACACTGCCAGGAGATGACAGAGCAAGGGCAGAGCAGGCCTGGAAAACTCATGGACATCAGTCTGTTACACGGCCTAACCTAACACGCAGGTCTGAAGCTCGGAACGGGAGCTGTGCACCAGACACGTGACAAAGTTACCAGTGGTGTTAAGGTTGCCTTGGGGAAGCTGCAGACTAAGCACTGGGGCAGGACACCGACAACTGAAGTATGGTACGCAGGGAGGAGATCTTAAAAGAAACCAAGGACTAGGCAAAAGGAAAACACTTAGAAAAAGGTTCCCAAGGTCAAAACATTTCCAAAAATGAAAGAGGGGTCACTGTTAGATGGTGCAACAGCCAGGCGAGCTGGGTGACAGCTGAAGCATACTCAAGTGGAGGAACCTTCTAGAATGTAGCAAGAGACGTTTCGGGTATAGCAGTACTGTGTTTAAATGTTTAATGGAGCAAGGGATACCTCGTAATAAAAAACATCATGAGATGTACAGTTCAAACTTTGCCTGTTAAAGCAGGAGAAAATCAAGAATAAAACGATTTTAAGAGCAATTAAACATTTTTGTGCTCAAAAGAGCCAGCAGAAAAGAAATCAAAGACACAGTATTTAACTAAGGAGATGAGAATACATAGCAGACAAAACCAAACAAATTATATTGGCAAGACCGAGCCTCTTCTCTGAAAGTAGGAGTACAGCTAGACGGATACAGGTAACCTTCCTGAACTGACAGACTGGGATAGCAGCAACAGGGCACAAGTTAGGACCCAGGAGCTTCTCTTGTTCCTGTGAGTGAAGGATCAGGTAAGAAAGCTAAAGGGGACCAGACGGGAGAACCCCAGACCCTGCTCAGTTACAACCCACCACTACGGAACTCACACAGTCACCTGGCTAAGTGACTTTTCTTTGGCAATGCTTATGCAGAAACAGGTTAAGAAAATAATTCACTGGATCAAATGATAATTACTGTTTAACTAGAAAGCAAAGAAACATGAGACTCCCAAGGGTGGACAATGGGACCCAGCCTGGCCAAGAACCAACCAGTAAGGATGAAGAGGAGAAAGTTAAGAGCAGGTAGGTTAAACAGGGCCACAGCCGTGGAAGGATGGAGGCAGATCTGTCACACAGTAAGACTTTGATTCTCCTGTGATTCTTACTGACAAGGAGTTACAGGACATTTACTCAGGATGGTTGCTGGGGCCTGGGGTAGGCAGAAAAGCCAAGTTATTAAACATTCAGGTCTCACTAGATTTCTTTTTTGGGGGGTGGGGGGATAAGATCAGAGATGTTTTTAAAGTAATGGTCAGATTTTTAACCAACCAATCAGAATTTGGGAAAAGGTTCCAGTGTGCATTCCTTACTGCCAAGACATTTGAAGTGTACTAGCTTATAAAAATTTCAAAGTAATACTTCCGGTAACTCAACGAACCGCTTTCACGTGACTCCTGCACCTGAGCCTTAGCTACTACTGTCTCCCGAAATTCCTGTGCTACTTTAAGGCCACTCTAAACGTGCAAAATGATTTAGAAAATGAGTATTGGTAAAAGCCCAATCCTTAGCCGTTCAGAAGCATCCCCGGTTAGTTACTGAACTATTTCAGGACGGCTTTTCATTTATTAGAAACCGGGCATTAAGAGGTACGGCATGAACAAGGTCTGGGGATCTCTTACCTCTACTTTTTCTTGTTCTTCTAGTGCTAAAAACACAGCCGCTCTGAGTTCAGCCTTCAAAAAAAAAAAAAAACCACAAGATTATAAGTCAGTTTCGCAACCTGAAAGAACGGGGGCAGACACGAGGGTGCCGGCCGCGCGGGCAGCGAGCGATGGAAGGCGACGGGCCTGTGCGCTCCACACCCGGCCCACGAACTCGGGCCAAGGCCCCACGGCCGCGTGGCCGCCTCGTGCCGGCGTCCCGCGCAGCCCCGAGCCCCGGCGGCCGCCCCGCCGCACCTTGATGCGGTTCAGCACGCCGCTGTTCTCCAGCGTCTGCACCAGCAGGTCGCGCAGCTCCGTGTCTTCCTCGGCCACCACCGCGGCGGTAGTCGCCGCCATCTTGCTTCTCCAAGACAACCACCCAAGCCGCGCTAACGGCCAACGGCCGCCGCGGAAGCCACCCGGCCCGCGAGCGCGCAGTCGCAGCCCCGCCCCTCACGCGGGGAAGAAGACCTACGGGGTGGGGCCTTCAGGCCGGTGTTTGGGTTTCATGACGCGAGGGGCGAGGTCTCAGCGTGTCGTTTATGGGCGGAGCCATGGACACGGGGCGGGGTCAGGCTCTGGTGACCGGGTCAGGCTCTGGTGACGCGCTCTGTGGCATATTAACAGAATTATATTAGAAATTTCACTAAATTGCACTTAATTTCCCCATTCCTGTGCGAGAGAAGAGTCCACTTTGGCTGAACTTACTGGCTCGACCCGCTTAGATGGCGGTGTCGGGGGGAGAGGCTCTGGGAGGGAGGGACAAGAGGAACTGCGGAGCGGAGACTCCAAGTGGGCGGAGTAAACTGCGGGGCGGGGCCTTCCAAGGGGTTGTTTCTAAGCGTGAGCAGCAAGTAGGCATTCTATTCTCGCCTCTGTGCGTGTATACTCGCTCAGCTTAAGCCGGTTTTGCTCGGCGGCGGGGTCTGCTGTCTCTGGAACCTTGCTCTTATTCTTTTGAAAGAGCAATCGGCCAGGAGAGGAAATTCCAGGCTGCCTCATACATGGGAAGCTTCAAACGTGTTGGCTTGGAACTTCACAAAGTTTCCCCATACCGGTCTGTAAAAGGGTTGTGGACTCATTTCCAACCACGCAAGTGGCCTGTGCAGTATGAATGCATATTCACGTAGGAATAAAGTTAAACGCTTTCTGTGCTGCTTTTTATGAGAGAAACTAGAAGAGTGGTTTTTTTGTTTGTTTTCCTACATCTTCCAAGAAAGGAACCATTGAGAGGTTAATTTTTAAGCCTGGCCTTAAGGAGAACAGTTAGGGGGTTAGAAGGGTCACACCGAACACTGAGGACATTGGTTAAGAGGGAGCAAAGAGTACTTCCCATGCTGGCAGTCTAATTACAATCGGGGCACAGGAAAGGAAATGGGTTTAATAGATCAGGAAAAACTAAGAGGAGTCCTTGTAGTGTGCAAACTTCAAGCTAGGGCCAGATGAAGGGGAGAGTGCTCCAGTAAAGGAAGAAACTCGTCTGTGTGCAGTGAAAGCAGCACTGGTGTAGTTGGCAGAAGGAACCAGGAATGGGGGTTGGGAGGCTGGTCCAATGCAGATGACACACTACTGTGGAGAATGACGGGCTTGAGGCATTAGCTGATCTGTAGATCGGATACTCAGAAAGGTCTGAAATGCATCTAATCAATACTTTCAAATTGAGTGGCTATCCTGTTCTAGACCCTTGAAGATTGAGAGGCTTGAAGATGTTGAAAACTATCTCCCACAGCCAGGCAGCCATCAGTCTGAAGCCTTGGAGTGAGCCCTTGAGTGAGGACGGGGAAACTGCAGCTGGAGGGCCTGGAGGGAGACTAGGGATACTGAAGACCGAGACTGTAACTTCGCTGTGATTGCAGTGAAGATGAGACCTCCACAGACTAGTAAGGGCTGGGTGAGGTCATAATCGGTGGGCCAGTGTCCCAAACCCTCCCAACACAAAAAGGGTCTCTTATCAGGAACTGAAGACACAGACCATCTTGAACTTCCTCCAGAGACTAAGTTGGGTTTCTGTTGAAGACACCTGGTCTGGGGTATTTTGTATGGCAGCCTGAGCTGCCAAAGCCAGATGGCTTCCCCAAGAGATGGTACTCAACGGCTGTTGTGTTGGGAGGTTTGCTGGCGAGGAAGAGAGGGCACTCCAGACAGAGGAACTGGACGGACTGCAGTCAGGACCCAAAGGAAAATTACTGTGTCTATGGAAGTAGCAAGATGCCCATGAACATATAAATACACACATACCTACACATAGTAGTTTGATTTTAATCTGTCCACAGTGACATGGAGACTGACAAGGGCTTGGGTCTGCAGGGTGACTTGGAAGCTGGAGACCGGGGAAATCTGTTCCTGAGCTAGCCTGCTCAGTGCCCAGGGAAACTGAAGCTGACCCTGGAGTATGTTCCTCTTCCCACCCCCAGTGTAAAGGCCAGAAGCAAAACACACTCTCTTATTGAAGAGACTAAGTCCTTTAAAAAAAAAATTCGAGACTGGAGAGATGGTTCAGCAGTTAGCACATACTGCTCCTGCAGAGGACCCAAGCTTGGCTCCCAGCACCCACACTGGGCAGCTTACAAATGCCCGGAACTCCGGCTTCAGAGGACCTGACACCTCTGACCTACTTGGGCACCTGTACTCATACGCTCATACCCACTGACCCCCTCCCCAAACCAAAAATCTTTTAAAAAAATAAAATAAGGATCGGAAAAAGGCTTGGTGTTAAGAGTGCTAGCTGCTTTTTTTAGAGGATCTGTGCTCGATTCCCAGAACTTCCATGGCAACCAACTACTGCCTATAACTCCAGCCCAAGAGAACATTGCCCTCCTCTGGCCTCTGCAAGCATGTGGTGCAAATACATAAGTGTAGGCAAAATGCCCACACAAATAAAAAACAAAATTTGTAGTATTAATATTTTTAGTAAATCCTGGCACGGGGTCACTAGCTGCCTCGGTTTATGCTCCCGAATGAAAGACACATGTACAGCCTTTATATTTTAATATGCCTTAAACAGCACAATAGCTGGGCAACTGCCTAATCTCCATGCTGTTACAATCTACCTCCCAGCAATAACTCTGACTTACTACTTACTATGTTCCATCTTGACTGCTCTTCAGTCTAATTAGCCCTCTGAGAGACCTTCTCTTGGCTCAGAGCCCAAGGTGCTCTCCTTTCTTTTCTGCCTCATGATGGGTCTTGTCTCTGTCTGGCACACTCCTAAGGCATCAAGGCTCCCCTACCTCTTCCTTGCCTTCCCAAGCCAGCCCCGCCCCCCTTTCTTCTCCCCAGCCGTTGGCTTCTGGCATCTTTATTTACTGATCAGAATGGACTGTGGGCGATTCCCAGAAGCCACGTGCAGACACTCGTTTGCAAACAACTTTGGGGGGCTCAAATTAACATTAGAATACAAAATTTCCCGCAAATGTAAGAAAACACAATTTTAAAGTGAGCATGTCCCATTCCATCTAGTTAGGTTACCAAAATTTAAACTGTCTCATAGACTGGGTGCCCATGTCCCGTCAAGTTAACACATAAAACCAGCCAATGTAAGGCTGGGCTTCGTGGTGCTTGCCTGTAGTCTGGTGGTGGTTAGGAGAACCAGGAGTCCAAGCTTTCATACAGATCTGGTTACATACAGATCTGAGGCCAATCTGGGATATATGAGACTTGTCTCAAAAAAAAAAAAAAAAAAAAAAAACCAATTCAACATATTGTAACCAGGTTCCTATAAGACCAGACAGGATCTAGCAAGGAAATGCTTTCCCAGCTCCATTTGAATTCTCTTGGACTGGAATATGTCATTTCTTTACTATTAAAAATGTGTCTGAAATCATGGGGATGTTAGTCTGGCTACTGGAGCACTAGCACCTTCTCAGTAGACGGGGAGCATCAGGCAGGTAGAGAACGGACGGGATGTTGTGGGTGGCCAGCCTGTGAGGCTCCTTAGATGCTTTCAGACTGTGCGTGTGATGTGGCTGCCGGGGAAGGGGTACATCACTCTTCCCCTGCTAGGACACTCGGCAGAGTGCACTGAAAGTGCTGAGTTCATTATTTCCATGAAGAGTCTCGCACTAGGTTGTGGATGGTGGTTAAAGTTCTACATGGGCTCTAGGGTTGTGTTGCGTGGGTTTCAATGCACTGTTAGGTTGTTGACTATAGCTTGTCACTTAGCCTCTCTGTGCCTCACTTTCTCAACTGCCAACGGAACAACGTGCAAATTGCTCTTGTTTTCATACTTGCTTCGTGCCCCCAGAGAAGTCCTAAAACCTAGAAAAGGTAAGTGGTTTGCCCAATGTGTGCAGCCGAGATTAACCACAAGCCTGTCTGGGTCCCTGCTCTTGCCACGGTATCTTACTTTCTTCCAGAGTTATATGCTGTAGCTATCAGAGCTTGTCTTCTGTGGCTGTACTGACTAATTTATGAAGGACAGGGTTTATTTAGCTCGTGTTTCTGGAGATTGGAGAGAGCAGCGTCAAGGTGTGGCTCCTGGTGAAGCACTGAGAGCGTGCGCTGCTGGCTCAGTCCCTTTTCCCCATAAAGCCATGAATGCCAGCACAGGGTCCCACCCCTCTGCCTCTCAGCTTGTCCTAGCCTCCTCCTGGAGGAGCTTGGGGGTTTAGTTGTTCACACATGAACTTTTAAGACACAGCAGTAATTTGATTAAGCAAAACAAAATTAAATACTAGTAAAGCAGAGAAAATAAAAGCAGAATAAAGGAACTGTAGAAGGGGAGGCAAGTTCATCCTTTACCGCCAGGGAGCAGTGTGCAGCAGAACCAGACCAGAGAGAGCTTTCCATTGTTTTGTCTTACCTGCCCAAAGATGTGAAGACTGTAGTATGCCACACAGGCTCCCCCTTGGCACCCCTCTCTCACTTTGGCATAAGGACTATTTTGAGCTGAAGGCAGTTTGGAAGAAGCCGGTCTATAAAAACACGCTCTGCCTTCTGCCTGTTTGCCCAGCAGCAGCATGTGCATTTACAAAGGTGTCTACTTCTCTCTACCAGGCAACAGGAAAGCCAGTAACCAACAGACAGACCCTCTGCAGCCTGGGAACTGGGTACTGAGGAAGCAAACTGTACTGGCCATTACATCTCATGTGTGCTTCTGCCCTTGTTTTCAGCCCTGGAAGCCAGGACTTTGTCAAATGTCACATGGCTTTTCTAGGATGTATGAACACCACAGGGCACATGGTGATACAAGCTTCTGTCTTGCTTTTCTCTTAACCTCTTTTACCAGATCCCCACCAGACACTGAAATGGGTGGATGGAAACCTCTCTCCTGCAATGCAGAGAAGTGCAGCCAATGGTACCAGCTAATTGGCCAACGTTAAGTTCACCCTTTAAGAGTGTTTTTTTTTTTCCCTTGTTGTGCTGTGCATAGAACCCAGGACCTCCCGCCAAGCTATATCTCCAGCCTCTACATGCTTTTAAATATGAACAACAAGAGAAGAGAAGAGTTTTGAGTGTTTTTTATTTATTTCTGCATTTTACTCCACACTACCTAGGTTTTTTTTTTTTTTTTTTTGTATTTAATGATCTTGTTGCTAAGTGCATGTCTATGTTAAATTGATTGGTTCAAAAGTTGTCACCATGGTAACAGCAATACCTGGCACTTTCGAGCCTGGGAAGGAATGTTCTTAGTGCTGCAATGGCTGTGGCTGAAGAGTCACAATTTTAAAAACAACTCTGACTGTTGCTAACCCACCTTTTAAATTGATTCTTATGTGTATTCCACACCTAGAATCTGGCCAGATTCTAAGTTATGGTGCTAAGATAAATTTAATTAAATAGGTGATGATATTATTTATCTTTAAAGATCTTTTTTTCTCACAGTGGGGCTAGAACTAAGACTTTGAAGTCTGCATGCTAAGCATACTCTGTAAATCTGATGGACTTCCAGTCACTTGCCAGTAATATTTTAATTAAAAAAAATCTATGCAAATTCATTTTTAAAGATTGTGTGCATTTGTCAGGGAGGGTTTGGGGGCAGGTAGATGGTCCCTGTCAATGGTATCTGCCTTAAAAACATGAGAACCTCACTGTGGAGTCCACAGTTAAGAGTGGTATGTGTCAGTAATCCCAGCACTGAGGAAGTGAGGTCTAAGACAAGAAGTTGGTCAGCCAGCCTCGGCAACTGGTTAACTCCAGATTCAGTAACAAGCTCTGCCTTAGAAGGTGGGGGCTGAAGACTTGGATCAGCAGTTAAGAGAGCTCTGATTACAGATTCAGTTCTCAGCAGTGACATGCAGTTCAGAAGCACCTGTAACTTCAGTCCCAAGGGGTCTGATACCCTCTTCCAACCTTTGAGGGCACAGATGGTGCACAGATACACGTGCAGGCTAGACACATAAAATGATAAAATAAACAAATCTTAAAAACAGTAAGGTAGAGGAAAGCACCCAACACTGACCTCTGGCCTCCAAAGTCCCACCCTGTAATCTGGACTCGTATATGTTACACACAAATATGCAAACACCTAGATACCTTCAAAAATGTTAGAAATTTGAAAAAGTATAAAGAATGCTATGAATTCACTCTCTATTTTAAAAATGAGAATAAAGAGAACTGATTTTGGATCCAGAGGCACAGGTCTGAGATCTAGCACCACCCTGACAAGTTTCTCTCTGTCTGGCTATAAATGTGTACAAAATGCAAAAGAGTAACATTCGGATCTTCTCCATCTTCTCTGGGAATGCAAGGAAGGAAGCCTTAACTGTAGAAACCTCTGTAGGAAGTCTCAGGCGAGGAGAAGTATAGGAAGCTACAATTTAAAACAGACTTAAAAGACATCTTTAAAACGTGAAATTATTGTGCTTGAAGATGCCAACTTGGATAATAAAATTATAAAAAATTAAAAGACCGCCACAGAAGCCAGGATAGTTTCTTACAGGTAATAGCTGTAGAGGGCTGGGAGGCTTGCACAGGGAGCCTATCTATAAAGGCTGTCTGGGGGAGCTGGCAAGAGTCTAGTTCCTCACATTAAAGGTGAGGACAGAAAGAATCACAACAAAACAGCCCAAAGCACAGAAAGCTTTCACCACACTGTGGTAACCTAGAGAGAATGACATTTTTTAAACAGAGCTACAGGGAAGTGTAACCAAAAACCAGGAAGTGCTCCCACAGTGGAGGAAATAAACTTGGGCTGCTAAGGTCACAGGACAGGGCTTGAGAGAGGACCACAGCTGTGTTTGTCTGCTTGGTGACACCTCTGCAGTTAGTCTCTGGGATAGGTTGGGGCTAGGAGACTGGCCTTCAGTACTTTTTTTTTTTTTTTTTTTTTTTTTTTTTTTTTTTGGTTTTTCGAGACAGGGTTTCTTTGTGTAGCCCTGGCTGTCCTGGAACTCACTTTGTAGACCAGGCTGGCCTTGAACTCAGAAATCCACTTGCCTCTGCCTCCCAAGTGCTGGGATTAAAAGTGTGCACCACCACTGCCCAGCCCTTCAGTACCCTTAAAGTTAACCAATTCTCTCAACAATGTGCCATTAACTGAAAAGATAGTTAAGAATAAACAAGGTAGAAGAATGGGGCTGGAGATGGCTGCCTGGTTAAAAGTACATACTGCTCTCTGGAGCCAACACTCCCCCTTCTGTGGAGGCCTGACTCTTACTGTTCACAGGTCCATATACACTAGGTGCTTAAAAACTATCCACTTTCTTCTTGTTTATATCATAAGTACATCTAAGGAAATATCTTTCAGGCACATGTAGAAACAGAGAGGCGATGGAGTCTAAGCCTATCCATACAACCAATCCCCACAGGTACACAGGATCCCTGGACCCTGCACTGCAGGTTCAGCCACACTGTGACAATCCCACTGGGCGACTCTTTTCCTGTGTCCTTATCAAGGGACACATACAAATGTTTTTACAGCTCAGCAATTCTGCTCCTGAATATTTACTGGAAGGAAACAGAAACCTGAAAAGAATTCTGCATGGATGTGCACAGTGACTTTATTTATTATAGCCAATCCTGGAAACTATCCAAATGCCACCAGCAGAGAACAAAACCATTGGGATATTTTACAATGGGATACTAATCATAGATAAAAAGGAAGGAGTAACAGACAGGTAAGACAGGGTGGATTTCACAAACACAACACTGAGCAAAAGATGGCAGACCTTCAACATACAAGGCTGAGCTCAATCCACTTGCTGGAAGTCAGAGCACGGGTGCTCTGTGAGAGAGAAGGGCAGTACCTGAGAAGGGGCACGGGGCGCTCTCGGGAATGGGAGGGAAGGCTCTGTATCTTGAGAGGTGTAGGACATTTGGATGGAACTATTTGGCAAATGTTAAAAGTAGGGGCTGGTGAGATGGCAAGTTGGGGCTGCTAGGCAAGTTTAGTGACCTGCATAAAGGTGCAAGAAGAGAGCTGTGCACTAAACTGTCCTCTGACCTCCACTTGCAGTCAAAACACTCATACACATGAAATGATAAAATGAATCTAGAAAAATGTACACAATGTATACAACCACTCCTAAAACTTTTATGTATTTGTGCATAAGGTATCAGTTTCAAGAATAAAAGAAAAACTGCCTATGTGTTGAAGATTCTGGGGTAAGGTCAGCTAGGGGGTAACTGAGAAGGGACAGGGGCATTTTGGGGGGAATTCTACAAGGTTGACAGACTGGAACTTCTGTGGTTGTGGAGAATTGGAAGGTTTGCTGGTCCAGGTCCAAATGATCTTGGGCTGCCTTTAGCTTACTAATAGCCAGTCAAACTGCCCACCTCCATCCTTGTGACTAGTAGGCAAATCCCAAAGGCTTAGAATATCCTCAGATAACATCTGAGACTTATAACAGACAGTTTTCTGTTTTGCTGTGACCCACCTGCCTAGTGTTCCTATCAATGGATCTGAAAAATACTTTGACTTATGATTTTTGTTGTTGTTCTGTTACTGAAAAAAGTTAAAAAAAAAAAACCCTATTACTGTGTAAGAATGTGGTGCTGAGGTAATCTTTGTCCCAGCTGTATATATCTGCTTCCAGAATGAACTGTCTTTTATATCCTTTGAGGTAATATCTGTGTTTTTCCAACAACACCATAATTTAGATCTGAAATGCTCCTCCTCAGGCTAGTTTCCAGCTAGCAGTGCTTTCATAGGAATGCGGAGGGACCTGGTTGGCTGAGGCAGGTCACTAATGCAGGGACCAGGAAGGTCACCATAGCTGCTACTTCCTACTTTGTTTCCTGCTCTGCCATGGTGTGGACAGCGTCCCCTACACTACACTGCTGCCCATATGGACTGAGATGCTCCAAGTCTCCCCCACTACAACAGGCTTAGCACTCTAGAATTGTGAGACCAAACAAATATCGCCTTTCCTTAAATTCTGTCAGGTTTAGAGCTATATCACTGCAAAATAACCAACACACTGTCGGTAAAGGTGCCAGAGGGCGGGTGAGATAGCTCAGCAGGTAAAGGCACTTGCCACTACAGCAGGCAGCCTGAGTTTGATTTCCAGAACCTACATAGTGGACAGGGTAAACTAACTCCCTCAAGTAATCTAACAGGAGTATTGCGGCTATTTTAATTAAGTATTGTTAAATGTTCTCAGTTTTAATTTACAGTAATGTAGATGTGGACAAATAAGGAATAGCTTAGCAATCTGGGACTCCTACTGGCCTGGGCTATGCGCATGCCCTTTTCCTAATAACACACTAGCAACCTATTAGCAACCCAGGCTCCCCACCTGCAAGTTTCTCCTCCTCTTAGTGCCCACCATTCTCCAGTTATGTTGGGTACAAGGGTAGGTAGGGTTGGGAGCTGATCTAGTTTGTACTGGTTTATACTGGTTTGCAGGGGGTTGAAGAGACCTAGCTTAGAGAGTGGAACGGCACCCGGTGTGTGGAAAGCAGAGCGAGGAAGCAAGTGGGGTGACGGACGGTGTTGCCAGCAGAGGCTTCATTCAGTACAGGTTGCTGTTACAGGAGAGACAACCAGTGATCCCCAGGAAGGCAGATTTCCAGAGCTTACGCGCTTGGCTGCCTGCATCCTGGTGAGTTTTCAGACCGTATTTTGTGGCTGGTAAGGTGGTGTAGCCTTCTTTCTCTTCCCCAGAAACCACTTTCACACACACTCTCTCTACCCCCCTACACATCTTTTTGAAGTCTACCTTGACATATAAGGAGGTTAATATTAACAATGTACCAAGTGGCCTCCGCCTCCGCCAGGCTTCTGAAGTGCTGATAAAAGCAACTTATGATGGGATCACGGTGGCTTTAAATTAGCAGAGACTAGCTGTGTGTCGCCACCTCAATTTGGTCCAGGGAGACTTTTCTGTGGTTTAACCAGCTTTCTAAAACAGAGTATGCCCCAGGGACCAGCGAAAATTACTTTAATGACTAGTTACATTTTGAAGATGGAGCAGGGTGCCATTTAGACAAAACAGAATTCCCTTGTTAATCTGTGGCCAAATGCTTGTAAGACATTAAAGGGATGTGGGAAAGCCCATAAAAGCAAAGAACCAAAACGAGAGAGTCTCTCATCCTTGGTCTGACTTGCAAATATCACTATGAACTCATGGTAGGTGTCCTTTAAAACAGAAACCAACAGGGCCAACTCCTAGCTTTGTCTCCTACTCAGGGTTAGAATGGAGTAGCCTAGTGGCAACACATCCTTGAACCTGGCTGTGCTCTCTACACACCAAATTCCAAAGCACCAGCGTGCCTCGTGCCTTGACAGAATGAGCTTGGAGCCACAATGTGTGTAGCCACGGCTGGAGAGCAGGAGGCTCAAGGTGCATGTGGCAAATGACCAAAAAGTAAGCGTCCCAATGCCTGGAACTACAGCCCTGAGCAAAAGCCAGAAACGGCAGAGCAGTGCCGGGCTTCAAGGCTGCATGAAGGTGTGCTATGTGTCCTGCTGTATCCGGCTGCCAGCCTACTGTCTGGTTACTTCTTTCAGTGGAGCCTGATGGGACTTCAGGTTACTTGGCTAACCTGAGGTCCAGTTGACACAGAGCAGGGGATACAGTGAAGACCTTCGTCAGCACACACTTTTAGAATTCAGAACTACTCCCATGTGTGCCCCAAAGTGACCAATGAGGACTTTCTTTTCTGTTCTATTATTTACCATCATCACCATCATTGTTGTGTGTTCATATACTATAACACATATGGAACTTTCTATATATCACACTTTTTGTCCCTATAGGTGCCATCTGAAATTAGCTTCCAGGATCTGCCTTGGCCCAAGGTGTTTTGGGCCTCCCAGCTCTCAGGTGACAGCCTGTCTCACTAAGAGGTCCTGTGCTATTTCTCTAAGAGGTCCTGGTTCCTCTTAATGAAGATGTATACTCAGGTGCTCCTGTCCTAAGGGTGCTTATGGCCCCGAGTTGCCCATTATCACTGGGTTTTTAAAATTAATTTTAAAATCCTTTATTAGTTTACTTTATTTTAATAAATTTTTTACATTTATTCATTTTATGTATATGTGTGTGTAGTGAGAATTCTGAAATTTTGGTTTCTTTAAAAACACAGAGGTATGATAAGAATGTGTTTTTGTTTTAATTCCAGGTGTAGGGATGTAGGGTTGTTTTGAAATGTCTGCAGCAGCTGACTATGAGTTGCCCCGTGCTCTAGCAGAGGCATGGTTTTGCCAGCTGCAGATAGTTTCTGCGATTGTGTGACATTTGGAATGCTGGGGACTTTTCAGAGGGTGTATATGCTAGAGACCTAATAGGCAGGGTAGGTAATTGTTGGTCTTTCAGATGGGTTGGTTTCGGTTTGTTAGTAGTCCTTTCTTCACAGAAGAAACAAAAGGAAAGAAATTAGACTCAAGGATCTCTCCTCCCTCTCTCCTCCCTATCCCTCTGTCTCTCCTATCTAGGATTAGGAGGTAAAGGTGGGGGTGGGGGAGATAAAGGCTGGGAAAAAAGAACCCACAAAGGACCGACTACATGAGTGTACGTATATGCATGGATGCACGTGAGCCATAGCCTGCATGTGAAGGTCAGAGGACAGCTTCAGGGAGTCAGTTCTCTCCATCCACCATGGGGGTTCCAAAGTTTAGACACAGGTTTGTCAGGCTTGGCACAGGTGCCTTTCCAGCTGAGCCATCGATCATACCAGTCCAATTTTCATTCTTTTATACACCAGACATCCCTACCATTGCTACCAGGACTCTGTTCTGTGTGTTTGGATTCACGATCACAATGCTATGCAATCATTAACAGAATGGAAACTGGAAACAACTTACAGTTTCTTGTATGTTACATTTGGTTTGGGTTTTGAATTTCCTTATGAAATGTCCTAGTAGGAAACTTGGCCACCCACTCACATCCTAATTCCACATACCTATCGCCATTTTAAGAGTCAGGTTTTTTTTTTTTCATAATTATAAAGAATGCACACACTGTGCCAAGACAAATCAAACTCAAAGAAGTCTGTCTTGATCCCTTTGCATTAGTCTGTTCCTCCATTAACAAGCTTCTCTTCCAGTTGCCATGGCGATGTAACAAGTTACCCCCAAAGCTTAGTGGCATGCACAAGCACTGTGTAGCTTCACACGTTTAGACAGGGCTTTGAGGCAGGTAAGATCAGTGGGCAGCTTGGCTATGCAGCCTGCAATCCTGACCAGCACTTGATACACACACCCCTCTCTGAACAAAGCATCTAGCAGCCTGTTAACAGACCTAGCTCCACTAACCTGCACCAAGCTTCAAGCCTATCCCCCTCGAACAGTAGATATCACAAACAAAAGAAACAATGGATTCTCCTCTTAGCAACCATCAAACTTAGATTCTATCCCATCAGATTGCATTTATGCCCAGGTTTGGAGAGTAGGAAGCTGATCTGACCTATACTAGTTTTGGCATATTGTGTCTTCAAAGTGAACTTGTAGGAAGAATCCCCTATTTACTGCCTTATGCCTGTGCATAACTGGATACACATATGATTAAAGTCAAATACATCATAGGAAGGGATATCTGTGGTACAGAAAAGGCCGTATAACTTAAAAGACCCTCAATCAGAGCCAGGCATGGTGGTGCATGCCTGTAATCCCAGCACTCGAGAGGCAGAGGAGGTGGATTTCTGAGTTCGAGGCCAGCCTGGTCTACAGAGTGAGTTCTAGGACAGCCAAGGCTACACAGAGAAACCCTGTCTCGAAAAACAAAAACAAAAACAAACAAAAAAAGACCCTCAATAAAACCAGACAACCTACCCTTTACTATGCCCCTTGACAGTCA
The DNA here is from genome assembly GCF_000001635.26 of Mus musculus. Taxonomy (NCBI): domain Eukaryota; kingdom Metazoa; phylum Chordata; class Mammalia; order Rodentia; family Muridae; genus Mus; species Mus musculus. The sequence continues at coordinate 8,152,778 of NC_000083.6, read as the reverse complement.
AACTCTTCCCTCTCCTGAACCCAGGAAGTTGAAGCCCCAACAATTGGGGCCCTTGAGGACCTTCATTCGTGTGGCATACTGTCAATCTTGATAGTGTATTTCTTCTCCCCTGGACTATCGCATTGCTTGGACTAAGGTCTCCTTGCTACTTTGCAATCTGTGCAAGCTTTCAATTCCTTGAAGAAGATCTAGAGAGCCTGGAGACAGCCGATCCAGACGCTGATCGTCAGGAACACTGTGACGGGGACGATAGCATCTGTACTTAAAATGCTCTCCAAAGATCTTGGTTGCCAGCCAGTGGGGTTTCTGACTGGGTCCTGAGGGTCACCAATGGCTTATGCATGGAGGGCTTTCTAATTGAATGGAAGGTGATGGCAACTAGATTTGATGAAGCCTACTTGAGGAAGCCGGGGTGTGCTCTTGGGACTAGATTTTAAGTCCCTCAACCCTGTTTCTATCAGCATGCTCTTCCACCATGATGGGCTGCCTTAACATAGGCCTAGCAATAGCAGAGCCAAGTGGCCTTGGCCTGATAATCTCTTAAACCTTGAGCTAAAATAAACATTTCACCTTTTACCTTTTCCTTTCAGGTATTTTATCACAGTGACAGAAAGGTAGCAGTGACTTAACTCCTCCCTGATGTCTGAGTCTCAGCTTATCCTAGTCTCTTTCCTGTTGATAATAAAAATACTACAGACTAACAAGAGTCAAGAAGGGAGAGTTATATAGCTTACTTGAGGCTGAAAGTCCACACAGTGTTGTTGGCTCTGGTGACTGACAGCTTTCTTGTTGACAACATCCCAAAGTGGTACAGGTAGCTCTACATAGAGATAGAAACGATCTTGTATATTGTGTATGTGTCCTCTAATCTCTCTCTCTCTCTTTCCAAAGAGAGACACAATTGGGAGGGCCCTGCCTGTGACCTTATTCAATAGTAATTAACCCCCATAAACCCACCCTATATAATCCACATTGGATTCGATCTCTAGCCTTTGAATACCTCACAGTGGAGGTCAAATTTCAACAAGCGTCAGAGGGGTAAACATTCAAACTAGAGCCTAAACTGTCAGAGGCTAGAACTGAGGGAGTTTCTTTGGGTCTTGATAAAGGCCATTGGCACATGTCCAGTTTTGTTCTTCAGCGAGGCTCCCAAGACAGAGGACACTGAGTAGAGGCTGCAGTCCTGGAGATGCAGGGCATTGCTCACTCTGTGATGCTCCTGCTCCTCTGCCTACATCCATGCTGAGTCTACTATGGCTGGCTTGCTTCCCTCAAGATGATGGTTTAAAAAGCTCAAGTAAACAGCCTTTCATAATACCCATGTAGGAGTGTTTATAGGTGCATGTGGGTGTCTGTACATGTGACTGTGTCTGAGTAAGCTCATTTTTTTTCACTTTCAGAGTAAATATCCTTTGTGAAATGAGTCAGAAGTATACAGATAATAAACTTTTAGAACGAAATTTTGTAGATGACATTTTGGTTCAAAGTACAAAAGTTGGCATTAAAGGATAAAGATAACACACTTCACATGACAGAGCATCGGGCTGTTTGGTCTCTTCTGCTTCTCTCTCGTGGCTCTAGTTTTCTCTGTGACATCAACAGGGAAAGATGACATTTCAAGAAACACCTGACAAGGCTCTTCCATTTCTCTCCTGTCCCTGTTTTGTCATAGCCATAGCTCAAAAACAATTCTATAAAATGTCCCACGACAGCCAGCCTGACATGGCAAGGCTAGAAATCTGGGTACTGCAAGAAGAGAAAATGCCGAACAAACCAGAGCTGTCCCTTTCCAAGACAGACTGCAAAGGAGTGTTAAAGTAAGACTCACCATAGTATGATAAAGCTCTTCAGAATTTGAGAATTCATAGCTGGTGGGATAAAGAAGGAACCATACACGTGTATGCAATCAAACCAAGGTAGTTTCCACCAGGAAGCCTCAACTCTATTGTCCCAACTACAAGGTCCCCAGCCTCTGTCCTAGGAGAGTGAAGCAACATGGGCTCTTCCTGGGGCCTGGGCATAATGGCTCCTGACACCATTACTGACCCTTTCTCTGTGAACTACATGGCAGGCTACCAAGATGGCTGCTCTCCTGATTGCAGAGGTGGAAAGCTGGCTGGGAAGAAGCCAGTTAGCTAGCTTGCTTTGTTCACAGTGTTCACTGCTGGGAAACCGTGAGCTGAAGCCCAGGTTCTTCCTCTTAGCTGGGATGCACCCTCAGCTTTAAAGCCTCATGCAGTCCTGGTGCCAAATCTTGCTCATCTTGACCCTTTCATCCAGCAGTGTGCACTTTGAACCCAGCTGGGATGCTCCCGCCTTGCTCTGGCTGGCCACCGCCTCCATATTCCCAGGGCCTGTTTTCCTGAGAACCCCCCAAGTATCGGGGTATGTGAGGGTATACAGGGTATGTGAGGTATGTGCTCAGCTTGTTGTTGACAACTGACACATTTGTGCTCACAGACGCTGTGCACTACTGCCACTCACAAGGCAGATCCTGGCCCAAAGGATTCCACTGGATGATGAAGCATCAGAGCTAATGTGTTTGGGGCCATCAAAAATGTCACTCTGCCTTTTGAAGGAGCTTTTTATCTTCCACCCTGGGTCTAGGGCAAAAAACCCCATAGGCCTTATTTGCATCTAGAAAGAAAACTATGTTGCAACAAGCCGACAAAATTGGGGCAGTTGGTTGCTTCAACATAATCTCTTGAAAACTGCCTTGGGAAGTCTCCGTTAAAACTCAGAGGTCACCAAAAGGCTATGCCATCTTGGCCTCTGAGGTCTAAACAGATTTAAGGACCTCAGCTTATGGACAGGAGCATCCCTGCCTATACCCAGCCCTGCCAAGGTCCCACAGATACACATGCAAATTCCATCCCTCAAACCTCCCCATCTGTCCCTTCACACTATGTTATGAGAGGGAATAAAATCCCTTCAATGCTTCACCTCCCTGCTGCCTGGCTTCCTCGAAAGCTAGAGCACCTCTTTCCCTTTCTCTTCTTTATCACAAACGCTTCTCCTCTCCTCAGGCTGCATGGGGCTGCTTAGGCTTCTACTGGACACTTGTTCCAGGTTCACATCCAGCTGTTGGGAGGTTAAGCACTTCCGCAACCTGGAAGCTCTTAAAAAAAAACAAACAAAAACAAAAACAGGAACAAGCTGGAGCCTTGCATTTAATCCAGCAGAGGCAGGCAGATCTCTGTGAGACCAGGCTGGTCTACATAGTAAATTCCAGGTCAGCCAAAACTACGAACTGAGACTCGATCTCAAAGACAACAACAACTCACCCAGGAATACACAGCTATAAACACAAAACTAAGCCCAGGGTCTTGAAGGGACCCGTGTCAGTGAAGGGGGAAGCAGGAGCCCATGCTCTGATCAGGTCCCTTGCTGAGGGAAATGAGAACAGTAGGTGGATTGCAATTCTCAAGGGATGAGAGACCTGTGCTGAGGATAAAGGAAGTAACTGGTGGCTCCTTCCAACTGATGGCAAATATTACAAAACCAAACCCCTTACTCTTCCGGATCTGGGAAATGGCTTATTGCAAGAGCTGTCTTTCCCCCATGTTACCTAAATAAAAGTCCCGACGTCCCTGTCAATTCTGCTCCTCACCAAGTCCATCTCCAATCCATGCAACAGAACAATCATAACCCAAGTCATGCTGAGCTGCTCTCTCCCTGGCTGAGGGCTGGGGCTCATCCTCTTTAAGAAGAGGCTGGTCCTTGGTACAGCTCTAAAATTACACGCCAACAATATGTTCGGAGCCTGTGGACTCATGTGAACTATTCACTACAGCACCCTCCCATGAATGTGGTAGTTCTCAGCCATTCCCCTGCAATTGCCCTTCTTAATAACACCTGGCCTTAGAAAGTCCAGGCTTGGCTTTTCTTTGGCAGGAGCAAAGCAGGCTTCTCGGGTGTTTAAGTAGACATGACTGAGGTTGAAGTAGAATTTGGGGTAGTTTGCTTGGTTTTTAGGTTGGTTTGTGATTTTATGTTGGGTCACATCATAGCTATACTTGGCTGTGTGCTGCCTAGGGGTGTAGAATTGGACACTCCTGGCAAAGGAGACTTAAATGGTTAGCCCTCTCAATCCAGTCCGCAGCTGGGCTCCTACAGTGGCAACGGGGGCAAAGTGGCATGGGCCTCACTCAGGCTGGAGGGAATGGCAGATAGTAATCTCGACCATGAGATCTTTACTTACTTTGAACCATGGTGTTATTCCCACGAGGTCCAGGCCTGGAGGAGAGTTTCACAGGTCTAAGTGCTACTGCACAGGGGCCCCTGTGTTCCCCTCATTGTGGACCAGCTGTGCTGGAGGCTGGAAAGCAAGGGAGTCTCAGGCGCCTGGAGGGAGGGACTGCGTGAGGAGGGGACATGGGTTTGGCTTAGCAAGAGGAGCTGAAATCTAGTAAGTGGTCTAGGGTGTGTGGGATGTGAGGGGCGAGAGAGGGGTGTGAGGTTCCTCAGGTGGGCCTGGGCATGATCGGTCAGATGGTCTTGGGGGGTCAGATGGGCTGGGCATGGGGACAAGAGGTGGGTCAGATGGGCTGGGTGTGGGAGCATGAGGAGGGTCAGGTGGGTCGGGGCGTGGAGTCGAGGTGGGCCGGGGCGTGGGAGCAAGTCCCCTTATTGGGGGCCGTTACAGCGTGGGGGGCGTGTCCGTCAGGTGGGTCAGAGCCTTAGGGCGTCTGGAGGCGGAGCGTGAGAGCGTGTCTGTCAGGTCCGAAGCAGTTGGGGGACTGATCCCTTCGGAAGGCCAAGGCGTCGGGAGGCCAAGCAATGGGGTCAAGTCAGTTTGGTGCCAGGAACTGAGGCGTCGGTGCCTGGAGCGTGGGGACTTCTAGGCTAGGGCGCAGTGTGAGGGGCGTGCCCGCCGGAACTGGAGCCTGGGGACTGCTGGGCTGGGGCATGGGGGCGTGTCCGCGCGCGGCTGTGGGCGTGTCTGCGGGCGTGGCTTAGGGGTTACCCTGTGGTGCGGCGCTGGCAGGAGGAAGCCTGCGCTGAGGAGTCGGTGGAGGTCGGTCCGGCTGCGGAGCCGGCGTGCGCAAAGGCCGCTGGGAGCCTTCGGAGCCCGGGGCAGTGCGATGGCGCCGGCGGAGGCTCGCGGCGCGCTCCCGGGCTGGATCTCCGTGCTGGGCTGGGGTCTGGCGCTGTGCTCTCTGTGCGGGGCGGGCCCACTGTGGAGGTGAGCGCCGGCAGGGCTGGAGGCTGGTTTCTAGACGAAGGATGCCCTTCTTTCTCTGTTAAAGTTTTCTAGCTATCCCCCTGAGGTCCCTGCGTTGTCGCGCGCTCCTTGGTTCTCTCTGGAACAACGGGATAGATACCTCTGGTGGTCTCTGCTCCAGTTCTTCTTCATTAATTACTAAACATTTTATGGTTTCTTCTCACCTCTGTGTAACAGTCGATTAGTAAGCTTTGGTGCTTACACCACTGGAGCGGAAATGGTGGGGGCATAACTCTCCAGAAGAACTTTGTTCCCAGAGAGTAACTGAAAACCAGTGGCATTTGCTTGCTTTCATATTTATTTACAGTCACTGGGGCATGGTGTGTGCGTGTGTGTGTGTGTGTTTGTGTGTGTGTGTGTTGCGAGGGTAGTGGTGCAAAGGCTAGTCCCTGTCCAGGAGTGTGATCTTGGAGCCAAGGCACAGGCTTGCTCACATTCAACATAGTTGATACCAGGAAGAACAGCGGACACAGAAAGTACTTGGAGCAGTAAGTGTTAGCTAAGGCTGTAGTGCACAGTTCTCCTATAACAAGCTTAATGTATGCAGCTGACGCAATGGTTAAGCATGATTTAAGCCCTAAGGCCAGGTGAATCCCGTGTTTTGGGTGGGTCTTTGGCTTCTCTGTGACTCTTTCCTTGAACATTGGAGTAGGTGAAGCTTTTGATCTCCCTCTCCCTCTCCCTCTCTCTCTCTCTCCCTCTCTCTCCTGTCTCCCCCCCCCCCCTTGTTTTTTCGAGACAGGGTTTCTCTGTGTACCCCTGGCTGTCCTGGAACTTATTCTGTAGACCAGGCTGGCCTCAAACTCAGAAATCCACCTGCCTCTGCCTCCCGAGTTCTGGGATTAAAATTGTGTCTTCCTTTTGTCTGAATTACGGATAGAGATTGGTTGAGTTTTATTGTAAGCCTGCTTGTTGTCTTGGCCTTTCTAGGAATGGTTTAAACTCCCAGGGTCAGTGTGGAACTTTACAAGTAAGTTTCTGAACTGGAGACAGCTGGCGCTTTAACTCTCTTCAGCTGTGTTCTCACGGTGCGCTCCACCTCTGGTGTAGAGAAGGCTTTCCTAATCTGTTATTTTATGGCAGTTGTCAGGAGGTCTAACCAGGATCCCAGGAAAACGCGTAATTCTGTCCAATGGCATATCACCAGTGACCTGATGGGTCCCAGTTGGTCCCATATCTAAAAGCTCCCACTGTTGCTTTAACTCTGCCTCCAACATATGCGCCATAGGGGACAACACACTACAGCTCCACAGTCCTTCTGCGAAGCCTCTGGATTGGGAGAGCTTCACGTCACAGACTTGTGATGGAAGCAGTCAGTATGTGTGCATGCGACAAGGCATAGAGCACATACCACAGACAACATGTAAGAAGGCTGCCTACCCAGGCCAGGCTGTGAATGACACACATGGCCAGGGACCATTCCCAGGCCAGGCTCTAGGTAACAACATTTCCACAGTGGTCTCTGAGGCAGCACCCTGTGAGGTAAACACCGACTGAGATATTGATAGTACTGTTGTGGTATTTCAAGTCATGTTTCATGTTGCTACATGAGTTAGAGGGATACAGTGAATTTTCAGAGCTGTTGGAATTCATAAAGACCACTGAAGGATTATGAGTCTGTATTCATAAACTATCTGAGCACCGTGAAAAAGGCAATTTATTGTCCAATTACTTTCCATCAGTAGGCCTTCCTGGCTCTACCCCTGACCCACCTGTCTTCTTCATTGCGTTTATATTCTCCCTCACTTACAGATATGCACCACGGTATACATGTTGTTTCTTAGAGTGCTTGTTTCTGTCCTCTGTGGTGTGTATGTCACGAGGTGGGGACTTCCTTCCTGGCAGTATTTTCTAGTCCCATAGACCCTCCAGTGTTGAACGAGTGCTTGATTGGATGGGTGGATTTTTGTCACTTTAAAACAGTATTGAAAAATCAATTTTTCTTTTAACAGTGGCAGCCATGAGTGGAAAAAACTAATTTTGACCCAGCACTGGCCCCCAACAGTATGCAAGGTGAGCTCTCCTTTGACTGGCCCATTTGCTCCAGAGAGCCTGTCTGAATTGCTGTGTATGTATTAGCGCCCACCTGTATAGCAGGTATATTAAGTCAGGGCACTGGCTGTAATGGACCTCCTGAGAAGTGGCTTGCAGAGGAGGGTCATTTGTTAGATTCTGAGAGTGGCTGTAACAAAAGCTCAAGAACATTGGAAGTATACCCTCTCTCCGCACCAAGGCTTCAGTAGGATCAATTCTTGGGAACATTTGTTCGATCCTGTTGCATTGCTCCTACTATAGAGGCAACAGCCTTTGATGTCCTCCCTATAGATGTACCACTTCAATGTCTGTCTTCTTCACATGATGTCTAAGACACCATGACCAAGGCAACTTACAGCCTTTTTTTGGAGCTTACGGTTTCAGAGGGTTAAGAGTCCTTGATCATCATGGAGGGGAGCATGGTGGCCTGAGGGATGGTGTAGGTGCAGAAGCTGAGCACTCACATCTTGAGATACAAACAAGAAGCAGAGAGAGAGAGAGAGAGAGAGATTGATTGAGAGAGATTGGTGAAGCTATGGGCTTTTGGAACCTCAAAACCCACCCCCAGTGCTACACCTCCTCCAATACGGCAGCACCTCCCGATCCCTCCCAAAGAGTCCACCAGTTGGAAAGCCAGGAATTTAAATACATGAGCCTATAGGAGCCGGTCTCATCTAAGCCACTACACGTAGTGTCCCTGTCTCTCAGGAAAACACCAATTTGATTTAGGGCCCAGCCTGATCTGATAGGGTCTCATCTTACTTTGATCACATCTTTAAAGGCCCTGTTTCCAGATGAGGCTGAGCTCACCAAAAGGCTGTTTTGGAGAGAGATGTCTCTCTGGGCGATGTGGTTCTGCTTTCATTAGGCCTGTGCTTGCTTGCTCCCTCTGTACTACTAAGTTTTATTCAGATGTCTCTCAAGAGCAGACTACGGTTGAAGGCCTTTGCCTGCTGCCAACACTGTTCCGCTTGGTCCGTGTCTTGTTTCATGCCTTGAGTCCTTGCGGGCTGCCCATGCTGAGCCCCTTGTGCTGGAGTGATGCCAGCTGGGGCCCTTGCTCGGCCTCTTCCTTGTGGGCAGTTTATAAAGCTGATCCTGGAGTTGACTGTGTGGAATCTAAAGTGTTTTGTCATGTTACAGGCTGGGCACTAGCCTTACTGTCGGGTTTTCTCAAAGTTTGAGACCTCTTAATTATGCAGGGTACAAAGAAGCTTTGATGTGTGTTGTTTGATCATCTTGCCAGGTCTTTCGACCCCTGCTTTTTGTCTGTCCTTGAGCTTGGAGTAATATGTGTGTGTGTGTGTGTGTGTGTGTGTGTGTGTATGGAGGGTGTGTTTCTGTTTCACTTTCCGTCTTAATTTCCTGTTAAAAAATGAGCTGTTTAACTCAGCTCCAAGTTATACTCTTGACCTCTTGACCAGGAAGGTCATCGAAACGGCCTTATTATAGCGCACCCCTGTGATTCTCTGGCTCTGGTGTGAGGGTGGAGTCAGAATGTGTAAAAGGAAAGGGGTAGGACGGAGGGCCTTAGGAGGCCAGGACCTGGCTCTTCTCAGCTGGATGCCAGGAAACCTTGGTCTCTAATACAGGAACCACTTGAAAAGAGGCCTCAGCCTCCGGCCAGCCCTAGAGGAGCTGCTCTCAAGGAGGCACCAGGCTGGTCTGGCCTGTCTGAGGAAATCTGGGCTTGTCCCTTGGCAGCGTGAATATGCATGGGAGTGCCTTCCTGCCTGAAAGCTTTAGGAACTCAAAGAAGAAAATCAGTCGGTATAAAAATGTCACCTTTAAGCTATTTATTTCAAACCATGAATGAGGGACTTCTTTCCACAGTGTGCCCTTCTCTAGTGGCAAGTGCTGTCTCTTGTCCTCCCCGCCCCCCATCCCATCTGATGAGATAGACATGATTTATGCTGGGACACACCTGCCATGAGCTCAAGAGGTACCATGAGCCTCAGTGTTGGCTGAGTGAAGCAGACAGCCACCTCTTGTCTGAGTTACCATCATAAAAGCAGGTAGACTGGAGCTTAGCAGGTAGCAAAGACCTTTCGGATAGGCTCTGCTCCTCAGGCACAGTGAACCAACAGGAAAGGAGCTCTCAGGAAGGGACTGTGGTGTTGGCTGAGGGGTAGTGTGTGACCTGTTATCCCAGTCTCTAGTCTTTGAGTCTGTCTGTGGCAGGCCACTCTCCCCTGTGGCTCAGTCACCTAAGCTGCTCTCTGTCTATAATCCATAGAAACAGGCTGCATAGTGAGGAGGCGTCTGCACAAGAGAGGCTTGATGTCTGTCTGTAGCAAATAGGTCTAGGCGTCATATTTGTCTGGTTACTGGGGTGTATGTATGCATATATGTATGTGTGCATATATGTATGCATGTGTCCTAAGTTCTGTTTTATCCAGTCTGATAGCCCAAGTATATTTATTTATATTATCATTTATTGTGGAAAAATTTCATCTTAGCTAAACCATTTGGAGGGCTCTAAGAGGTTTATCTTACAAAGATTTTTATCTCTGATTTTATCATTATTATTGATACATACTCCCATTTTACACTTCTTGGCTTCAAGTGTTCAGTACTTTCTACTTTACTGATCTTTTTTGGTCTGGTACCAGAGCAGACTTAAGAGTCACGGTGTGTCAGGGTGTTCTTACACATTTGCCTCTGGTAAGCAGGTTATTCATAAGTAAGTGTGCATATCCGTATCTGTGAAAGCATGAAAAGAGCAAACCCAGCAGCTGCCTGGTCCTCTCAGCTCAGTTGTCTGAGGACTGACCTAGAGTGTGCAGCCCTGACTTTTCCTCAGGAGCTCAATGCTGGAGTAAACTGCAGTGCAAACACTGGGCTTTCTTTCTGCTAGTGATGCCCCTGTGTCTAGTTAATGTGTGTTAGATGAAAATGGAGCTGATAAATATTTCAACAACCAATCACCTTCCTTATCTTTTCTCCCTAGGAGGTTAACAGCTGCCAAGACTCTCTGGATTACTGGACAATACATGGACTATGGCAAGCATCTAATACAGTAAAACTAATGAAGCAGTCTGGGAAAACTAGCTTGAGTCCAGTCGCCATAAGTAGAACTGTTAAATTTGGTAGAAGTTTCTCCAGCTGACCAGATTCATATGAATATATTCATGTACATATGAATATATTTCCTTTTATGTATATGGTATTTTCCTTGCATGTATGTTTGTACATCATGTGTGTACCAGGTACTTGCAGAAGGCCAGAAGTGGGCATCATCCCTGGGATTGGCGTTACAGGCAGTTGTGAACCACCATGTGGGTGCTGGGAATTTAACACAGGTCCTCTGCTTCCAGAGTAGCCCGTGCTCTTAACTACTGAGACTCTCCATCCCCTGAGTATCATAGATAAATAAATACTTAAAATGTTAGATCAATAGATAGACAAATAAATGATTTTACACACTTTACAAGCAGCCAACTCCCCTCCACCATGTCTGTCTGCATTCTCTTTCATTCTTTGTCGATGCGTACACCTGTAGTATCGGAGTATGCATATTACCTTGCCACTGTTAGAGTGGATATGGCCCATACACCTTCAGGTTCTCAGGTAGGAAAGAGCTGAGACTGGGCTCTATCCAGAGCTATTCCCTGTTTCTTCTGCTGACAACCCAGCTTGTCTGTTCTGCTCCTGGCCTTGTTTGACTCTACCAGTTCCTTTTTCAGAACAAAGTCAAAACTATTTGCCCAGAACCGTTGTTTGCTGACTGCCTAGTGTGGAGTGAGGAGGTCCTGATCAGAATTTCTGTTTTATGCAGATTTCGATGAAATTACTTCCTAGTGCCTTATATAAAACATCCTAACTGAGACTATTGTTTCTTCTTTTCCTTAAAATTTGGATTTCAAGGCCCGATAGAGCAGAAGATTGTAACCAGTCCTGGCACTTTAACTTAGATGAGATTAAGGTACTGATCTTTCTGTTATACTCTTATTGCAACAGAATGGTGAACTAAATGAACTCTTTCTTATGTTTAAGTTTAAAAAATACAGGATCAGGGAGGAATTCACTAGTACTGAGCCCCTGGGTCTGTTTAGTAATTACTATCTATGACAATCACATAAGCTCAAAAACAAAACAAACAAAATCAACATTTTCCTCCTTGTCCTCAGCTTGAGTAAGCTGATAGAAGCAAGCTCAGGTGGAAGCAGGGCCTGTCCTGGCTGCATAGACCCCAAGGCTTACCTGCCAACCCTAGCTAGTCCTTGACCCTGGGCCTTCTGGGTCAGTGAGTGAAAATGGGCAGCTGGTCTGTGTGGCCTAGGGTGAGCCATTTGCAGACAACTGTGGCTAGGAGAGTAGGTGCATGGTACCCCAGGCTGGTCACTTCTGGCCGTAGGTGGCACAAGATTCTAAGTAGGAGCTCTGAGCAAGGAGGAAAAGGTGGGCCTCTTCATTATCAAAGCTCCTAGGTCAGGAGTAAGTTGTGAGCATGTGAGAGATTTAACAGACTTGCTCTGGGAGTTGTGTGGCATGTTGAACGTACTCCTACACATTATCTTTCCTTAAGGGACGCCAACAATCCTGTATATGGTCATATGTCAGGGCGACTCGGGTGGAGTAGAGCACATGGCAGGCCTGACAGGTCAGCGTTACAGAGCCAAAGATTCTGTCATTGGGTGACAGGCGTGGCTGACCTTTCCTGAGTGCACACACGGAAGCTCTCATGTGAGGTATCACTGAGGTGGTCACTGCGCTGTCAGTCCTTCCTGTATTTGGGGTGCGCCATGCAAGATTGCCATGGCATATAAAAACTCTGCACAGACGACTTCAGGCTTCTCGTGTTTCTCGAGTCTAGGCCAGGTTTCCAGAAACAGATGCTGAGGTAGAAGTAGATGGTGAGACTAAACCCAATGGTACGAGACTGTCACTTAATAAAAGTGCATTTTTCTTAAAGCCAGAATTATTCAGTGTCTATAGAGATTGTAAAACATTGCCAGTGTCCACTATATTGCAAGTCATCACATTGAGGCATTAGGCAAAGTTTTCAGTTCTCTTTCAGCGACCACCTCATCAGCTAATATTCTGTTGTTGCACAACACTGGACTCAGCATTTAAAAGCTGATGAAAGAGGGAGCAGTGAGGAGGAGGCCAGGAGAAGTGGGGTTTCCGTAGTAACCGTGGATTAGATAGCTTAGAAGGGAAGTCAGAATGGCAGGGTTGAGCTGCCTGTTGCTAGGGCCCCTGGGTCTGTAGTAGCCATGCCCTACTGTTCCCCAGAAAGTCCTGGCTTGTGTCTGCAGCATTAGTGTTCAGTGAAGTGTCCCCCTAGCAGGAACATGCCCTAGCTTGGCTGTCAGTTACATCACCCTCAGTTATTCCCCAGAGGTCTGACTAGGGCTGAAGCCAGGTTGAGGGAAGGGGCCATGAGGAGGCACATGAAACTGACAGGTGGGACGGGAAGCATTGGAGAGGAGGAGGAGGCAGGTCTGGGCTTATGTTGGGTGGGAAAGCTGGCTGGCAGGGTTTGGTATGTGAGGATCAGGGGGAAGCCAGGGTGTCCTTCCTATACACCTATCTACATTCCCTTTCACTGAAGTTCTTTTGTCTCTGCTTATAGAGACGGAGCCTGCCAGATTAGAAGGGTGCAGGCTGCCTTGCTCAAAAAGCTCCTCTGGAAATCAGGGTCTGACGCTTGTGTTTTAGTTTAATTTTATTTATTTATTTATTTATTTATTTATTCATTCATTCATTCATTCATTCAGGACAGGGTTTTTCTGTGTAGCCCTGCCTGTCCTGGAACTCCCTTTGTAGACCAGGCTGGCCTCGAACTCAGAAATCCGCCTGCCTCTGCCTCCCAAGTGCTGGGATTAAAGGCGTGTGCCACCACTGCCCGGCACTTTTTTTTGTTTTGTTTTTTTAAATAGACATTTATTGTAGAGCTGTTTTATATAAACCGAAAAACCAAATGCAAAGTACAGACTGAGTATTCCTCACTGTTACCACGAATCCATGTGCTGTATTCTTACAAATGAGCCAGTATTGCTCCCATACTATTAACTGAAGGACACAGCCTGCGTTAGGATTCATACCTTATGCTGTAGTTTATGGGTCTTAACAAGTCAGGAGGGTAACTATCCTGTGGAGAGGTATCACTGCCTAAAGTCCATGTTCACCTCCCAACCTCCTCTTGTCAGTCCTGATATTCACGGCTGCCACAGGCTGGATTCAGTCAGTCCCTCAACCCGGGTTGAATCAGGGTTCCAGTACTCGGTGGGTAAGGAGTTGGCAGGGTGACAAACAGACTGAATCCGAGTGTAATTTATCAAAGTAAGCATCAGACTTATATTACAGAAGAAAACAACGAAATTAAGTGATACATTAAGGTCATCCAAGGTACTTTGAGGTTACCCGATGCAAAATGACTCTACATGAAACAGAGAAATGTGTTTCATAAAAGGTCACAGGAACCAGGCAGTGTTTACAACTGGGATAAAAATGTTTACAACTGGGATAAAAATCAGTGTTTACAACTGGGATCAAAAGCTGCCCCACCTAAGGTCAGCTTATTCTTAGAAGCCAGGGGCAAGGGCTTCATGCTCTTGCCATAGTTAATCCACCTTCTTCCTAGACCATTGTGAATTCCAGTATATGGGAGTGACTCAGCTGTAATTCTATGTATTTACTCTAGTTCCTTCTTAGACCACAACCTTCCTTCTTCCTAGGCCATTGTAAATTCCTTCACATGGGAGTGATTGTTATTCTAAGTGATTTTGTGGGGGACTTTCTTCTATTAAGTAATGTAGTCTGCCATACTTAACTATAATAAGAATTCTAAACTTACTTTGCTAAACTTGCCCTGAAATTTCTAACTCTATGTAGTAGATAGTAATGACTGATTTCTTTCACTATCTCTCTTTCAATTCTGGAGGCAATTCGTCTGAATAGGTAACATCCTTATTAAATTCCAAGCCCAGGGTCGGCTCAAGGGCTACTTAGGACATTGGTGAAGGCCAGGAAGCAAAGTTCAATGTAACTTAGGTATTTGTCAAATCATTCCTTGGAGGCACCTATAATAAAACAATACTGAAAGAAAACACACATCCATTCACCAGCTGACATAGGGACACTTTTGGAGCATTCATGCTATGGGATGCCAAGGCTCCAGGAGACTAAATTTCTATGAAACTTTTTGCCTCAGCGCTGTGTCCCAAGCTTTAGGGCTTGCCACGAAGACTTCACTGGAGTGGGTGCGGCACACGGCAAACCATGGATCTCATTGCGTCACAATTTGCCCTTTCCAGAACATCTTGTGGTTGGAGCCATGTGGTGCATAGCTTTCTCAGACTGCAGCTGTCACTGATGGCAAAGCTCCTGATGCATCTGTGGATTCAGAGCCCATCTCTTCCTGAGCTCATTATTCTCTGAGGGCTTGTGTTTTCATGACTTTAACATGCTTCATGCAGGATAAGCACAAAATCATTTTGCTCAATTAAGTTGTCAGAGATTGAATGCTTTTTGTTTAGTATATTGGTTTGTTAAATTTGCTTAGAAATTTTGAGTTATTAGGTCTTGGGTAAATGTTCTGTTTAAATTATGTATAGGACCTTTTGCGAGACATGAAGATCTACTGGCCCGATGTGATTCACCGGTCTTCTAATCGCAGCCAATTCTGGTAAGTCCGAGTTTCTGTTGGCCATATGCATTTTAAACAAAGGTATGAGAGTTTGTAAGTGTTTTGGATGAGAGCTTGTGGGGGGCATAAAGAATAGACGAGAGACCCTGTCTCTGGAGAGCTGCCTATTTATTGTCAAATGACTGGTCTGTTGCTTTGGACACCTCTCTCCAGCAGGTTACAGATGAGCTCCGGTAGGATTTATCGTAGGAACTTGTTTTCTAATCTATTGTTACTTCACTTACTACTTCATTGAAAGAGTCCCATTTCCTGAAATTTAACTAAATCAAATGCTTGCATATTTAAAAATCCGTCTGAATCAGACACATACAGAGAGGGAACATGCCTTAAAATAGTGATGTCATGGAGGCCTGGGTCATCGAGAAGGTGGGAGTCTCACAGGGATGGTCTTCTTCCAGGTCAGCAGGAGCTGAGCCCAGAATTAACTGTTTGCAAAGCATTGTTTTTTAAAAGAAGATAAAATTGACTCAGATGAAGGCAATTCTTTTTGACATCTTCTAATATGAAATATTATAGCTAGTAATATTTTCCAGATATCTTAATTAAACCTAGAAACATTTCTGTTTTGTAGGATTTTTGGAGGAATAAAATGCTTAAGTTTGGCAAAATGCTACCAAGCAGTGGACTGTGAGGGATGCCCCTGTCCAGGATCATGGTGTGGAGTATGACTTCTTCTTGAAGGGTGCTAATTAGGATCTGTGGACTGTAATGTGAATGTTGGAATCAGCCCTAGCTAAACAGAACACTCAGTGAAGGCTTGGGTGACGAGTAGCTTCCTGGGCTGGGTCTAGGTCGTCCCTCACACTGACTGCTTTCCCACCGAGCTCAGTTCCCACTCAGTTGCTCAGGCTAGCTCACTTTGTAGCCCGGGCAAGTCCTGAACTTGTCTTCCATATCCTGTAGTCTAGGAAGTATTTCAACTTAATGTCTGTAATGAATGGAGGTGAGGGAAATGAAAAGTCCTTTATACGTAGGACTTCTCAGTGAGCTTGAAATGATGAATGGTGCGTGTCAGCTTTCTGTAACTGAAACAGATATCCCAGAAACGTCAGATGGGAAGAGAAGATTTGTTGGGCCCATGGTTGTCAGAGATTTAAATCTCTGGTTGACTGTGTTGCCTTTGGGCCTTTGCAGCCCAGGAAATCGTTGTGGAGCACGTACAGAGGCGACAGCTCACCTCATGGAAACACAAACACATACAGGAAGAGGAGTGTCACAGTGTCTTCTTAGGTACATCCTCCAGTGGTCTGAACTCCTCTCAGAGACCACATCTCTAATTTTACATCGCTAGCTAGGGACCAAGCCTTTAATGTATGGGTCAGAACACTCCAGAACCAAGCTGTAGCAGTAATTATGTAAAATAGGATTCCAGTTGTACACCATGCCTGAAGCAGTCCGACCTTTGGCTTGAAATAAACCAGTACAGATAAGACAGCCGCTTCTGTACACGGAGCCCTATATAGTTAACCAAACAGCACGGGTAAAATAGGAATTTATTTTTGTGTTTTATTAGTGGCAAACTGATTTGCCTTTTCAATTTTAAGTTGGATGTTAAAAATGACAGACTTGTCACACATGACTTGTCTGTTAGTGTTTGTACTTGGGTGAGCCTGGTGCTGTGTTCCCCTTGAGCTGCCTTTGGCCGCCTTGGCATTCTTATTAGTATTTGTACTTGGGTGAGCCTGGTGCTGTGTTCCCCTTGAGCTGCCTTTGGCCACCTTGGCATTCTTGAGCTTCATTACACTCCAGTGATCAGGGTGAAGGGAAGCTCTTAGACAACGTTTAAAACTCTAGTTAAAAATAGAGTGTCCTTTAAAAACCTGTTTCTTATGTGTGGGGTTATTTTGCCTGCATGAGTTTATGTGTACCGTGGTACCGAAGGAGGTCAGAAGAGAAGAATGTCAGAGCCATTGGAAATGGACTTGTGGACGGTGAAAGCTGTCGTGGGAGTGCTGGGAATGGAACCTGGGTTCTCAGCAAGAGCAGCATGCTCTCTCTGAACTGCTGAGCCATTGTTCCTGTGTGCGTGCGTGTGCGTGTGTGTGTGTGTGTGTGTGTGTGTGTGTGGTCATGTAGGTTGGTCTTTGTGTGTTGGAGAGCAAAACTTTCTCATTCATAAACTAACAGTATTATTTCTCATTGCAGAATTCTGTAAAACAGTAAAGAATGCAAAATGTTTATAAAACTTAGTCCTGGAGCAAATGAAGGAAGACAGTCAGACTTATAGTGTGAGTTACACAGCAAGACCCTGCCTCCAAAACCAAAACAACCTAACCAGGCAACACACAACAACAAAGCCTCTTGATTAGATACAAGGAGTTATCATTACATATTTTTTGTAATACAATAACTACTAACTGTTTGCAGGTGTTTCCCCCGGCTTCAGGAGAGCACCTGTGTGAGTGCTGTTAATTGTTAGGATTAGGAGAGGGAGGCTGACAGGGAATGGGCTCGGGTGGTGGTGGTGGTGGTGACAAGCCACCCTGCCTCCTCTTTGTCCTTATGCTGAACCAGGCCTGGATTGTGCCACTCTCTGGAATTCCCTGGCTTATGCACTGGCTCTGCAGAGGGCCACGTAGTACTGTGTAACATGGCAGGTGTCTCAACGGTGACATTTTCTTCTTTCTCTGTTAGTTTGTTGTTATTTGAGTATCTGTGATTGTAGAGATACCCCGGAAGTGATTTGTAGTGGAAAGCATGAGAAGATTGAGTGGTGCTCTTTGGATGTTGTTGCCCGTTGCTGGGCCTTGGCCTTAGCACTGGCATCTGCCCTTTGTGCTCTGTGAAGGTTGCATATGACAGCTCTGTTTGAGAGGTCTTATCTGAGCATTCTACTGTGAATCTCACAGGAAACATGAGTGGGTTAAACACGGCACCTGTGCTGCCCAGGTAGACGCCCTCAATTCCGAGAAGAAGTACTTTGGGAAGAGCCTGGATCTGTACAAGCAGATTGACCTCAACAGGTGGGTACACACCTCTCTGCAGGCCTTTTGTCATTGACCTGAATCTATTATTTATTTGTTATTAAGTGTATGTGCATGCATGTGTGCATGAGTGTGTGCATGCATGTACCACAGAACATGTGTGGAGATCTGAGGACAACTTTGTGGAGATGGTTCTCTTCTGGCTTTCCACGGGTTCTGGGTATTGAACCAGCTTGTTAGGCCTCTGTGGGAAGTGCTTTTACCTGCCGAGTCATCTTGCTGGCTCTCAAGTTGTCGTACTGTGACTGAATGTTATAAGCCAGTGAACTGTGAGAGAGTGGTGAGGGCATCACATGGGATCCCAGGCTAGCCCAGTCTGAATGTAGACAGTCTTAAGGAGGGAGTCACACAGGAGCCCAGCCTGCCACAGGCTGAATGTAGATAGCCTCCAAAACTGTAAGCTGAAGCCTTCATCCCCAGGGGTCTGAGCCATGAGTGTGGCGTGCTCATGAATGGAATGAATTCCCTTACAGCAGACCCTGGAGCTAGAGAGATGGGTAATCCTCCCTATGTAAAGACACAGACATAGACTGTGAGGACTAAATGTCTGCGGATGATGAGAGACTTTACAGTGTCTGCACTCTGCTTGTCATTCGTACAGCCTGTTCTAGTCAGAGCAATTCTCCTTCAGTGGGAATAACCCAAGATCCTTTGCTCATCCATCATATTGAAGGTTCATGAATTAGATCTGCTTGAGGATGACTAAGCCGTTGGCTCCATGGAAAATGCTTTGCCTCTGTAGCATAGAGAGCGCTCGTGATGATGTCTCTCCATCTCACACAGTCTTCCGTGTCATTTTGCTCAAAGGTAACCTTAAAGCCACCAGCCGGCAAAGCACAGGGCTGCAGAGGCCTTGTGATCCTTTCTGACATAAAACCTCTTTAGATCTTTTCTCCATGACATAAAAAGAATGGTGGTCAGTGATTAGATTTTGGAGTTCCTTCTGTCTTTTAAATTTTTGTATTATTAGGCTGGTATGGTGGCATATACTTTTAGTCCCAGTACTTTGGAGGCAGAGGCAGGTGGGTGTCTAAGGTTGAGGCCAGCCTGATCTGCATAGCAAGTTCTAGGCTAACCTGGCCTACATAGTGAGACTCTGTCTCAAAACAAAATAAAACACCCAAATATCTTCATCATTAAGTATATGCAGTAGGAGCTACATACCAGCATGTGTGACAAGTCCTCAGTGCTGTGAGTTGTGTATGTAGTTTATTTAGCCTGTGGGGTTCCTGAGAATACAGTATTCTCTTTCAGTAAGGATTAAACCACTGGAAACTGACTTCAGAAACCCACTGGGTACTTCAGAGGGACCATCCTGTACTTCTGGAGCACAGGACGGCAGCAGTGAAACAGAGGCTGCCCTTCCAGGAAGGCTGCCAGGCAGGCCCACAGAGAGCTGCTGCTGCTGCTGCTGCTGCTGCTGCTGAGAACGGCCCCAGTCGATAGCCACAGTTGTTCGGAGTTGAAAATGGCCTAAGTAACTAAGTCACTCCTATCTGTAGCCTTTAAAACTTAGTAGTTTATAGAGCATTTACCCTTGAAACACCGCTTTATGGGGTCACAGACACGCATAGCCACACACCTGGTTGTCAGCAAGTCATCCCAGACATGGGCCTGCTACGTGAAGGCTCCCTCAGTAGTGCCTGCTTAATGGCAAAGTTGCAGAAGAGTGATTGCTCTCCGCAGTTTCCCCACGCAAATGTAGGATTCCTGTCTGTTTCATAAGATACAAACAAGGTACCATAGACCGTACATCATGCTTTCTCACTACTTAGTGTAAAAGCTACTGCAAGGTGGTTCTCGGAGCACCTGCAAGTGCAGCATGGGCTAGCACGCATGGGCTAGCACGCAGCTGTCTTCACTCAGACGAGCACATGACACAGCTCGCCCGTCTTTCTCCGCTTTATTCCTGGGCCGCCTGTGTCAGGTGGATAGTGTCTGACCACCGGTGCTAAGCAGCGCTTTTCAGTAATGCCATGAGAATGCAGCTGTAAAACCCCTGATCACAAAACTTAACAACATGTTACCCAGGTCTAATAGCACGTCTCCCCAAGGCACTGGTGGTGTAACTGAGAATACATATTGTTTTGAAACTGGAGTATTTATACTTTCTTGGAACCCATGTTTATCATACACTGATGGCTAGGGCAGGCAGTGGCAAGCTTATATGGATTTGGGAGCATTTCTGTGGTTTTGGGGACCTTTCCTGCCTCCTCTTTTCTGCTTGTCCTTTGCTGCCACAGAGCGATGGCAAGCCAGTACTTAGACTTGCAGCCTGGAATCTACCCTCTCGGGTCACAATCCAAACTCATGCAGGAAGCTATGGTGGACCGCAGAGAATTCCTTTGTAATGAGTGGTCTAGGGACCTTTACATTGTGCCTCCAGTATTTTAGTTTGTTTCCGGAAACTTGATGGGGTTCTAGGCTGTATGCATTTAAATTCTTTGAAGATCTGGCCAGCACAGTTCTTCAGGATAAGCCTAGAGTCACATGAGCAGGGATAAGGTGTCTTGTGGAGCTTGTGTGACCCATAGCTTGCACAGAGTTTGTGGCTGTGGAGGGTGATGTTGGAATACTGTGTACTCCTGGAGAGGGCCATGTGGATAGCATGTACCCAGGCCAGAAAAGAAGGAGATGGGAGTGGCCTCTTTGCTGTCCTTGTTATCAGACTTATTGCTGGAAGTCAGAACAGACAGTCTTCTTTAAAAGCATCTTGATTTTCACTGAAATCCAATAAAAAGAACACAGTGCAATGTGCTTTCATAATACAGCTAATTTTTAAATTTTACTTTAGTGTGCTACAAAAATTTGGGATCAAGCCATCCATCAACTACTACCAGGTAAGTTTACCTTTATCTATCTAGTGTCTAGTGTGTGTCATTGGGGACATTTGGCAGGATCCATCCATCTGCAGGCTGCACTAGGGTTTTAAAGTGACCCAGCACAAACCTCCTTGCAATGGGTTTTCCTTGGATTCTTTGTGTTTGCATATGAGCATACACTATGAATTGCTTAGGTCACTGGCTTGGAGGCACAGACACTTGACCTCCAAGGCCCCCCAGCACAGGGCAGAGCACAAGTCTGAAAAAGTGCATCTAACATCATGGAGTTGGAGGGGAAGCACATTGGTTCTTTGCTTTTCATGTAAACTATGTGACACGGGAAATAGTGTCCCTTCTTACTGACTGAGAAGGGCGTGTGCAGTGTAGATGCCTTCAACTCTGGATTGTCTGTCTCCCATATGTCTCTCCCAAAGCTTAAATGCTACCTGGGCTTACAGGCGAGTTTGCAGATGGGCACTGTTACTCTGTCCTGTTGACAGTGTATCGAGTAAGCTGGCAGCTCTGTCTGTAGGACTGTGCTCATTTTCCCGGTTGATTTGTATCTTCCTCTATAGAGAGTAGGGAGGTGGAGCCTGGGCTTGAGGAAGGTGCTGTGGTGGCCAATTGAGTTAGATCCTTCTGGACAACCTCAGGATGGGGGCTTGTAGGGCTTCCCTGAGCTCATCGGATTCCTATTTAAGGTGATAAGGGGAAGGAATTATAGTTTCACCTGGCTTGATGTGCAGAGATGAGATCTGTGGTGATGGGAATGGCAAGTATTCCCTACTGCTGAGTTGCCTTGTGCACTTGGTAAGGTGGCAGGAATACCAGACAGTGGTTCAGTAAAATTCCAGATCCAAACGCATTTGACCTACAGCAGGCTTTCTGCTTTGCATCATCCCATAGACAGCTCTGAGGAGTTCCTAATGAACCAGTGTCCTGACGGGTTCTGGTTGCCTGGTGCTAGGGACCAAGGACAAAGGGAGGGTTGACCTCTAGGGAGAGCAGAGGCCGAGCCATGTGGTTGCTGCTGGACTTGGCTCAGTAAGGGGAGGGATGATAAATGCAACCAGACAGTGTGAATTTAAGCGTCAAATGAGGCAGCAGAGTGGAATAGAAGTGTCCTGTCCAAAACGTGTACCAAAGTCCACAGCAGAGAGGCCAGGCAGATGTGGGTGGAGAAACGGCTGTTACAGAAGCCATAGCACAGAGACAGTACTGTAGATGGCCTCCTGGGGGGAAGGAGAGGAAGAGGAGGGAGCTCCACCTGGAGCATGATGGGATGTGTGTTGATCCTATGATGGTCTAATTTTGTAGTTCACCGATGGGAGGTGGGTGCTCTGAGTAGCTGCTTTTTTTTTTCCCCTGTAATGGAGGCAGTTCCACTGCAGAGGAGAGCTGCAGAGGCAGAGCTCTGAGGAGGGGTAGGCCTGGGGGAAAGCTTTGGGGGTCCCAATCATCAGTTTGGTAAGGGTGGCTTATAGGTAAGGTAGCATAGCAGGAGACGCTGGGCTAAGCTGGAGACAGGGAAGAATAGTGGAGGGAAAGAAGGAGCCGAGAGCAGACAAACTGTTGATGATGCTTGGGCCTCCTGGGCAGAGCACAGATTGGTTAGTTGGGTAGAGACTTGTCCTTCAGTGATGAGTTCAGGACATCCTCAAACTTGACTTCAGGTTCTCTAGGCATACAGGGGTGGGAGATGGTGAGTGTGTGAGAATTCTCCTGTTGAAGCTCACTGCTAATGCTTTTGTTTAATATCAGCTTGCAGATTTCAAAGATGCACTTACCAGAATCTATGGTGTGGTGCCTAAAATCCAGTGCCTTATGCCAGAACAGGTAAGACATGCATTTTGTGTGTCTCTGTCTCTGTCTCTCTCTCTCAAGATCATTTTACTTTCCTGATACTTTTGTCTCCACTATGGAGTTTGTGGGACACGGATGTATTTGGGTGTATTGTCTGTATGTGCAAGCACATAGATGTCTTGAATAACTTACATGTTTCTAAAATTCCTTCCTTGGGGGAGACATAAACACTTGCTTCTACTCCTAAGGTCCCATACTGAGGCGTGATTCCACCAGACTTCACTCTGGGGACCCAGGAGTTCATGGGACTTCATTATAGAGCGTAGGCAGGGGTTACCACAGAGGCATGGTGTTTCTCTCCCAGAAGGCCACACCTGGATACCTTTAGCCAGCAGGGATGAGGGCATTTACAAAGCCACATGAGGGACCCTTATATCTAGTCGTTCCTGACTGTGTACTCAAGCCCCGCCTAGAGCCCACGTGCGGTTAGCTGCCTACAGTAGGAGATAGGAAGCCACTGAATAGGCAGGTGGGGATCACGTGACCCTCCTGGCCCTCTGAAGGTGTGTAAACCATGAAGGAATGATCCCTTGTGAGGGGCACAGCCAGACTCAAAATGGCAGTTGTTTGGCTCAAAGGCTGGTTTCGTGTAGCACCGTCGGCTTTGTTTCTATGCTGCTTCATTCTAACAAGATTATCCTGTTGGAAGAGGAGGGAGGGAGAGGAGGGAGAGGGGAACGAGGAGGTAGAATTTTGAGTTAAGCATTTCTAAGTTTCTAAGAGTTTTGTTTTGTTTCTTTGTATTGTCTGTTCATTTGTTCGGTTTATTTTTCATTTTCACTTTGGAGGCAGGGTTTGTCTATTGTATAATAAGCTGTCCTGGAACTGGCTGTGTAGACCAGGCTGGCCTCCAATGTACACAGATCCACCTGCCTCTCTGTGTGCCACACACCCCTGTAGGTTTCTAAGCTCTTAATTACTTTAATGTGGCTTTACTGTCTAATTTCTAGACAAACTTGTAGTTTTTCCAAGCTTCTAACTAAAACATGCATATCCTTTGGGCTGTCAGGAGCTGTTTCCTTGACCTTTACTCTGCCAGGGTCTCCATGTGTGCTGTGTGTATCTTTGTGGTCACTTTTTGTTTGTGTTTTCTCCAAGCTGAAAACACCAGGCTTCCAGACTAGCAGAGGGGACTGAGAGGCAAGGCTCTGCCCAGGCCCCCTCCCTCCTGTGTGAAGAGGGTATGCTCAATCTGGGCCTGGTCTGGAGCCGCTGCGTCTGTTGTTTGCCAGTGTTCAAGTTTTGTGACTCCCAGATTGATAACAACCCAGGGCTCCTGAATTCTGACTTGTCTGCCTTTTCTACTTTTAGGGAGAGAGCGTGCAGACCGTTGGCCAGATAGAGCTGTGCTTCACCAAGGAGGACTTACATTTGCGGAACTGCACTGAGCCAGGGGAGCAGCTGTCCTCCAGGCAGGAAGCCTGGCTGGCCATGGAGGCTTCTACACATGGGATGATGGTCTGTGAAGACGGTCCAATCTTCTACCCTCCACCTACAAAGACCCAACATTGATGTTCACATTTTGGAAATATTTTGTGTCCCACAAAGTAAGAAAAGTTCACAAATCATTGCTTTCTAAAATTTTACTAAAAAGTTTCTTAAAATGTGTTTGGCTTTTTCTTGTGTGTGAAGGAGTTGGTTTTTGTCTGCTCTGATTAGTAGGTCCTGCTGTGCTTGTTCCTGCCAGCTGGCTGCCACACAGCCACTGTCAGCCTCATTTCCTGTCCCACAGACAGCCGCTGTCATCAGCCTCATTTCCTGTCCAGAAAAGCAAGATTCATATTGCTAATAAGAACTTGAAAGTCTCAGCACAACAACTTTTTATTTTGGTCAAGTTTAAATTACTCTGTTTACATCAAATTAAAAATATTGTTGTGCATGTATGCATGTATGACCTGTGTGTGTGTGTGTGTGTGTGTGTGTGTGTGTGTGTGTAGGTGCACATACTATGGCACCTATATAGAGGTAAGAGAAAAATTTTGGGGAGTCATTTTCTTTAGCATTAGGTTCTGGGTGTCAGACCCAGGTCATTCTATAGTGAAATCACACTCCCCAGTGAGAATTCACTCTGTGTTCTCAGAGAATAAGGAAAAGCTCTTCAATGAAGTATATGTCTGCTCTGACAGTCTGGCTAGTGCGCAGAGACACGTGACAGTCTGTATGGATGTTGGGCTACAGCATTCTGCACACATTACCAGCTGAAAATCTCCTTTAGGTCCCTGTCCCAAGTTAACTTTGAGCAATCAGACATGTTTTATAGAGAAAGACAACGCAAGCTTTGCCATCTTGGACAGACAGTGGGATTACATAGTGAAGCGACTGTTCCAGTTGTTTTTGAAGTATATAATGTTGCTCTTTTTAAGTAGTTGTTACCCAGGGTCCTCCTGTCTACCTGGCAGGATTCTAATAGTGGGGCCAGGACTGTATGGATGGTGTTAACCAGTGCCATCCTCTTTGAACTTAGTGGTGGAAGCATGTTCTTTTGTTATGGGAATAGATAGGGCCTACTGACCAGGGTTGTCCTTTCTGTTACAGGAATAGGGACTAGTGGGTGGTGTCAGCCCTAGTGAATAAACCTTAACAGAAACATAGCCTAAGCAAACCGAAAACTTCAATTATGTTAGACTTTGTTTTCAGTTTCTAACAGGTATGGCTAGTATGCCAGTTAACTTCGTTCCTTCAGCTAAATTCTACTTTTGTAACTTAATATTTCCTAAGCAACGTTAGTGGTCAGTCTTTTATAACATTAGCTCGTTACTCCCAGTCTTTTCCTTACCAGTCAGCTTTGTGCAGCCGTGGAGCCGTCGCCCCAGCCCTATCCATTCTGCTTACTTAACAGAGTGTACAGCTATAGCGTTAAGCTTAAACTGCTTAGTCCTCAGAACAATGATCATCTCAAATTATCCTTAAAAGCTGATGTTGATTGGTTTTACTATATCTGCTTAACAATTAAAAGGCTTTCAGATCAGCTCGAGCAAAACCTGACTTGATGTCTGTAAGAGACATCTGAAATGCAGTGAGCTTATTAACAGGCTTTATCTGGGTCAGTGACACGGCTGTCATTGCGGTGGAATTGAAGGGACTGGCCCTCCCCAGCACAGCATTCGAATTCAGACAGCTGCTCTGTGGACAGACATGAGTGAGGATCCGAACAGAAACAGTTCTTCAGCTTTCCTGTGTTAGAGGGAGGAGCTGGCCCAGCCTAGTGCTGGGATAGGGGTGTGGTCCTGGGGGCTGGGTCCCACCTTCCCACAGTCCCTCTCCTTACCTTGTTCCTCTGCCCCTCCCGAGGGCACATCTGTTTCTAGTGCCCCTTCACTTAGGCCCAGAGCATGCACTGCTCTCTGGAACTCACGGCTGGTGTTGAGCTGTGGGAAGAGCCAGTTGGAAACCTGGGTAAGCAAGGGCCTTGTCTCCTGTCTGGACCAGCACTGGTTCCTTCACTGTCGAATAACGGGAGAATTGTGTACCTTGGGCTTGTTCAGAAGATGGCTTTGTTTCAAGTCCCTTTGCAAACAGAGCTGGGTTTCCACAGGAGGCTGTGTTGTCTCTCCTCTTTACAACAGTTTGCTCTTTTGTGCTCTGGAGGTCAAGGGAGACAGGACTTACAGTGTTCCTCAGACTGTACCTTAGTCTGCTTTTATTTTAAAGTAAGCATCATTCTTTAAAATGGGGGCATATTTGTAATCCTAGTCGGAGTATTTTTTAAAGATTTTATTTATTTATTTTTTATTTATATGATGAGTACACTGCTGTCTTCAGAGACACCAGAAGAAAGCACCAGATCCCATTACAGATGGTTGTCAGCTACCATCTGGTTGCTGGGAATTGAACTCAGGACCTCTGGAAGAGCAGTCAATGCTCTTAACGGCTGAGCATCTCTCCAGCCCCGGAGTATTTTTGAGAGCAGCCTGAATTCACATAGTCTGGCATTATGGGAAGGTATGGACCATGGGAGGAAATGAGTTTGCTAGAGTCCTGTGGTCCTCAGGCAGGCTAAACAGTGAAATCCTAGCAATAGCACAGAAGTTTGCAGCTTCTGCCACTGGACCAGTGCTCTGACTTTCTGGCCTACACACAGCAGCTGTTAGTAAATAAGTTCTCAGTCGCCTTGGCCAAGTCAGGTAAGTGTGTGAGCTTGGATGAGCCAAGGGAGACATGGAGAGGCCAATTCCAAATACCATTACCATAGCAAAGGAGCGTTTCCAAATTTAACTCACTATAAAGCAGCTCTGGCACCTTTTGCTGTAAACCTGACAGCAGTGTTTTTAAGACAGGCTTGCATGTGGATGGGAACCTATGTTAGGGGTGAGGCGGGTGTACACTGTCTGAACTGGGGTGTGATTCTGGGTTTCTGCCTCGCTGCTGCGGTGTCAGAGCTGCTGAGAAGATGCTTCTTGGCAAAGCAAAACACAGAGGCCCTGGGCCGAGTTTCTTCCTCGAAGCTGGGGTGCTGGGCTTGGGGGACAACCAGCATTCCACTCAGGGGAGGTGAGATGCAGTCTAAGGTAGGAGTCCCAGCCCATGCTTCTCCGGGTGAGAAACCACAGGGCCTGAGACGGAGGCTGTGGTTCTCAGAATCCCGTGTACCCAGTCACCACTGGGAACTCCCATTCACACTTCCTGGGAGCCTTGAGGAGTTGGGAATGGGGCCTGTGGGCCTGTAATGAGCCCGCCCTGGGGGTGGAGCTCGATGATGACGCACTACCCCCTACCCCACCTCCGCCCCCGCCCCGCAGCATCCTGGAAGGAGACAGTCCTTGTCCAAACTGTTTCTTCATGGCAGGTGAGGATGCGTGTGATTTGCTCAGAGTGAACCAGAGATTAAAGAGCTTCTTCAGGAAGGGATGGCCAGGAAGGGAAGCGGGAAGCTCATTGGCTAAACACTCGGGGCTCCTAGATACCTCATTAGCATGGAGAACTCTCTAGGCTCTACTCTACATGACTGGTTGTCATGGTCCTCTTACTGGGATGTCGAGGTCACATGCTCTAGGACAGAAACCAGGTCTGGAGCTAGTCCGAAATCCTGTCGTTCTCAATTATGAATATTACTGGGGCTCTGATCTTTGCTACTACTCTACCAGTTCTTGTCTAGTAGCACAGTCCACTGCCCCACCAGTCCATTTTTATAGGATGTGGAATGGAGACAGCCTTCCAGAGGGGCAGTTTGCTCAGGGAGGGTGGTCCTTTTGCCTGCAGCATTGAGGAAAGGACAGCCCTGAAGCCGGACCTGGAGGGATGACTTGAAGTTAAAGGTAAGAAAGTGGAAAAATGTGTGCAGAGCATCTCCAGGAGTAGCTTCTACCTACAACTGTGCCGCCATCACCTCTTGCCTTGGTGTGTATGACTCCTACCCTGGATGCTTTGCTTAGCCCTGGAGCAATGCCTCCTATTCAAGTAACAGTGCATGGTACAGGGTGAATGACCGTCACCAGCCCACACATGCTTCTCAGAGCTGGTTGGACGGCTTTCCACACCCATCAGCCAGCACACTCAGTCTTTTGGCAAAGCAAACAGTTTTACCTCAATCATGAAAAGCTTCCCATTTATCAGCATGGTTCAGAGCCTCACGGTTTCTTACCCAGGCCATTCTACAAGCTGTGTTCGCACTGCAAATGCCACTCTGGACATCTGTCACTAGAGAATGGGTCTCCAGCCTATAGTTCGCTGCTCTCCACTGGGCTGTCGATATTTGCCGAGGGTTTTCTCTGAATGCACCTTCTTGGCGTGGATGCGACACATTCAACCTAGTAGGTGGGAAAATTCTCACTGTGGCTTTAACACCCTGACCTCTTAAGACTTGGGATGAAGTCAGCAAATGCAAGGAGGCATCTTCCCCTTGGAGAACATAAATGAATATTCATTTTTAGAAGGTTTCTTTCAACCTCTGCTCTGGCTCTGAAGTTATGTAAATACCAGTTCCTCTGCATCCTCTGTACTCATGTAAGCCAGTGGACTCTCAGGCGTCCAATTTTATTCTGTGAGTTAAGAGCCATTATTTTGATGATTGTTCCAGTGGGAGTCCCCTGCCGGTGTCTGTGTCTGCTTGCGTGTTCCCGGATCCTGGCTCTTTCCAGAGACAAGTGCTGTTCTTTCCACACATTTATGTCTGAATTGACCTGCATATGCAGCAAGCAAGTTCATGCTAGTTCCAGTTGTAGCCTGTTACCACAAGGAGGGTTCTGGTCACTCTCCTTGCCACTTCAGCTTCTGTTTATCAGTAAACCTGGCTCCTAGTCCCTCTGATGTCTTTGCTTATTTGATGGATCCTCTGAGTGGAGCTGAGCTCCTGTCTGCCTCCTCTGCCACACCATGTAGATGAGGATGCTCTGACTCTCCACTCTGAGATATTTTCATCCTTCATTACCATGGTCCTTAACCCACAGGGTCTCTGGTATTCCCCACCCCACCCCACCCCCCCACCCCACCCCCCACCCCCAAAAAAGGGAGGAAAGGAAGGAAGGGAAAGCTTACCAACTTTCAATGCTTCGTTTTCACTACTTGGAAAGCTCAGTATGTGCGTCCCCACATACTAAAATTCTTGCAGAAGATATAAAATGCAAGTAGTAGGGTCAGAGAGAAGGGTGTATGTGTAGCGATACTAGGCATGTTCTAAGAGCTCACACTCGGTGGAGTATGTGTCCCGACACTTTGCTGTAAGGTCCTGCAGAGGGCTAAGTGCAGGAAGATTGCCTTGAATATTTCTTTTGCTACCCTGATACCCCAGTGGATGGACTCTAGGGTGCAGTTTGCATGGAGAAGCCCTGCAGACTGAGGAATGGGGCTGTTGCCTCCTCTGTAGAGCTGTAGGAACATATCTTATGTCTTTACCTTGCTTTAATGACATCTTTTACATAATAGCTTGTTTCCACCTTCTGCATGCTGATCTTAATGTTTCCTGGCCCTGTATCTCCCCAACCCTGTGGAATGATGGAATCCACTCTCCAGGCAGCCTCAGGCAGCTGAACACAGCAGAGCAGGGAGGGGTCAAGGGAAGGCCAAGCAAGCAAGCAAGCAATGTTCCGTTTTCAAGAGCTGGCAAGAGAGAAATGTCCTTGAGCTGTTGGAGAGCTGCTGCTGCTGATAACTGCTGCTGTGGTGACATTTGTGCTTGGAGTCTCTCAGCACAGCACAGCACAGCCACACTATCCATCTGTCCAAGATCTGGGGCCTCCTCACAGGTGGGCGAAGCTCGAGGCTTCTATTCACCATCCTCTTCTCTAGCATGGCTCTGTGGAGACCCACCCTCTGGGAGTTCATATGGTAGGCGGTGTTTGCCTTAAGACCCCCTCCTCTTTAAATGATGGACAGGTACTACATAGTCAGTTTGATATGTTGCCATATCTTATTGATTTTTGCCCCAAATGAGATGCCAGTAAAAGAAACATGATCCCTGCATAAGTCTTTGAAGCTATGTCATGCCCCAGAATTTGCCAAGTTATCACCAATCTGACCTCAGCCCCCACTGGCCTCACAGTGCTTATGTTCTTTCTCTGTGCTGTGTCTTCTGTAAGCTGTTGGGTGGATCAAAGCCACACACCAAAGCTAGTCTCCAGCCACAGCCCATTTGCCTCTCCTCTCTCTGATTCTGAGACATGGTTTTATCCT
This sequence comes from Mus musculus, assembly GCF_000001635.26. Lineage (NCBI taxonomy): Eukaryota > Metazoa > Chordata > Mammalia > Rodentia > Muridae > Mus > Mus musculus. Next base: position 8,122,589 of record NC_000083.6, on the reverse strand, counting down.
TTCTAAGTTGCATGTGTTTTTTTAATGGGGACTTATTAAGCAGTTAAGAGAAATGGAAGCTCAGGAAATTTGAAAAAAAATACATTTGGGTGTTTATATGTCAAGAAAACCCATGGAAGACAATAATGCCAGCAATGGGAGTTCATTAAGGGCTCTTTTAAAATTGATAATGCTAAGTTACTCTTTATGAGTCCTAGAAAACAGAGAATGTGGCTGGGGGCAGCACAAAGGCCATAGGAGAGAGGGACATTCAGAAATGAATACATAAAGTCTCATAGAATCTCCTATGTTAGGAATAACTTAATTTTTACAACATTTATTTTGTGTGTGTGTGTGTATGTATGTATATATGTGTGTATATATATATGTATGTGTCCGTGTATATATATATATATATATATACACATGTATATATATGTGTGTGTGCCATGCGTGCTTGTAGTGGTCAGAGGGCAGACTGTGGAAGTCGGTTCACTGGAGATTGAACTTAGGTTGTCAGGCTTGGCAAGAGTTTTTACTTCCTCTGCCATCTTGTTGGCCTGTGAGTAACATTTTAGCTTAAGAAAGATGTCCTTGAGTCTGACTTAAAGGTCACTTGATGAGTGTGACCATGAGAAACTGGGAAAAAAGACTCAAAAGTCGTAGAAGAGTCAATTTAGACATTCTCAGAGATTCACGATGCTTCCAGTGCTAGAGCACAGCACCGGGCACGCACCCATCTATGTGATGCAGGGCTTTGAGTGACAGGACATTTAGTGGCCCAGGTGTGCACTACCTGAGGACCTAAAATGCTGGCACTCAGTCATCAAAGATAGACCTGGCGAAGTGACTCACCGGGAAGATTAGGGACTCGGACAATTGCAGTATGCAAAGTGAGAGCAAGCTTTATTAAGAATTATTACAGAAAAGTGGGAAATTGAGGAAAAATGGGAGAAACTCCAAGAATGGAAAGAAGTCTTTGAGTTTCCTTTGTCTAGGGATTTTTATAGGGCAACAAAGGCTGAGGGAATTCCTATAGAGATTGGTAAATTTCATGAGCCATCATGGAGGGAGCCAATGGGAACCCACACATTCTATGCACGTCCTCCAACCCACCCCACCTCACCCCGCCCCTCATGTTCAAGTGCTACCTACGCAGTTTGGGGCTTTTCTCTGCCCATCCGGTTTTGACCTTGGCTGTCTTGGTAGTTACTTGCCCTGTGTACTACCCTCTGACCTTGCCCGTGCATTAATTTTACCAAGCTCTCTTTGTTCTCACACTTGCTTGACAAGCTTGTAGCTTTTCCACCCCAGAGTTAGCCACCATAACTGCTAAGATACAGCTACAGTTTTTCTTGGTTACCTCATATTTAGCACCATGTTAATAGGGTGGCCTAGGTGTAAGCTTATTAACTTAAAATTCACTCTGTTACAATTGGCTTAATGAGACAGGCACACCCTGTATATGTTCTGAGGGCTTTGCTGGGTCAGGTCAGCCTGCTCTCTCGGTGACCCAGAAGGCTGCCCTGTCTCCTTTCTGTTCAGCTTGGTTATCTCACACCTCTTACTAATCCTTCTCAGTACTCCAGGCTCAGCTGTGTTAATCCTTAATCGTCCTTTCAGCTGCAGCCCCTGTTCTCACTGCAACACATATGAGCAGCTTAGAGTTCTGACCAGGGGATCCTTTCCCTTCATACCTACAGAGGGCAACCAGTGTAGCCATAGGACCTCACTCCGTGTGTGTCAACATCAGGAGAGGCAGCCTCTCCCCTGTGTGTGGCCTGGGGGCACCAGTGCTGTTCAAAAAGAGTTTGTGTGTGGCTCCCTTCCAGCCATGCATATACCCACGGGTGCCATGATTTCACAAGAGCAAGGGCTGCATGCCTTGTCATGGGTACTTCCAGAAAACCAGTGATTTGATCTTTCTAGTTGGAGACCCTCAGACACTGTTACTCTGACCCCTCCCTTCTTATCTCATGTTGGACGTTCTTAGAACTCTCTACCCTCCAGGACCCTGTACCAACAGCTACCTTCATCTCTACCTCTGTTTCCTATAAATGCAGCTTTCTGGGCATTGCCCCCTTGGCTTTGTAAGTCCATTCCTATCATTTTCTGTTAATCTCTTTTGCATAAATCCTGTTACTTTATTATGAATGTTTTACAGAGTGTTCACTCTGCAAGAAACAAGGAGGATTTGGCCTGACCTTGGAGGGTGCTTGGGTAGGAGCGAATGGCTGGGTGAAATGACCAGGGAATAGGCAGGAAGCAAGTGAGGCCTAGGTGAGAGGAACACAGAATGGAGTGGTGTGTTGAACAACAGCAGCAAGCCTGGCACAGGCCCTAGAGAGTGAGGGGTTCAAGGACTTGTCCAGCTGCTGAAAGCTTATCAGGAAGCAGTCTCATTAAAGCCTTGTTTTCCAAAGAGAAGTGGAGTCAGACAGGCTGAGACCTGCAGTGATGGCTTAGTGGTGGACATTTGGTGGAGAGGTTGGACAGAAGAGGCCAAAAGTCCTGGGCCAGATGGTGTAGGTGCATAGGGAAATCTGTGGTTCAGGGTTGGTGCGTGAATGATACTTGGACTCTTCAGGTACTGCCTGCAGGGTGGTCTGCTGGGAATGATGGATGTGTCCGGACAACAGAGCCTCACAGGCTGAACTCATGTTGAAATTCCTCTCAGATTTCAGGTAGAAATCACCAGTGTTCCACACTGCCTAGAAAATGAATGTCCACTCCAGGGAGGAGATGCACATCTGTCTACATAAAGCCACATCTGCCTCATGACGGGTGGAGACACATAGGAGATACTCTAGTTTCCACCCTGTTGTTGGGATAAAACACTTCAGAAGCCACTTAGGAGAAGAAAATAGTTTTGTTTCAGTTTACGGTCCATGGTCGATCACTGAGGGAAGTCTAGACAGGAGCTCAAGCAAGAGCTACAAAGCAGAAACCATGGAGGAATGCTGCTGCCTGGCTCACAGACTCGGGATCAGCTAGCTTTCTCGTATAGCCCAGACCACCTGCCCTGTAGTGCATCACCTAGGGAATGGTGCCCCGCTCCATCCATTATTAATCAAGACAGTCCCCCACAGCCAGGCTCACAGGCCAAACTTCCCATCTGTCTGCCTCAGCGTCTTTGGTGCTGTCTTTGCTCCAGTCTTCTGGATTTCCTGTGTGTTTTCATTGACATTGTTAAATGTTGTTTCTCCCGTCACCATTGGTAGCTCCCTCCCCTGCTCACTTACCTTCATGTAGTCTTTCAGGTGCAAAACCTTTAAATCCTGTATAGTTGGAAAGCCAGTTATATAGGCAATAACCTTACCAGGGGCATGAAAGCAACGACTCTGCTGACTCCAAGCAGCAGGCCCCTGGAGGCAGGGTTGAATTTCTTTTATGAGCAGATGTGGATTACTTTTTTCTTCTTTTTCTTCTTGCCAGCAAGAGATTCCAGTGGGGACCTATATCTGAGAGGTCAGGTGGCCTGCTGGCTACTTGCTAAGCAGTAAACTTTGCAGGACAAGTGACTTTTCTTGGGATTAGCTGTTTGTGTAAGGTCACTAGACATTGGGCTTCAGTTATCTATGTAGAACATTGGTTAGACCCTAAATGGTTGTAGCCAAACTATAAGTGGGAATTTAGATTTTATTTGGGGTCCTTATATCTACACTGGCCTATGTGTCTATAAAATTAGCAAAAATAAGAATGGCTAGCTGAGGGCTTGATGGGACAACACTGCCCATAACTTTTGTGTTGTTTTCGTTCTTGGCTGTTCTGGCCTTGGCTCTAAGCATAATCCTAATGCTTGCTGCATGCTCCGGGTCCGGCACTCACTAGTCTTGAGATTTTAAAAGTGAAAATTTCATCACTATCATAATGTAGTTACTGACGGACACTTGGAAACTGCCAGCGTCTCTGAGCAAAATGCTAATGTTTAGCGCTGATTCTACACCCCCCCCACCACAATTTTCAGTTTCAGCTGTACATGACAATTACCCCGGGGTTGTTTGTAAAATACTCATTCCTGTGAGAGGTTCTTCCTTACCAGGTTTACCAAGCCCTTGGAAGTCTGCGCAGAGAAGTTTCAAAACTCTCCTAGGCTCTAACTTTCTTAGGCTCTAGCTGGCCACTGTTTTTTAAGTGTTAAGTCTTTTGATCCTATGTTTTATTGATATTTTTTAACTTTATTTATACAACCTGCTACTTTAATTTTTTCCCCCTCTGGTGGCTCACATGTGGAATTCCAGCCCTCTGGGGTCTGGGAGGATTGCTGTGAATTTGAGGTCAGCCTAGTTCTGGAGTGAGACTCTGTATCAAAAAGAAAGAAAAGAAAAAAAGCAAACAAATAACACTTCTTCCCCCTTCAAAACAAAACAAAACAAAACAAAAACCCTAAAAACAAAACAGATTAACAGTAAAATTGAAAACCAACCACCAACTCAAGAAAACCCAAACAAAAGGGCTCTCGGGAGACACTTCATGCCTACCGCCTCTACTCTACTACCCACAACTTACAACACTTGTTTTATTGCATATCTGTCCACTTATTCATCACTCTAGCTACACTTCTGCAATCTGAATCATCTATGTCATAGATTGGATTTCAATCCTTGTTTGATTTTTTTTTTTTAACTTTTAATGTCAAATTTACATTTAACAAGGCTGGTGAAATGGTTTAGTGGATAAAGTAGCCTGCCACCAAGCCCGATGACCTGAGCTCAATCAAGCCCAATCCCGCTATAGTGGAATGAAAGATCTGACTTCCCCAAGTTGTCCTCTGAACTCTTTACACACACATCCACACACAGTACATGCACATGTATACACAAATAAGTAAAAATATAATGAAAATTGACATTCAACAAGATGCACACATCATAAGTATTCACTAACTTCACTTTGACTCATGTGCTCATTTTGCATCATGACCCTGACACAGGATAGACTTCCTCTAGCAAGGCTGTGCCACTTCCCCAAACAGTGGCACCAAATGGGACCATGTGTTCAAATACTTTAGCCAATGGGGGATATTTTTTCACTCAAATCATTACAAACCCCTCTGGTTTGTGCTGGGGTTTGGTATCTACTCATCCTGCCCACTGCATCTTGCTATGCAGCTCAGGACTGGTCTGGATTTCTTGCCTAGTGCTGAGATTTCAAGCATACCCTGGATTATTCTGGGTCTTTAAAAGTTGAATGCCCTCTGTGTCAATGGTTCTTAACTTGTGGGAAGAAGGATTCCCTAATGACCATCAGATAACACAGATATTTACATTATGATTCATAACAGTAGCAGATTACAGTAATACGGTAGCAATGAAAGCAATTTTATGATTGGAGGTCACCACAACACGAGGAACTATATTAAGGGGTGGAAGCATCAGGAAGGTTGAGAACCACTGCTGTAGGCAATGCCTGCAGCTGTCTTCACTTAATCAACTTCTTCCTGCTATCTGGCTCAACTCCTGGATACCCGGCTTGTTTTATGGTGTTCTGTAACAACTTGGCACATAGTCCCACCCTAAAGGGGATTTTCACATTCTGCAGTAAGAGTAGCTCTCATGTCACAATGTAGTAATAACCATTTTATTACTCTTATAAATTTCTCTTATAAAATTCTAGGCAGACACCAGAGATAAAGTCCTGAGACGTCAACTTCTTTTCCGCACGAATTCCTGATGAGGAAAGAGAACACAGGACGTGGATGATGCAAGTTGGATCTGACCTGAAAGCTTTATTTCCCTCAGTCTAGCTTCTGTGGTTCCAGAAAATACTACATAAGCTGCCAAGGGAGGAAGCAATTAGACAATCCTACCCAGCTGCAACATCTATGAAATGCCCATATTTTTACAGCCACATTCGATTCCCATGATGATGTAATGAGATTGATAGGAGTAACCAACTCCCCTCCCTCCTAACCCGGTTGGCACGCCCACCCGCAAACGGGTATGTGGAGCCCCTAGGAGAAGGACGTCCTTGGGCCTTGACCCAGCAGACCTTTCTTCCCCCTTGTGGGTTACGCTTCCTACACTCTGCCCTGCTCCACCCCACACACCCTAGCCCGGAAGCTTTGTGTCTAGTAGCTTGGCAAATGCTTCCTTCCTGGACTCCAGGTTTGAGAATTGCTTGGCTTCCGTGTTGCAAAGGCTTAACGGAGAGGTTACCCTTCCTGCCTGCCCCGGAGCTAGGAAGATTCACTAAGCACTGCTATTGTTGGGAATGTTGAATGTGCCACCCCCAAAAGCTTTACTGTTGCTGATGGTAAAAGGAATGCCCTGCTTTTGTGGATTATGAGGAAGACTCCATTGGGCCACATAACAGAAGAGAATGGTGCCCCTTTCTCTCCAGAGTTCCTGCTTCTGCAACTGGGCTTACCCACGCTGCCTGTGGTGTCACAGGCTGAGATCGATCCACTCTTCCTGAGTCCTGATCTTATTTGGCGTTTCTTATCACCTTGGAGATTTTCCTTAAGGCTATTCAGCCAAGTGCGTTTCTGTTTTGTGGGAGGTGCCATGACTTGGGCATCCACACTTTGAGCCTGGTCCTTGAGTCGCTGCTCAATGCTGCTGCCTAAGCCATAACTTCATCCCGGTTTCTGTTAGCTTAGATGGCAACCGCTAAACCATGAGCTGTAATACAAGCACTAACAAGTCTATAATTTACCCAATTACCAATGGCTCAATTTTTGAAAATAAGTTTTAGACAGATGGTTCATTAAAACATAATGGAAAACATCAAAAGTGTTACAGACACATAATAAAATCTAAGTATGCATAATACTTTGAATTCGTGCTTTAAAAGAGTCATTTATTCTGAATAAGGAGCTAGGCAGAGCATTTTCCCTAAGCCTGCTGATGGAAGATTTCATGCATATGTTCACGGCGATGACTTATCTGCCTATTTCATTTCTATTTTAATTACGTGTGTGGGTTTGTGCACGTGAGTGCAGTACCTGCTGAGACTAGAAGAGGTGTCAGGTCCCCTAGGGCAGGAGTTACAGGCAGCTGTTAGCTGTCTGATAGTGGGTACTGAGAACTGAACTTGGGTCCTCTGCTAAAGCAGTATATAGTTACTATACTAATACTAACTAAAATACTAAAAATAGTATTGTAACTACTAAGCCATCTTTCTGGCCCTATCTACCTATTAAATCTTATACTATAGAAATTACCAAAAAGAAACTTTTGCCCTTTGTTGTCTTTTAAGATAATTTTTGTGTAGATATACCCTAATTTGGTCTTTTGAAATTCATTCTAGTTTTGCAAGCTTAAGTTATCCAAGCCACATAGATATTTACCTGTATTTCCTTCTTTGTTGTTATGATTTCACACCATAAACAAATTTCATACTTTATCTGCCTATGTGCAGAGGGACAGAGGAAGCTCTTTCAGCATGCACATAGATATCACGCCAGGTCATGGAGGTCAGAAGACAGTGTGCAGGTGTGGATCCGAGGGATGGAACTCAAGCCTTCAGGCTTAGTCACAAATGGCTTAGCCATCTTCCGGGTCCCTTTTCACACTTCTGTGATAATGATTTAAATTACCCCAACTTTGTACATTTGGGAAATAAAGCAAATTTCCCCCAAATGTGGTCTATCCCTGTAACTTGTATTCAGTCCTTTTTCTAGTGTCTTCCAGGTCGAGTGTCACTGCTTGGACAGTTCTCGCTGGCATGTGCATCCCTTCTTATTTTTATCCTTTCCCTTGTCTGGTTTAATCTTGTAGTTTTCATAAGGAATGGATCACAAACAAATCTTGATTTCAGTGACAATAAGGTTGGATTGGAGTTACAGTTAATTAATTTCTCAGCCAGAAGCATAGCATATAATTTTGGCAAAGGTAGTAGTAAGTCAGTCTTCACAGTGCTTCCAAACCCTGCTTTCATAGTAGCCATCTTAAACGTCCTCTGAGTTGGGAAGATCTTTCAGGCTGCTTAAAAATCTACAGAAGCAAATCGCATTTCCCCTATCTGTAAGGCAAACCTTGCTTTGAGACTATTTTGTTGTTGTACATAATAAGAGGCAGACGTGTTCACACTGTATTTACCTAGCAGGCTCACTTTTGAGGACTATATTCCCTGAGTATAGAGTTGAAACATTATGTTTATTGAAGCAAAAATGTTCATCTGTGGGAACAGATTCTACAAGCAAAAGTGTACCAACACAATGGAATACTATACAGAACGCTAAAGTGATTTTGATGACTATAGAAGTGTTTAATTTTTATTTCACTATTCTGTGTGTGTATGTGTGTGTGTGTATGTGTGTGTGAGAGAGAGAGCGCGAGAGAGAGAGAGAGAGAGCCCAAGTCTGGTCCTTAGACCATGGCAAGTGTTTTTAACCATCTGAGCTATCTGGCCATCTCAGAAGATATTTTTAATAGACAGTAATTTAAAAGATGTGAAAACCCCAAGATGCTTTGCTTTAAGAGAAACAAAATGTTAAGGTGCTGTGTCCACAGGACAGACGGCCTCCCCATGGTTTCTCCTCTCCCAATCGGATCCCTGTATACAAAGCAAAGCTGCCCTGTTCCTGGGTTAGCCAGGTGTGGCCTGGAATTGGCTACCCAGCCTGGACCAATGTGTGGGAAGCCAGCCTATTTCCCACAAGCCCCTTTGCTAGCACGTCCATCTCTGTGAGGAGTTCTCTGACTGCACAAGCTACGGTATGGACTGCTGTTGGCTTTCCTAGGCTGTCCTCCACGACCATCTTGTGACATCCAGGAGGCATTTTCTATCCTTCCCTACTCCTACTGAAGTGGGACCCGGATAGAGTCTTTCGTGTTTCATTCACTTCTAGCTCATGCACAAGATAAGCCAGACATGTGAGTCACTGTGACATAGGGGAGAACCTCTGCCTGTAGGAACGGTCTTACTAATAGAGGTCTGCCTGTACTGTACGGGATTGTCCAGACTGATGAAAAGCAGTGTCTTGCCAGAGCAGGTTTGCTCACCTGCCCTTACTAATTCTTGAACAGCTCCCACGGATGAAGAAAAGCCAGAGCTGAGGATGGAGTGAGCTGGAGACACTGTGGTTCTGAAAACGCAGTACTGTTATAGAAGGACTTAATTATGGCTACGACTTACGGATAAGCTCAGCTCTCAATTCTTGACCATAGGAAGGGACAACACTATTGCCAACCTCTGTCCTCACTCTGGCCTGAGGTGCCAGGGCTCAGCTTCCTGAATCCTGTTCCCTTTTCTGGTCTAATTCAACTTCACAGTCGTATACCCAAGGCTTACGGACATTGTGTTATTGAGGGGAAAGATAATACTAAAGAGGAAAGGTCATTATGGATCTCCTGAGTCCTCCTGCTCATGTGTGTCATGTGGCCTCTGTGAACACAGTGTTGGTCAGACTCAGACTCATCATCTCTGTCCATCAGGAGCCTGTGCTCTTTTCTTGGGATAGAGTTACATTCTGGGCAGGTGACTTATTGCTAAAGGATTTACTTGGAACATCGTTTGGGGAGGTGTAGTCTGTTGTGCTGGGGAAGGCTTTGTGGTGGGTGGGACTCTTACCTCCTAATCTCATTTAACAGGAAGCTAAGGGAGGGAAATGCAGGAGTCCTTGGTTTTCCTCCTTTGCCCTTTCACCCCTTTATCCTGACTAGAACCCCAGTCTCTGGAATGGTACTAACTATAGTTAGGGCCATCACAGACATACCCAGCAGTGTGTCTCCTAGGAAACTGAAAATCCAGTCAAAGGCCAATGAGAGCAAACTGTCACCATGCCTCGCCCTAACCATTTTTTTCAGATGCAGTGTACCAGGTAACCAGTGACACATGCTCTATAGGTTAAAATAATACATTCCTGTATATATAAAATAATGTATTCCTGTATAAATAAAGTAATGTATTCCTGTATATGTAAAATAATGTATTCCTGTATTCCATGACTTTCCTTTCCTCTGGTTTTTCAAAGTTCAGTTAGAAAACTTGTAAGGGCTGGTTAGATGATGGCTCAGCAGGTAAAATTACTTGATGTACAGCTGGATGGTCTAAACTAGATTTCCAGAGGTTAAGGTGAAGGTCAAGTTGTCTTCTGATGGCATGTGACACACACACACACACACACACACACACACACACAGAGAGAGAGAGAGAGAGAGAGAGAGAGAGAGATGTACACACATGTGCACATGCCCCCTTTGAAGAAGATACCAGCAAGACATTAGCACCTGACAGTGCAGAAAACTTCCAGTAGGTCTGAGCAAAGACTTCTATTTTTATTGAAGGAGGAAGTGACATCAGCTGGCACTGCACATCTAAAGGACGGTAGCCAGCTGTGGGTAGGAAAACAGATTGACAAGAGACAAAATGCTGTTTTTAAGGGAAATCAAGCCACACTTAAAAAAAAGGAAAAGAAAAAGCTGGATGGAATGAGTAAATCAGAAGGCTGTTTGGCTTGTCTAAATCACCAAGTCTTTGGTATTTTATGTGAAAGAAAATCTGGAAGCCTGACATGGCAAAGCCGCTGGCAGAAAACGTAACTACTCCTGCTGTAGCAAACACAGTGCCGTGTGGATCCATTTCCAAGTGTAGCCAGGAAGAGGGGAGACATTCGCTTGAGAAAAAAAATCACTTTAACTACAGTCTGTCTACCACTATCTAGGGAAGACTTATAATAGCTGGAAAGAAACGAAAAACACTTTTCCTTCATGACTAGCATGGGCAGTCAGGTTTGCTCAACACAACATGTGATTTTGTTAATGAGGGAAGCTTGCTATTATAGGAGTAGTTGAAACAAAACAAGCTTAGCATGGTTTACTTGGACAATGATTGGCTGACACACATTTGTAGAGTTTGGGGATGCTACATGAGAAGAAGCACAGGTAGTTTTCATGAGCCAGAAGCACTCTGGTTGTCTACGGTTGGCCACTGTCACCGTTGGGCACGTTTGGACCAGTTGGCAGTCCATAGGTGACTAAAGTTCCACTATTAAGATTTGTCAGAGTTGTGATTTGTTATGAGAGTATGTTAATTTGCTTTAGGTTTGCTCACAGGGCAATGGGGTTGAAGTCCAATGTTTGGAGTCTCCTTTAGGAAAAATGACCTGTCTTCCATGTTAGGATACCTACCTCACTTTGCTCTCAGGTGTACGGCGCCTTTTCTCTTCCCGTCTTGCTTCCTGCAGTGGTCTGAATGAGGAATGCCTTGCTCCAAAGGTTCATGTATTTGGCTACCTGGTCTCTTGTTGGTGGCACTGTTTGGGGTGGGTGGGCATTACTGGAGGAAGTACATCGCCTTACCCCACTGTAGTCTAAGCTTGCAACTTTGTGTTTGTTGTTGAAGATCTGACCTCTCAGCCTGCTGCATATGCTGCCATGCTCCCACCATTTTGGACCCCTCCTCTAGTACTATAAATTCTTTCTTCCATAAGTCACTTTTTAAACTTTGTGATATTTTTTAAAAGATTTATTTTATTATTATATCTAAGTACACTGTAGCTGTCTTCAGACACACCAGAAGATCAGATCTCATTACAGATAGTTGTGAGCCACCATGTGGTTGCTGGGATTTGAACTCAGGACCTTTGGAAGAGCAGACAGTGCTCTTAACCATGGAGCCATCTCTCCAGCCCCATAAGTCACTTTTTGACAGAAGCCATCTAGGAAAGTCTATGGCAAGCTAGTGAGTTTCCTGGAGGTGGCTCATGGCTTTGCATGGCTGTTATGGGTGTACTCTGGAGAGGCACAACCCCAGAGATTTCATCCCAGGATTGCTTCTCACTGCTGATATGCCTTTCCTGCCACTATTACACAGACTAATGATTCCTAGGCATCAGCCCACACTATTGGGCAAATTTCCTGCAGAATCATCAATATGAAGATGAACTTTCATGAATTAATGCTGTTTAGATGGATTAATGAATTTATTGCATTCTTGATTTGATTCGAATAATTATAGGAAGAAAGTTTAAGGAGATGCCTTTAGTTGTTTTGCCAGAAAGATAAAGATAGAATTAAGAATAGCATGTGCGGGGGCTGGAGAGATGGCTCAGCGGTTAAGAGCACTGACTGCTCTTCCAGAGGTCCTGAGTTCAATTCCCAGCAACCACATGGTGGCTCACAACCATCCATAATGAGATATGATGTTTTCTTCTGGTGTGTCTGAAGATAGCTACAGTGTGCTCATATACATAAAATAAATAATAATAAAAAAGAATAGCATGTGCTTTGCATTTCTCTGATCACTAAGGACTTTGAACATTTCTTTAGGTGCATCTCAGCTATTCATGATTCCTCAGTTGTGAAATCTTGGTTTAGTTCTATACCCCATTTTTTGATTGGGTTGTTTGGTTTTTTTGGCGATTAACTTCTTGAGTTCTTTATATATTTTGGCCCTCTACCGGATGTGCGGTTAGTGAAGATTATTCTTCCCAATCTCTAGGTTGCTGATTTGTCTTATCTACTATGTCCTTTGCCTTACAGAAGCTTTCCAGTTTCATGAGATCCCGTTTATCAATTCTTGATCCTAGAGTATGAGCCATTGGAGTTCTGTTTAGGAAATTTCCCCCTGTGCCTATGAGTTCAAGGCTCTTTTCCGCTTTCTCTTCTATTAGATTCAGTGTATCTGGTTTTATGTTGAGGTCCTTGAACCACTTGGACTTGAGCTTTGTACAAGGTGACAAATAAGGGTCTATTTTCATTCTTCTACATACAGCCAGCCAGTTAGACCAGCACCATTTATTGAAGATGCTTTCTTTTTTTATCGTATATTTTTGAATTCTTTGTCAAAGATCAAGTGACCATAAGTGTGTGGTTTTATTTCTGGGGCTTCAATTCTATTCCATTGATCAACGTGTCTGTCTCTGTACCAGTACCATGCAGGGTGACCCTGTAGGAGTCTCAATTAATCTGGATCCCCAAAATCTCTCAGACACTGGACCACCAAACAGGCAGCATATACCAGCTGGTAGGAGGCCACCAGCACACATACAGTAGAGGACTGTGGAGTCTGTGTTCATTCAGAGTTGATGCACCTAACACTCAAGAGACTGGATACCCTAGAGAGTTTAGAGGTCAAGTAGGGTGGGGGATGGGGATATCCACATGGAGACAGGGGGATTGGGAGGAGGTATGGGATGTGAAACAGTAGGAGGGCGGACAGGGTTGTGGGGGGAATAAAATATGGAGTGTAAAATAAATAAACAAATTCATTAATTAAATTTAAAAAATGAATAGCATGTGACCCCCTCCTCATAGAAGTAAATGTCCTGACCGGCGGGACCGTCAAACAGGGTCTGAAGAACCATCTGTGGAGAGAATGGGGGACAAAAAACACAAAGAATGGAGAGCAAGTCTGATTGATCAAGCTGACAAATTTTATTTTTCTCAGGCAGGCTTTATACCCATAGAAGCAGGCTATGGGGGGTGGGCGATGACTCAGAATCGCTTTGTTTCTGGGGGAATGCACCTGTTCCCAAAAGCAAGATATTGGCTAGGTAAAAAGTTCAGCAGGAGAAACAGAACAGAGTGGGTTGCTAGGTACCTGTCCACAAGATCTATAACTATTTGTTCTTAACTGGGGGTACTACTTTCCCACAGAGGCCTCAACTTTTTCCCACAGAAATCTCAACTAAGCCAGTACTTTTCCACTAAGGCCAAGACTTTGTAAGTAAGCACTTATGGCTGACAAGGCAGTTAACATTCAAACAGGGTCGCTCCTAACAAGTAAAGGCTGCAAGATAAGGAATATAATGAGCTTTCATAAGTTACACTAAGAAGAAAAATAGTCTTGGGACAGATTTGTGATCAAGGGAAAACATTCGTTCTATGTCAAGTCCAAGGATGAAGCCACAGGTGTGCACTATGATAAAGCAAGGCCATGTGAAACTGTTGCTTTGAACTTATAATGAACTTACAGAATGAAACACTGCTTTGAAGTTACTATCAACATCTGTAACTCCCCTTTTGTAAAACATTTTATCTATGAGGTAATTTTATAAAGAACTTTTGTCTGAGAAGGTTTAAAAAAAAAGGCATATGCTGGCATGTGCTTGATCGTACCACACATGAACCAGCACCCACCCCACCCCCTTACTGGTTCTTCTGTTGGCACTTCTTTTCTTTCTTTTTTCTTTTTAATTTAATTTTATTTGTAATTCATTTTTTTACACTCCATATTCCACTCCCTGCCCCTCCCCATCCACCCTCCAACTGCTCCACATCCCACACCTCCTCCCCACTCCACCCCATCTCCACGTGAATGCCCCCACCCCCACGTGAATGCCCCCACCCCCATCCCACCTGACTGCTTAACTTCCTGGGGTCTCCAGTCTCTTGAGGGTTAGGTGCATCATCTCTGAGTGAACACAGACCAAGCAGTCCTCTACCGTATGTGTTTTGGGGGGCCTCATATGAGCTGGTATATGCTGTCTGTTTGGTGATCCAGTGTTTGAGAGATCTTGAGGGTCCAGATTAATTGAGACTGCTGGTCCTCCTACAGGATCGCCCTTCTCCTCAGCTTCTTTCAATTTTCCCTAATTCAACCACAGGGGTCAGCTGCTTCTGTCCATTGATTGGGTGCAAATATCTGCATCTGACTCTTTCAGCTGCTTGTTGGGTTTTTTGGGGGCAGTCATGATATGACTTTTTTTTTTTTTTTTGAGCACTCCATAGCCTCAGTAATAGTATCAGGCCTTGGGATCTGTTAAGCACTGAGTGAGTGTTCATCCCTGCACTGGTGCTCTGGTGAGCACTGAATGACCTGTCCTAAGTACCTTATCAACACTTATGTCAGTAAACCGAATGGTTCCCAGAGGTGAAATGGGATCTGCTATAGTTGAAGTGCCGTGCACACAAACACAGTAGTTGTTTGGCTCATGACTGGTGTGACCTCCGCACAGATGGGTCCTTCCAAATAGCCTTGGAAGGCTCTTGTCCTAGTCTGGAGGGCCTTCCTTGGTTCCTTCTGCTGCCTGGACACACAGCTTCTCTGTTTAGCTTCTACCCAACATATCCTGATGCATTTGTTCTGTACAAAGACTATAGCTTCCTCTAAGAGATCCAATAGGGCAACAGCAATTTACCTACCTGGCTACTGTTTTCTGGTTTTGCTAATTCATTGTTCCGGGTTACCTCTCTGATTTCTCCTTGCAGTGTGGTGACACATGGATGCACAAATGTTCCTATTACCTCTCTGCTCCACGCATTTCCTACGCGGAACACTTTGTGGAGAAAGAACAAGAACAAAAGCTTGTTTTCCTGTAAGGCCTCCTGTCAAGGTTGCCTGGCTCCTCTGTTCTTCATCTCCTGGCAAGGTAAGAAAGCGTCAGTCAATATATATATATTTTTTTCTTTTTGAGACCTGGACTCTTGCATTCTATGCTGTCCTTGAACTTCCTATGTAGTCAAGCATGACCTAAAATTTCTGATCCTTCTTCTATCTCTTAAGTTCTGGAATTATAGCACCATCATGTCAAGTGTCCAAGCAGTAGTACACTGTATGATTACAAAAGCTAAAGGAAAGAACTGTGTGTTTTAGCATTAAGATGGTAAATGTTTCAGAATAAATATGTTTAAGTTGGTTTCACTAATACCCAAGGCAAACCTGTTTAGAGACATAACATAGTACTCATTAGTGTGTACAGATTCCATGTTTTTGTGTACTAGTAAAAAGTCAAAACAAAAAGAAGCAAGTATGTCTGGCCAAGAAAGGAAGCAAGGCTGGGCTCCTGGGGTGTGCTTGGGTATGCTGTCAGGAGCACTGCCTTACATCCCTACTGGAAGCTCTCCCATTCTTGGTTTCTTCTCTCCAACCTACTCACTCGTGGAATCAGATAGCATGCTTCTCTCGAGCCATCCATCCCCTTCCATAGAGAGGTCTCTACACCACTAGCAGTGTTATTCTGTGGTCCATGAACCTTATAGGGTACTCAGATGCTGTTGCCAGGGGCATATACTTGGTTCTGCAGATTATTTGGAGAGTCCTATAAATACCGTGCTTTTAGCGATTACTCATGTTCTGAGAGTGTAACTGCTGTGCTTTGGTGACTTTACTAAGGCTCATTTGTGCTCGTATCTAATTTCCTATTGTAAATACCAACTACAGTGAGGATTTGTTCCAGTTCACCAACAGAGCCTTGTGAGTACAGAGCGGTCTTCGATTCACTTGCTCTTTAGTCAACTTTGTGTATTTGTTTCTTGGCCTCTTCAATCAGTGTGTGTATGTGTGTGTGTGTGTGTGTGTGTGTGTGTGTGTGTGTGTGCTCGCTGTGCATTTTAGCTAAGTGGTCTACGCTTAGACTCCTTAGTTACATCCGAGACTCCCTTCCACTCTGTCCTTGATGACTGCTGAGCACTTCTTTTCTAATAAAGACACTCAGCCATTTTGAAGATGCAAAAAGGACGATTAAAACTCTGTGTGCTGTTGGTTGAGTCTGACTCATGACACCCCTTACACCTCAGCTACTTTATCTCTACAGCCTCTATCAGCACCACACTGTTATGGCTATTTATTACTAGTAGTAGTAGTAGTATTTCCACATTTGGTCATAGGTATCATGTGCATACATATGGTTCAGTAGAGAGCACACTTTTAAATCCTACATCTCTCTTTATTTTGGTCTGAAACTCTTGCTGAAGCCATGCTTGCTTGCCTATGCCTCCACAGGTGTGTGTGTGTGTTTGAATGGGATAGCATCTCTCAGCATGGCCCCGGGAGCTACAAAATCCCTGTCTTCCTGCAGACCACTTGTCCACAGGTTCTAGCCACACTGTTGTATGACCGGAATCCTAAAGGCTGAAATAAATGTTTAGCTAGCTGACAAGCTAATTCTATAATTAAATTTAATTAGATAATTAAATAAGCCCTAGGGGTTGCTTAGTGGGCAATCACTGCCTAGGACGCTGCATTAAGGAAAGATCATAGCTTTGGTGTGGTCTTTCCAGGGCTAGCGAGGATAGACTCCAAACACAAGGCTGGTAAACCGTATGGCTCAGATGTCATGAGCCTGCATTAACTTCTGGATAATGTATGTAGGCAGAGAGATGGGTGTGTGGAAGCGGGAGGGTAGCATGGACTCATTTCCCCTTCCTTCTGTGCTCTGTGTGTGCACATGTGTATCATCGGAACCAGCAGGGCTAGCCCCGAGCTGTGCTGCTCCTTGGGACAGCAGCCTTTGCAGCCGGCAGAATACCCAGGTGTCCTATGTGGGCACACTGGGTTACCGTGACTCTCTTCACCGGTGAGATGGAAGGATTGGCTAGGAAGATGGCAAATTCCTTCTTTAAAAATTTCCCTGAGCTTGGATCTCTCTCTCTCTCTCTCTCTCTCTCTCTCTCTCTCTCTCTGCTCAGTCTTTAATTTTTTTCCTTGTGAGTAATTTTCTGAGGGAAAAGCCCATGGCTGTTCTGTAAAGCATGCCGTGATGCTGTGCTGGAGATGGGCCTCTGGCAGCCACCTGTAAGGACTGCCTGGATTCAATGCCTTTGGTATCTTCCTGGATCCGATGAAGGCTGCCAATACTTGGAGCTGCTTTGAGGTCTCACTGTTGCCAGCTGACAGGATGTCTCCATGCTTGGACAGCCCCTGTGCCGGAGAGGGCAGTTACAGGGTCTTCGTGCTTCTTTGCATGGAATGCCATGGCATGATGGTATTGCAGTGTCTTGTTTATTGTTCTGTTCTCTCCAGTCCCCCAGGGGGTGTATCACTTTGGTGATGTGCCACAGCAACAGAACACTGGCTTGGAAGTGTATTATTTCTGTCTGGGGGCCAGGGGTCTGCGATCAAAGTATGGCAGCATGGTGGTATTTCCTGGAGGTCTGTAAGGCAGGATGGTCCATTAGCTTCTTAGAGAATGTGCAGTTCCTTGACCTTTCATGGAAAGACTTCAGCTCCATCCCTATGGTGTTCTTCGAGTGCTGTGTGTATCTGCACAAAGATCTCCCTTTAACAGTTCTGGTTCCTAAGAGTAGTGACCTTTACTCTGTTGTGGCTTCTGCATGTACCCTAATTCTATACTATGGAGGCAGGATGTCGAGACTTCAGTGTGTGCATCTGAGGGCACAGAACTCACCCAATACCAACAACTTGATTGCCTTTTTGTTAAAATGAATTTGGTTCTAAGGTGTGTATTGCATGTGTGTGTGTGAGTGTGTGTATATGCGTGAATGTGTACATATGCTTGTGTAAATGTGTGTGAGTGTTTGTGATGTGTGTATGAGTATGTTTGTACATGTGTATGTTTGTGAGTATATTTGTGATGTGTGGGGGGGTAAGTGTATGAGTGTGTATGTGTGTGAATGTGTGTGTGAGTGTATTTGGGACATGTGTATGCATGTGTGAGTGTGTATGTGAATTGTGTGAGTGTGTGTTTGTGTGAGTAAATTGTGTGATGTATGTGTGTGTGTGCGTGTGTGTGTGTGTGTGAGCGACTGTGTGTTTAGGAATTCTATGAATGTAGAACTGGCAACACAAGAGAGCACCCAATAGAATTGAGCATACGTCTTATTTTACAAATCCTTAATATAACTCAACTGCAACATGAAGTAAGACAGGACAGAGCCTGAGCTGTGTGAAACCAGCTGTCAAGGGTAGAGTGAAGGCTAGGAGCATCTCATTAATTCAGACACCAGGTGCCTTAGCTTTAGCAGAGGCCTTTTTCCTCAGCTCGTGCAGCATGCTCTTCTTTCATGATTGCTGGGACAGCACTAAGTGCCAGGAGCCGATGTGCAGGGGGCTCCAAAGCCTTTCCACACCAGGGGAGAACCACTTTCCTCAGTCACCGGGAGGGAGGCAGAGGGTGGGCGGGCTCCTCCTCCTTCCTTCCTTTCTGTGAGAAAAGACTTCAGGGGTCTCAGCACCTTCGTACTCTTGTTCTCATCTGTGCTGAGAATTCGGGGGCGGAGTCCTCTGGGTTTGATGCCTATGTGTCTGTCTGTGTCACCATGATCCTGTGGCTGGGACTCCATCAGGGCTTCCCATCACCTTTACTCTGGAAAGTGGATTCTCTGAAGAGTGTTGTTATCTGCGAGGCAGGTTTCTTGGAAGTGAGATTTTGGAGGTGTCCTTCGTGTTGAACAAAGCATTTGTGTTTTCTTGGGATTCAGTTGAACACTCATCCAAAGCAACTTGGCTCCTTCCTGCCATCTATCCTCTCTGGTATTCAGATGGAATTCTTTCCTTTAGACGATTCCACTCCTTTTCTTTTATGTGTCTTTTCTGGGTAAAGAAAGCTTTATAAGCAGGGATAACATCTTTCTGGATCCTTAATTTTCCCTCATAAGCTTCCTTTCCCACTTTACCTCATTCTTAGGCCCTCGGTGCCCTGTTTTCCGATCCTCTCACGCTCCTGTCCAGTGGGCTGGGCCTCCGTGTGCTGCTGCATTCCCTGAGTGCCCAAGTTGTTTGCTTTGAATAACCTGCTCCCTGTTCCAAAGGCAGCCGTGCAGGGTGAATGGAGCCCAGCTCCCACCACTGAGAGCCGCCCTCTCTCCCACGCCATCTCCTCAGACTTTTCTGCTTCGCCTGGAAGATGGTGGGTTGGGTTCAGCTCATGTAGCAGAGACTAGAAAGTGGCAAGGTGCTGAATTATGAGCCATTTCTGCAGCAATAGCCAGCACCCCCTTACAGCAGTCAGCATTAGGTTTGCTGGCCGACAGTTCTGGCAAGGACGTTAACCCAGGGCCTCCCATAAACTTTACTCCAGTCTTTCAGGAAGCATGGCTCATCCTGAGAGGCCCTGTCGAAACCTCTTTCCTCCTCATTCTTCTCTCAAAGAGAAGGACTAATATTTCTTCCCATCCTACCATAGCGGGGCATCTGTAGAATGTTCTAGAAATGGGTTTTGGGGGAAAAAAACCCTACAAGACAACTATTGTGTCTCCCTCCATTGCCTGTAGATTTTCACGTGGTCAGATGAAATGCTTTTCACGTCTTCAGCAGTCTTTTGTGAGTGGTTTCCCTGGCTTTATTACAGAGAAGACCCAGTCTGTTTTGCCTGTTGTCAGACTCTGACCTTTTACCACGTGTCTCAATTGACTTTATTATGGTCAGCACACAGGGTGTCCTCACTCTGCCCTGTCAGCCAGGAGGTGTCCAGTGTAAAAATGAACAACATCATTGTTACTTTTATCCTGAGGAGAATTAATTTTTAAGGTCCTTGCTGGCCTCATTTTGTAAAACGATGAAATAAGAAATGCCTATTGTAAACCCACCCACGCTTGACCTCCTCTGCTAACGTCAGCTGCAGTATTTTGTTTGCAAAATGTGAAGTATGCAATATTTGGGCCCCTTTCCTTCCTTAATAAATTGTATTTCTTGGTGATTTTATAGAGATGAAAGGGACGTGATCATGTTCTGAACCAGGGAGCCATTGCCTTAGACGTTCTCAAAGATGAGGGCACACAAGTGAAAATGGTTGTTCTCAGGGCAAGGTTAAACTACATTCGTCTTCAACACTATTTCCCAAGAGTAGGGACCAAATGTGTCTAGGCTTGGGACCGAGAGATGAAGGCATCCTCTCCTGTGTGCATGTATTTTTGTTTTGTTTTGTTTTGTTTTTTTCAAGATGGAGATAGAGGAGACCAAAGATGCACCGGCAGGGAATCGAGGGCAGGAGGTGCGCCCTGAAACACACTCCCTCCTCAGAAACTAAGTTTCTCCACCTCAGGCAGATATGACAAGGCTTCCTCTCTTTGATGTCATATATGTGCATGAGCACTTTGCTTCTGTTTGAGCCATGAGACTTTCCTCATCTGTGAAATGGGAGTGTAACACCCAGGTTGGGTGGGAAAATCAAATGAGATAATGTACTTGATGCATAGTGAGTTTTAGAGTAACAGCTGATTGTGTCTCCCAACCTCCCTGTCCTGTCCTCCACAGAGCCTACTGGGGTTTCAACAGCCCCTGCATAGAGGAAAGGGATGCCATACTCAGTATTCCTGCTGCCGGTCCTCTCTTCCTGGTTAAACAGGAACAGTAAGATCAAAGATTGGATTCTGAGGTACCATCTCACCAGGTCATTTCAGCCTGTGTGGGTACTTCCTTCTCCTGGCTGTCATCGGCCCAATGCCTGAACACCAAGCTACCTCAGGCATCAGTGCAACCCCCAACGTGGGTATCTGAAACCCTGATGTTGAGGGGTGTCTCTGCAGCATCTGGCCTCCGGCCTCAGCAGAACTCCTGGCAGAGGTGGTGGTATAGCGTCCCAGGCAGTGTCGCAGAGCTGGGGAGGGGAAGGGCAGAGCCTGAGCTGCAGTCCTCCTTCTCCCTCCCTGGCCCTCGGTGGTTGCTAAGCAGTTTCTATGGCAGCAGCATCCTCAGACTCAACTTTCACCCTCATTTAGAGCCAATTAAGGTAAAATAGTGAGGGGCGGGAGCGGAGTGGCAACATAACGGGAGGCAGGGAAGCACTTGGAGGCTGTGAGCAAAGCTTTACTCTGTCAGACGCAAAGGCACAGACATCCAGACGCAGCTGCAGTCGTCTTGCCTCGCTGCAGCCTGCTGAGCTTGCTGAGCCTGCCGAGCAGCCGCACTGAAGACCTCAGGACCCTTGCCAGCACTGGAGATCTGAGATCGTCAGGTGTGCCTTTCCCACTCTCTGCTCCAGCCTGGCCTGCTGCCCCAGCCCCTGACATCCCATCACGCCGATTCTCTGGCTGCTTGGCACCTGTGTTTATTTACTTTCTTACTATCCACACTTGATTGGAAGGAAGAAAGGGAAAGTTTTTAAAAAATGCCCATCGCACAGTTGCTGGAACTATGGAAGAAGATCGAGGTGGAACCCATGGAGACAGAGGTGAGCACGGAGGAGGGGTTGCTTGCACTTTCTCACGGTGCCCGCTGGACTGTAGCAAATGGACTCTGCTCGATGGGGGCAGGGGGATGCAATTATTAAGGGGTGGTTGGCATGGCAGAGATGTGGATGTCTGCATACGTGTTTCACATACGTGGCCACATAAATCTTTCCGTTTGTGTGCCTGTGGCAGCGTGTGGTATGCATGTGTAGTGCATGCATGAAAGGAACAGAAGGCAAGCACTGTTGCCTGCTGCCACCTTTCAGCACGCTTCATGCAGTGTGTCTTGTGCCCTGAAGTACTCCTTTTGTCAACTAGTTGGCACCAATTTGCTTTGCTTTCAACAAGTGGCTCATGGTCTAGATCCCCGTTTGCCGCAGAGACCAACGAGCTGTGCTAGAAGGAGCAGGAGGCAGAGAGAGAGAGAGAGAGAGAGAGAGAGAGAGAGAGAGAGAGAGAGAGAGAGAGAGAGAGCACTGTCCTAATGGTCATGTATTTAAGGAGAGGGACCCGCTAGAAAGGAAGGGTGAGGAAACCCAGTGTCTCCGTGCAGGGGCCACGGTGGGGAGGATGTCCTCCGGAGGTAGACGCCTCTGTGCCAGGAATCCCATTTGCTCTGTTTGGGCTCTACATGAGCACCAGATACATTTCTGGGAGGAAAGTTTTCCAAAGTTGTTAAGACCGATGGCCTATTTAGCTATACCTGTACTGTGTCAAGAGCAACTGAAATGGAAATTTTAAATGGCTAATTTTTATAGCTTCCTCAGTATCACAGTCCAAGGTCCAGCATTGCACTTATGAATTCCGTGCTGACTGCTTTGCATTTCATGACATGAAGACATTCACATAAATACATCTTTAAACTGAATGAAAGATTCTGTCTTAGAAGACAGATTATTTGGTATTTTACACTGAAGACTTTCTAAGCAGGCAAACTCCCATAAACAAACAAACAAACAAAAAATACTCAAAATAGGGCTTGCAAGTTGGTAAAGGTGCTTGCCGTCACGCCTGATGACGTGAGTCCCCAAACTCACATGGTTATGAGCAAGAACTGACCCCTGAAAGTTGCCCTCTGTCCCTCCCCCCACACACAGAGACAGACAGACAGACACACACAGACACATGGAGACAGAAAGAAACCGACAGACAGAAAGACAGAGACTAAGTAAATAGTGTAAATTGTTTTAAGTGCCTGGAAAGGTGTTGGCAGTACATGGGAGAAGAGCCTTCACAGAACGGTGCGATTCATCTTGTAGCTAGAGCAATCTGGGTGTTGGTGCAAGGCTGTTGCCGTGGTGAGCGAGGGTGACACTTGGCACACGGCCACTGCTGTTTACTCCTCTGGTGCTAGAGTCTAAGTACCAGCTTTGGAGTCAAAGGCAAGGCCACTCACTCCGCAGCCAACAACTCTTCTCTTGAGAGATATTTGATTCTCCTAAAAATCCATCTATAGAGGAGCCAATGATGAGGGCAGACATCTTTATGTCCTGTAGCCGACCCTACTGTTTCTGTCTGACGCCCAGATGCTTGGCTTCTTGAACACAGAGCTTTCTTTCGGGAGGACTGGATGATGGGGAGAGGCAGGCATGCTGGAAACGTTGGATGCTGCTGGAATTCTGGGTCTGGCACTATCACCAGGACAGAGACTCCCGAGAGCAGCTTGTGTTTGAAATATTTCTGAAGTTGATTAGAAAAAGACTAGCCTCAGGCAGATGAATTTTACCATAAAAATAGGTCATGACCCAAGAAAATGTGCAGAGTCTTGAAGCAGAGCTGATGACCCCCACACTGTCCTGCTGCTCAGCAGGAGAGATTGTGGTTTCTGTGATGAATCTGTCTGATACCACGAAGAGATCCAGATGCACTCAGTAGTCTTGGAAGAAGATCTTTCCTCAGGATTTCTGGGTTAGTTTTTCAGAATAGCAAACTTGCAGCATGCATAGTTAGGATGGGCATTAAATTGTCAGTGATCCGGAACCAAGAAAAGCCAGAGTCCTTTCCACAGAAGGATCACAAAGGACATACTGGATTATAATGTTTCCCGCCCTCGAGTAACCTTCATGTCAATATGAAGCTCCTTGGGTCTCAGTAGTTGGAAGCTGACTTCATTGTCTTACTTTGCCCGTGTTTTATGACCTATGCTACTAAAATAACTCATAGATGAAGAAGGTGGGCAGAGGTGGGTAGAACACACATAGTGTCTGACTTCCTTGCATGGGAGCATCTGCGGAACACATTCAACATCACTGGCTAGAAACCAGTGTTCCCAGACTCTTCTTTTAGGCCAATGACTACACTCTGCTCTTCTCTTCCCTCAATGGTTCCATGTCCACAGTCCTATGAAGCCCAGGGTCTGAGGCCCACTGAAGTAGAACATGGTACATTCTTTATAAAACCCATCATTGCTCCAGCATATAAAACAGGAAACCCATTGACTATCTAAGGGGACTAATTGTGGTACTGGGAATGGGTTTGGGATATTTTGGATAGTATTTTATCCATGAATAGGGTAAGAAGAAAATGCGAATCAAAAACTGGAGATTCCAGAGAAACCCTGAAGAATTTAGTATGAAGGGGAGGCCATGGTGTTCTGTGAAGTATACTCACAGGCCAGAAGCAGGACTCGAGGGTAACTGTTTTTGGCAGGGATTCACTGGCCACAGCCGTGCTCTGGAGACAAGGGGTGACAAGAGAGCCAGTGTGTGAAGTCACCTGTGAGGCTTAGCTGACTCATTTTAATCTTATTTTTGTAGGAGCCAGTACTAGTTTTCTGGGATGTCACACTATGTTGGAAAAAGCAAAGTCCTGGTTTTCAAACACTATACATCCGCCACGATCCCCTGGTGACTCAGAGTCAAGCTAGTGTGATTTCTAACCCAGCATGGCTGCCAGCAGCTAACAGAGCATCAGAGCCCTCTAGACCTGGTGACAGGTGGGAAAGTGTCACTGAGTTCTCCCTGAATTTCAAGGTGGTAGGGGTTGTCACCTTTCTGATGTTACATGTGAGGGGACCGAGGCCACCTGAGCAGTTCTCCACACTATGGCATAGCAAGCGGAGATGAATCTGTGGCACTCTTGCTTAAGCCCTGGGCTACACAGAAGCCGTTCGACGCTTTTGTGAGACCAGAGCTTTACGATCTGTGACTTAATCAGTTCTTCTGAGCATACACCTGTCATCCGGAAACCTAGGAGACAAAGGTGGGAAGACATCCTGCCACGAGACCAGCCATGTTTATATATCAAGTTACAGGCTGCCAGGGTTGATACAAGATAATCTTTAAAAAAAAAAACAAAACCACAAATATCCAATTCCTATTCTAGAGGAATTAACCAGAGATTTGTTCCATTCAAATAGGAATGATTACAGATGCCCCCACTGCCTGCCTCTGGGCATCCTCACCATACTAATGTTTGACCATCGTGTAAGTTTATGTCTCCTGCTTCTTGCTGGCTGAAGGCTGTGTAATGCCTTCTTTGGATTGTTCTGGGAGTTAGACACTCTTCATTGATTCAGTAGTTGGTGATTTTAGACACGCATACCCACTGTCTGCGTGTATAACACTGGTCTCCAGGACAAAACATTCCACAGGCAGAGGTACAGAAGCGAGGGGACCATGGTACAGACCACCACCTACCAAGCTAGTAATATTGGGGCTGTTTACACACATAACAGATGCTAACCGTATTATCCTGTGTCTCTGTTATCAGACCGCCGAAGAGGAACTCGCCTTGGATGTTGAGCCCACCCCAGAAGATACCACAGAAGAAGTAACTATAGCTCTTTTTCTTTTTTAAATAATCTGGTTGTTTGTGGGAGATTTGAACCTGGAAGGTAGACTCGAGAGAGACCTGTATGTTTAAACATACATAACCCATGAGATATGTGTCTATCTGCAAATATAAGTATACATGTGCACATGCATGAATTGTATGAGTAGTATGTCAGTATGTCCCTCAAAAGAAACAGCTTAACCCAGGAAGGATAAACATGAGCCAAGGGGTGCCTCGGCTTTGGAAGAGCAGTGGCTTGCTATTGACAGTTAAGAAAGATGTGAAAATACTGGCAGAGGTATACGAGGGTAGGGAATGAGCCTGCCTGCTGGGAATTATGTAACATAGCTCTTAGAAGGCTTTGTGAGTGTGCAAGCAAGCCCCAGGATCCCGGCAGGTTGGTTCTTCTGTGGGAATTTCCTCTCCAGAGATGCGGGAGAAGATGAAGGTCAAGATGAGGAGAGTTGAGGGGGCAGTGCTGAGGTCAGTGAAGAGTGGGGCAGGGAATGAGGCTGGTAGCAAATAAGAGGTGTGGGGAACCTCTGGATGCTGAGGTGACATGAAACTCTGAAAGCAAGCAGACCACAGACTGTTCCATATGTGCATCATCCGGCTTCTGGGCTTCCGAGGAGCCTCTTATCCAGCCAGACAGATGGGCCCTGGCTTAGACACAGTGACAGTGTCCCAGCAATCACTGGTGACATAGAGGGCAAGTATGTACAAGAGTGTATCTGCCAGAAAGACATTGGACAGTAGGGGCTCAGTTCCAAAGCTGAGCCGAAGTTGAAAGTAAAAGTATTCTAGATTAGCAACTTGACACCCAACGCTTAGAGAAGAAATCCTGTCAACGTTGGGTGGAACTGTGGAAGGATGGCAAACTGGCAGGACTGTTGATGTGCTCAGCCAGGGCCCCTGGGAACCACAGAAGGGGTCGAATCCACAGCTCTGTCCACTGTTGCCACACAGGAGAGCTGCATTGTTGGGCATTGCTAGCCTGCTCACAGGGGAGAATTGCCTTGGCTGCATCGTAAGCTACACACACACTGCAGATGTCTGACTGGTGTCCCCAGGTCTCATGATCACGCGAAGCAGCTTGTTGGTCAGTTAGGAAAAGGTCATTAATTAATCTACTTCACCTCCCTCCCCTCTGTCTCAGTGTTTTGGAGCTCAGCTCTCTCCAGAGCTTTGAAGCAACATGACTGAGTTTGGATTAAACATCAGCTTGGCTGCGAACCTTGGCTTTCTCTGGATAACAGGCCACAAAAGCAGAGGCTAATGAGGCATGAGCTAGGGACTTTCCTGAAGAGATGCTCATTTGACTGGACACTGGCCAAGTTGTACCCCCCCCCCCCCCGACTCATCAGACCTCAGCCATCACTTTAGCACTGCCTGGCATGAGCCATGCTTTCTGGGAACCTTCGGTGTATTCACACAGCACAGAAGCCAAAGGTTAGGTGACCCATTTTGGCCTGCTGCTGGCAGGAGCAAGTGTGAGTTTTCTTTCTGGGCTGTCACAATGCATTAGAGAAAGGAAAGGAGTTGATTCCGGAGACAGATTCTGTGGCACTGTCAGTGTAGGTGTGGCTGACTGCTCATTTTGTAACCGTGTGTGGAGCAGTAAGTTTGGGCATCAGAATGTGTTAGCTCATTTGAGCTGCTATAATGAAGTACAGAAGCTCAGTGGCTCTTAAATGACAGGTCCTGCCCCCCAGTCCTGAGGCCAGTGACCTTCCTGCCTTGGTTTCCTTAGAGCTGGGATTATAGCCATATGCTACACACACTGACCCCCAGTATTTCTTATAGGAACCTAGACATGAATCTGCGAATATCACAATAGGAACACTTCGCTTTTGTGCAAGTTGTTTGGGGTAATGGAATACGGGATCGTGGAAATTATTTCTTGACTAGATGATAGGAAATCATAATTTTTAAATCTTTAGTAAATAAAGGAGAGCTCCAAACACAATGTAGAGGTATTTATAGGATCATAATGCTGACACTCAGGTGGGACTGACAGCCACGTTAATCGCCTGTTTGCTTATTGTTTCTGATATAAGACGCTGGGAAGCAGCATACAGTTTTCCATTGTCCATTGTCCCTGCAGAGTTGTTACATCTGGATTTTCCCTATGGTTGGCTTCTGTTTGTTAGAATCAAGTAATTCTCTACCCGTCCTTCTTGGCCTTGGTGGGGACAAACTGTAAGGTTTTCTAAAGGGAAGGACTATAGCTCAGATAAAGTAGGGAACTTTTATGGCCACAAGCTAAGTTACAAAAGTTTCACCTTTGCCAGTGAGCATGTGACAATAAAAAGCCATCTTACTTAGGAAAAAATAATCATTCACATCCTAACTATAGGTGAAGCGCCGCCATGCTTGATCTAGAGATTGCTGGAGAGACATTGCGCCCTTCCACCTTGGGATGACCTTAATACAGGTGGCTGCTTCAAAAACAAAATATTTTCTTTTTGAGATGGTGTCTCACTATGTAGCCTTGGAACTCACTGTGTAGGCCAGGCTGGTCTCAGCTTTACAGAGATCTGCCTGCTTCTGTCTCCCAAGTGCTGGGATGAAAGGTGTGTACCACCATACTTGGCCCTCGTTTTATTTTTAATAACGTGTGTGCACGTGTGCCTGTGTGTGTGTGCGCGGGGAGGGGGCAGGGGTTGTTCATATGAGTGAAGTTTTCTCAGAGGCCAGAAGATTGGGGGGGGGGGGGCTTCAGATCCTTTGGAGATGGAGTTACAGGCAGTTGTGAGCTACCCAGAGTGCTGGGAACCTAACTCTGGTTCTAAGAGCAGTATGCACCCTTAACTGCCAGGTCAGCTCCCCTGCCCCAGGTGGCTTTTGAAAGTGAAGACTTTTTTTCTTGCCTTTTAAAATATAGAACAGGTTGGATAGTTCATGTCTAAATATCTCCCTGTATAATCTCTGCCTAGCTGTTCTGGTGCCACCGCTCTGCCCATAGGGAACCCCAGGGAAGTTCCAGCATAAAGAGTGGAAACAGGTCAAGAAGCTTCTGAGTTTGAGAGTTAACACAGCACGGTTTTCCTTCACTGCTGTCCTTTCCAGGGAAAGTGGCTTCCATTCGGGGACTTGGTGTTTTAAATTCCTTGGAGGGAAGCCTTACTCTGATTCCATTCGATACACAGAAAGCAGGTATCTATTATATTCTGAACAACAGCAATGAGCCAGCAGGTTCTCTGTGAATGTTTCCCTGAGGGTATATTTCAGGGGCTCAGCACGGGGCAGATTGCAGTCTCAGAAGGAAGCAGCTGCAACAGCTCGTGGACTCGACTCGCTAAGGAGCCTGCAGTGTCACTCGGAGACTCTCTTGTTTGCTTTTGAAGATTGTGTTGTGAGCAAACTGGAAAGTTACTGTGTGCTAGAACATTTAAAGTTTCATGCAACAACAAATGTTTGCTTGCTTGAGAAACTGCTGTGCAGAGTGAGGGGCCTTGAGTTGGTCCCCACTGACTGCATGCCCTTTGCCCTGCAGGGTTAATTGAACACATTTATTTGTTCGTGATCCAGAGGCAACTGTTGCCTCATTGACTGGGAAGCACCTTTCAGACTCCGCCCACCACAATGACATGCATTCGGCGACCATGCCCTTATCCATCCACCTGGGAGATGAGATGTCAAAGATGGAGCCATGGATAGCAGTCCCTTTGCCAGTCAGTACTCCCTGGGTCCTAGACCGGGAGGAGGGTCAGGTGGGACAGTGGACTGGGGAGAGCTGGCCTTGGGGGACACTTTCATATAGATGCTTGCTTCCTCTATCTTCTAAGCGCCACACCACACGGGGCTCTAGTGCCGTTCCTCAGCTTTAGGCGCCGGTGTTGCCAGATGCTTAGATTGTTTTTTACCTGGACTTTCAGTTTATGTGAAAATACTAGCACTGTCACAGAGTGTGTTTTAAAAGGGCTTAGGTTCCAGGGCTGTGCTCCTTAATCATCATAGAGAACAGTTTCCCTGCCTTTGACGACTTTAGATCCAAGGAAACCGTGAGAGTGTTCTGAGATTTCACGTTGCTTCTTGTGACTGTGGTGGGGTCTCCCCTCCCCCACCTTTGCTGGCAGCACAGGAAGTGTCGGTAGTGAGTGGGTGGTGAGGATGCCAGCTTCAGTCTGTAGGAGAGAGCTGCAGAAACACTACTCGGGCAGGGCTCTGGCTGTCAGAAGGCAGCTGCCCAGAGACAGCTAGGAAGCTGAGGCAGGCAGCACCAGGTCCAAGGCTGGGGGAGATTCTGGAGCTGGGCACATGGCCCCCTCTCAAGGTGTCACCAGGCTTTGTGGGCAGGTCACTGAAGAGCTCCTGAGCACATGCCTCTCTGCGGTACTGTGACAGGCTCAGGAGGTCACGGGAAGGAGACTGGGGCAGGAGACACCAGGATACCAGAGCGAGAGAGCAAGCCCAAGGGCATCATCAGGGCTCTGGACAGGGTCCTAGCACCAGTGAGAGAGGCTCAAAAAAGACCTGCCCTGTGCAGGCAGCGGGGAGTCAGCACACCACTTCTCCTCTCTTTGGAGTCTATAAACAGCAAGATGTCCTTTCCCCTTAAAGGAAGAGAGAGAGAGAGAGAGAGAGAGAGAGAGAGAGAGAGAGAGAGAGAGAGAGAGAGAGAATATTAAAAAACCGTCGCAACTGTTTGAATAGAAATGAGACAAGATGAATAATGAAGCTTAGGAATGAATAAAGCAATTAAGAGCAATGCAATTACAGCTTAAAGAGATAGTTAATAGGTTTGAGAGATTAATAAGGCACACTTTCAAGTCCTGCTTGCTGTGTAACATAGTCAGTTCCGGCGTCTCCGGGATCAGTCAGTTCCAGTGACTGCCCCAGTCTCTGCTGTGCACGTTTTACAGTTTGATGTTGGTGACCCAGACCTGTGCTTGTGCTTACATAGACCACAGAAAATGGTAGCACACAGAGCTTCTTGGAAAACAGAGAAACTTGGCCAAGCTACTCAGTCCCCTCAGTTTAAGTTATTGTGGGCACACATAAGTGACAATGACTCCTTAGAGCATAAACATTTATTGAGGCAAAATGAGGGGCTGTATATGAATTTGCAACAAAAACTGACAGTGTACATAACAGGTGTTTTTTCTTTTTTTTTGCAAGAATTCATAAACACAAAGCCTCTAGTTCTTGCCATTCATGACATATGTCCCTAGGCATCTGTCCCCTGGGCTACTGTCCCTGGGCTTCTGTCCCCTGGGCTACTGTCCCCAGGCATCTATCCCCTGGGCTACTGTCCCCTGGGCTACTGTCCCCTGGGCTACTGTCCCTGGGCTGTCCTTTCTCACTTGAGCGCTGTTGCCCATCGTAGAGAGAGGAGGCTTGCAACCCTGTTCAGCCTGACATCGCTATCTTTCTGCTTTTATAGCAGGCTAGACGTCGTACGATCCCAGAATGAACATAGAGGGACCGTGCAGCCAGTCAGCAGGGCTCTCAGACTGGGAAGGGGGCACAACAGCTGGAGAGTTTTGTGATCTGGATCTATGAGAGACCCGGATAGGGGTGGTAGCATCCACAAACCGCTGGACAAATCTGGACACTCACCGGCACGAGCTCCAGCACGTTCCATCGCAGCCGCATTGCTCGCTAGGCACTGACTGCAGCCCAGGGGTTTTATAGGTGAAGTGCAGGAGAGCATATTCTCCAGGGTCAGGGTGGAGGAATGGTGTAACGGGAACGCTGTGTGCTCCTGAGCTACATCATCTGGACTCTCCCTAGGCCCTGGGAAATAGGGGAGCTCTTACTGTAACAACCCAGCCAGCAAGGCAAGGTCTATGTATGGCTCTTTTTTTGTTGTTGTTTGTTTTTGTTTTTGTTTTTGTTTTTGGTTTTGTTTTTGGTTTTGTTTTGGTTTTGGTTTTGGTTTGGTTTGGTTTGGTTTGGTTTGGTTTGGTTTTTCGACACAGGGTTTCTCTGTGTAGCCCTGCCTGTCCTGGAACTCACTCTGTAGACCAGGCTGGCCTTGAACTCAAGTGCTGGGATTAAAGGTGTGCACCACCACTGCCTGGCGTATAGCTCTTTCTACCAAGACTGTGCCTGCTGTCTCTGACTTGCTTGCACCTGATATGAGGCACATCAGGTACAACTTCCATATTGTTGAGTGGAAAAGGGATACCGGTCGTACAGGGCCTCAGGCCTTCCTTCTGCTCAGGCCTTAGCACAGTGCTGCCTGTATCTCTGGTGACACAAAGATCTACACAAGGGGCCTCTGTCCAGTCCATCATATCTTTCCTGCATTTCACACAGAAGAGATGTCTGCCAGGAGGGGTTCATGTTCCTCTGAGCCCCTGCAGGAGCTCAGTGCCCTGTGAGCCAAGCCTAGCACAGAGCTGGTTCTGGAGAGCCACCCCTCAGCTGAGGCGATGTACAACCGGGACACCGAGTCCTCACATAGGGGTTCTCTCAGTTTTTAACTCTTCTCTTCAAATAATAATGACAGTAAACCCACCTAAATTCTTTTTTTATGTGTATAAAACACTCCAGAAGAGCCTCAGGGAAGAGGCTCTAAAAACTCTGCTTTAAAAACTTAACTTCTCCCCAGGTTTTGGAATATATCTATTTCTCTCTGTGTCATAAGCAAGATACTGGATTACAAGAATATTTATTCATTCCAAATGGACAATTTGAAAAATGATGACCAGGGAAGTCATATGTGTGTGTGTGTGTGTGTATTTTCATGTATATGTATTTTCAGTGATAATGTTGAGCTTTAGTGAGATGCAAAAAAAGCCATTAGAAAATTCAAAGCCTTTTGGTGCACACCTGCAGCTGGGTGTTGGCACTTGTGTACACCTGCAGCCGGATGTAGAGATGAAGTCTTTACAATTGGCGTGAGTCATAAAAATCTCTAAGAAATCAGCAAAGCATATTTTTTTCCCAGAATGCAAGATCAAAACACCCAAAGTGCCAAGCCCACACAGAAGAGCCAACCATTGCCAAGGAGGGGTTTGTGGCCCAGTGTTCTCTCAGAGGGAGCCGTGGGTGAGCATCAGCTCCCTTGGTTCCCTCTGCCTCTTATAGATGAGTGGTCCATCGAAGCATGACTCATGGGTCCAGAGAACAACAAATGAATGAGTTCCAGGCCACTTGACAAGCAACTCTGCAAATATTCCCTGACTATGTGAGACAGAGTCTGTGTTAGCACATGGGGCAGAATCACCAACAGTATGTGCTGTGGCTCCCTTCAGTATCACAATCTGTTTGGGAACTCACACATAAGAGCATGGTTCAAATCTACAGGCATGTACAGGAGAGAGTGTTTCCCAACCGCCGTGGACCAGTGAAAAGTCTCCTGTATCCATAGGCGCGAGGCCTAGATGCCCCTGTGCCTCTCAACTTACCAGCCCTGAGTCTGTTCCTTTCCTCTTTCCGTCCCTGCCTTCCGTCTTATTCACTTGTGCATACTTGTGAGGGTGCTTGTACACACACATACACAGAAAAACAGACACAGAGACACACACAGACACACAGATACACAGCAGCATTGTGGTATCATGTTTTATGCTAATGTGAAATGCATTAGTATTTTATTTTATTTGTGTATAAGTGCCTGTGTGTGCATGTGTGCATGTGTGTGTAGAGACCAGAGACTGTCTTCTTTTATTGCTTTTCCCATTATTAGAACTCCCTGATTCAGCTAGACTGCTTGGCCAATAAACTCTGGGAATCTTCCTGTCTCCACCTCTGCCGTGGTGGCGTTATGGGCACATGCCGCTGTACCCAGCTTCTTACATGGACGCTGGAAATCTGAGCTTAGGTCCTTGTATTTGCGTCAGGAAGGTCAAAGCACTTCGCTGCAGAAGTTAAAATCCATTTGTCGTTCTCAATACTTTACCGTGCTTCCTTAAGGAAGTCAATCACACACATACTTAGCCCTGTTGGACAGACATTGATTTCCTACTGGTAATTTTAGCAGACAGCATCAGCTGCTGACTACCTCCTAAAGTCTCCTAGAGAATGAGATTCTCAGCTGTGACTCAGGCATTGCCATGGAGGGTTGCTAAATTTGCCAAGGAGACTGAATAACTCGGAGTTATTAATTAGAAGATCCTCTGTTTATTAGTCTGTGGGAACTTTATTTTCACTTTGTAAGGAAAGATATTTTGGATAGGTTATTTGTAAAAGGAAAATGGCAATCTACGATAACAACAACAAAGGGTATTCTGGTGTAGCTTAGGGTGTTGAAAGCCATAAGTGAACATGGCTAACAACAAAAATAAATGCAGGTAGTCTAAAAGGGGAATGGTGATTTTTGAACCTTAAAATGGAACGAGAAAGGCAGGTAAGCTTCCTCCTGCAGGATGCTGTCTAATGTGAGGGTTACATGGCATGGGGAGTTCAGCTGTGGCCATGACAGAGGCAGACGGAGCATTTCATGATGGATAAAAAGATCGCCGCTGAGCGTGGGCTATGCACCAGCTTAGATCCTCAGAGTCCTTAATTTAGGGAGCCTCCATTTGTCTCCAGATCTTGTGTATAGCTGTTCTCCATTGGCCTTGACTACACGGGCAAAGGAGGTGAAAGCAGGGCCTGAGGGGGCGGCCCTCTGTGGAACAGAGGAGGAAATTCAGCTTCCAAATGTTCTCTTATGGTGCAGAACCAGAGTCTCTTGGGTGAGGGGCGGGGAGGGACCTTACTTGGGGGCTGTAGAAATTAAAGATGGCCACTCAGAGTGAGATCATGGAGGTGCCCCTGCTGCACCAGTGGAGCCTGCAGTGAGGAAGTGGAAACAGCCATTGCTCTCCTGCTAGGTATGAGGAAGGCACATAGACCAAAGGAAAGACAGAAGCCAAGCTCCACCCACTGCTGGGAGAGTCAGGAAGCTGGCATGTATATCCTGAGCTGAGGAAGAGATGACAGCTGCCCCTAGAGAAAACTGGAAGTCATTCTTTCCCGAACTTCCCCCAGTAAGGCTGACAGTAGCCCTTGGTGAGCCATTATGAGAGATGGACAAGAGGACCAGAGAACATTACCATCTTGTTCCTTAGCAGGTAGCAGGGTATGCAGCAACTTGCTGACCATGGGGGTAAAGACACTGAAAATCCCATAGCAAGAACAGGAGATCTGAAGTGTCCCCTGGGAGGCTGTGATACTGTGTCCAAGGAAGGAACCTGGAACAATTTAGTGAAACTAAGAAGTTTAGCAAGGTTGCTGGATGTAAGACAAATATAGGAAAGTCGGTTGTATTTACATAGGTAACAAAAAACTTGAATTTAAAATAATGCAAAATAGCATCCAGTGATGCTAAACAATAGATATTATGTAATGTGTACAAGCTTTGCATACTGAAAACTACAAAAGGCTGCTGAAGGGAAGGAAATAATTCTACAAGCAGAATGCTCATGGACTGGCAAATGGCTCAGTGGGGAACGCCACTTACTTACTCAGCCAGAGTGGCTGAGGCTGAGGCTGAGGCTGATCCTTGCATCCAGTGGTAGGAAGAAAACGGATTCCTGTAAGTGCTTCTCTGATTTCCACATGCAGACCATGTTTCTCACACACACCACCACCACCACCACCACCACCACCACCACCACCACCATCACCACCACCACCACCACCACAACAACAACAACAACAACAACAACAAGGTAACGCTTGAAACCTGAAACACCAAGACTGTCAGAGCAAACATAGGCAGTGCCCTACAAGATATGCGTGAAGGAAAGGATGTTCTGAATTGGACTCCATCCATGCAGGGATTAAGGCTAGTAGTTGACAAATGGGACCTCAAATACTAAAAAGCGTTTGTGCAGCCAAGAAAACAATCAACTGAGTGAAAACCTAGAGAGGGGCGAGAGCCTTTCCAGCTATATGCCTGACAGATGGTTACTGTCCAGAATATCCTTATAGGAACTAAATAATAATAATAATAATAATAATAATAATAATAATAATAAGTGTTTTATTATTATAATATAATATATAAAATAAATATTATAAATATTGTTATAGGTATAAATAACATAATAAATATTATTACAAATAAATATTAAAAATAATAAATGACCCAATTAGAAAATAAAGCTATGGATCTGAACAAAAAATTAACCACAAAAGAAAGAAAAATGGGTGAGAAATCTCAGAAAGTTTTAACATCTTGGGCAATCAGGAAGATGCATTGAGAGGATTTCATCTCACAGCAGCCAGAGTGGATAACTCATCCACTGCTGGTGGAACTGTAATGGGATAGCCTCATCTACTGCTGGTAGGACCACAATAGGGTAGCCTCATCCACTGCTGGTAGGACCACAATAGGGTAGCTGCTTTAATTCTCAAGTCAGAGTTGAGGAATCTCACATGTCAAGGCACTGCCTTTGTAAGAGATGGAGACCCAGTGTACCACAAGTAAAAACTGTAGCATTTCTTCTCAGAGGATGTGTCAAGGTGCCTCTTCACTTTTACAGAAGTGCAAAGGACTTAGATAGTCACAACTTCGAAAAGCAAGAATAAATCAGGCAACCCCATACCGAGCACGTGAAGCCCTCTAAGCTGTGCATAGAGACTGAGTAATCGAGACGGTTTGCTGTTGGTATGAAAATGAACACATGAGCGAATGCAACACACAGAAAGAGAGCCCTGACATTGTGTGAATGCAACACATAGAAAGAGAGCCCTGACATTGTGTGAATGCAACACACAGAAAGAGAGCCCTGGCATTGAGTGAATGCAACACACAGAAAGAGACCCCTAACATTGTAGCCAACTGATTTTTACACAGATGCCGGGAGGGATATTTCACTGGGAAAAGAATAATCTTTCCAACAAATGATGTTTGAGCAACTGGATGTTTGTTTAAAAAAACTGATAATATGAATATGAAAGGAAGGATTCAAAGTATCCCTGTTTTCAGATGTTAGGATTCCGTACACAAGAGACCCCAAAAGGCTGCACCAGGAAACCCCTGGAGCGAACAAACACTGCTGTAAAGTGGTAGGTTACAGAATTAAGATAACCTGTAGCTTTCTTAGATACCAATGGCAAATAGTCTGAGAAAGGAGTCAGGGAAACAGCCCCATGCATACTACAAAACAGACAAACAAAACAAGAAAAACCCAACCAACCTCCTCAAACCCACAGCATGTGTGTACTGGCTGGTTTAGTGTGTCAACTTGACACAGGCTGGAGTTATCACACAGAAAGGAGCCTCCATGAGATCCAGCTGTAAGGCATTTTCTCAATTAGCGATCAAAAAGGGAAGGCCCATTGTGAGTTGTGCCATCCCTGGGCTGGTAGTCTTGGATTCTGTAAGAAAGCAAACTGAGCAAGACAGGGGAAGCAAGCCATCCGTCCACGACCTCTGCATCAGCTCCTGCTCCCTGACCTGCTTGAGTTCCAGTCCTGACTTCATTTGGTGATGAACAGCAGCGTGGAAATGTAAGCTGAATAAACCCTTTCCTCCCCAACTTGCTTCTTGGTCATGATGTTTGTGCAGGAATAGAAACCCCAACTAAGACAACGTGCAAACCCACCCAAGAAAGCGAAAGATTTATAGAATGACAGCTATGAAACACTGAGGATATGGAATAAAACACTAGAAGATGGAGAGACCTCCCCTGCACGTGGATTGGCGGGGTTAATATTGTGAACATGGCTGTCTACCAAAATCAATCTACAGATCCAATTTGGTCTCATAAAAATTCCAATGCAATTCTTCACAGAAATTGAAAAAAAAAACAGTCTTAAAATTCATATGGAAGCATAACAAACATGCAGTCAAAACAATCCTGGAGAATAAAAATTACATTTGAGGCATCACCATAATTAATCTCAAGTTATACTGTAAAGTCATAGTAGTAAAAACAGTATGGCACTGGGACAAAACCAGACACACTTATCAGTGGAGTCAAGGACCTGGGTATAAGTACTATACTCACCTACAGCTGCCTGATTTTTTTTTTCAGAGATGCCAAAGAATACACATTAGAGATAAGACACCCTAATAAATGGTATTGGGAAACTAAATGTCTCCATGTAGAAACATGAAACTTGATCCTTCTCTTTCATCCGGCACACAAATGGCCCAAGGATCTTGGTGTTGTATCTGAAACTTCTGGGAGAAAGAGTAGGGAGTATATTTAAGGTTATTCACTCATACAAGGACTTCCTGAGTAGAATTCTGATCACCCAGGAAATGGGGCCAACCGGCAGACACCAAGTGGAACTTCCTGGAATTAATAAGCTCCTACACTGCAAAGGAAACTGTTAATCAATGGAAGAGGCAGCCTACAGAGGGAGAAAGGTTTTCCAGCCATGCATCTGTTGAAGGATTGATATCTAGAATATTCAGAGGACTTAAAAAAAAAATCCCTAAAGAGCAACAAAGCAAGCAAGTAAATTAAAAACTGGGCTATTGAATTGGACAGAGTTCTCGCAAGAAGAGCTGCAAATTTGTGTACAGCACTTTTAAAGGGATCTTTAGCCACCAACAAAGCACAAAACTACTTTGAGGTTTCATCGTATTCCAGGCAGGAGGGCTTAGAGTAAGAAACACAGACAAGCAATGCTGGTGTGGCTCTGGGGAGTGGAGAACACCCATGCCCCATTGGGAGCACGAACTGGTGCAGCTGCCGAGGCAGTCCATATGGTAGTTTCTCAGAAAGCTAGAAATGGATCTACTGCCTGACCCAGTATCTACTCAAAGGACTCTATTCTTGCTATAGAGATGCAAGCTCATCCATAGTAATTAATTATTAATCAAATAATTAATATTATTCACAGTAGCTAGGACATGGGAACTGATGTCCATCAACTAATAAAGTATCAATATACAGTGGAATTTGGGGGATTGGAGAAGTACTTGATTTTCTTTTTCGTTTGCTTTTAAAATCTGTACACCCAGTCAGCAGAGATGTCAAGCTAAATCATAGGAAAACCGTATTTAGAGTGGCAGTCTACAGAGAGGAGTGGTCAGACATCTCATGTTTATTATTATGTAGGACCATTGCCTTCCGCAGACCCAAGATATTTTCTCATTTGTCTGCACGGTTGGCTCTGCAGCTTCCATCACAGTGGAATTTTACTCAGCTGAGCAGAAAGATAGAATTTGTAGGTGAGCTAGTGGCTAGAACCAGAAAAAAAAAATGCCGAGTGAAGTAACCCAGACCTAGAAAGACGACTTATGTTCTTACTCTAGGTGGACCTTTAATATCAAACCTTTAGATCTGTAGGTTTGACTGTGAATACGTGTAGAACCCACGAGCCTATACAGGGACCAGTGATGTGGAGGGGAAGGAAGATCTCAAGGGAGGAAGACAGGAGACCGCAGATGATGCTTAACGTAGTTAATAATTTAGAAAGTGCAAATTAAAAACATGATGAGGTTGTACTGTCTGGCTACCGCAGTGCCTAGAACGTAAATGCTGACAAAGGCAAGATGTGCGAGCTGTTCTTCAAGGGTGGTGAGAACACAAAACAGCACAGCTACTCTGAGAAGCAATTGGAATGTACCTTATAAAGATGAATATCCACTTACCTTGAACTTAGTCCTGCTCTTGGATATTGACCTAAAAATGTCTACCGGATACCTCCATGTGGACATTTATAGTACTTTTACTCCACACACACACACACACACACACACACACACACACACTCCAGAGTCAGGTCAAATGGCCATCAGCTTGTGCAAAGATAAACATTGTATTCCACTTGTAGAAATGAAGGACCAAGCCAAAGATCCATGCAAGGTCAGGGCATCTCAATAGTACCAGGTGTAGTGAAAAAGGCCAGTCCCAATGCTACACTGGTCACAGAGACACAGAAAGGACATTTCACTGTGGTCAGATGACTGCATGAATTTTTCTAAGTTCATTGATGTGGGGAATGCAGCTCAGTTGGTGACGTGCTTGCCTGGAATGTACAAGGCCTTGGTGGCTCACACCTGTACTCTCATCACTCAAGAGGTAGAGATGGGGAATAGAAGCTCTGAGTCCTCCATAGCATAGCTATACAGCAAGTTGATGCTAGCCTGGGATATAGAAGACTGCTGAAAGCACTTATTGATGTGAACTGTCTTGTATGTATAAATAAAAGGGATCTCTAAGATATAAAGCCTTAGGAAGTTACAGTCCCAAAGACTCTATAATAAACGCTTCTGTTTAGTCACGAGCTCTGTCAATTTGGGCCCCATTCACAGAGACTGCTGATGCCTCATCTCTGCCTTGCCGCATAGAATGGATTCTGATCAGAGCCTGAGCTGTGAATCTGTTCCTTTCATCGCTTCTAAGCTTCCTTTTCATCCTTCATGGAGATATTTGTGACTCTGTGAACCCGGGGGCTCTACACCATGGATTCAACCAAATGGACTGAAAACACCTGAGAAACCACATCTGTAACCAAATGTGTACAGAATATTTCGATATAATTTTCCTGAAAATATGCAGCCTAACAACTGCTTACCTAGTGTGCTCACTGTGTATGGTATTCTAGGTGATAAAGAGATGATCTCAAGGACGGGAGATTTCATGTGCAAATTGCTACCCATGGGGACCCCAGCATCTGCTCCCCCACAAACAACCTGCCTTGTGGTTGTGAGGATAAAATGGTGTGAAGCCATGCTGGTGGTCGGCTAAATTCCTTCCCGTAGTGAACACCCACTCTCTGTTCGCGTTACTGTGCTCATTTGGATTCTCATGGGAGAAAAAGTTTGCTGAGCATCCTAATTAGGCAAATGGATAAGACAGCAAGATGTTTTCAAATACATTGGCAAGATCGATTTGTAATACGACATTTCAATATGAGAATTGCAAGTAAAATCTCGTCCTTAAGATATTGTGGATAAGGACTTGACTCGACAATTTGTGAGTGTTTAGTCGTCCCATTGGGTGGGCTTAAAAACCATAAACCACACTTACAAAATATCTCAGCGATTCACAGTTGTCATAAATTCAGGCCAATTCCCTTCATAGCTCATGAAAGTGACATTGAACATTAAAACTAAACATTTATAAAAAAAAAAGTCGCTAGCTTTCTGGCACTCAAAGTGTGATTCTCACGTTGTGAACAGCTCTCCTCTCAAGAGATGGATGTAGGAAACATCTCAAGGAGAGCTTGGTTTCTTGGTTTCAGTCTGTGGTACACTAGACCATCATGGATCTGACACAGAACATCAATAGTGTTTGGGTTCTAAGCTAGTAGACCTTAGACATGCCATGTGGGTATGTTTAAGGCAGCAGGCAATGTAGCAGAGAGTGGTGTGGCCTGGGGTTCTCCATAATTTGTTCATACTGGAGAAGAACGCAGGGTCAGTCTCTGGCATCTGTTGCTCTAGGTAAATCCAACAATATAACTCGGATCCCTACCTGGTTCCTACCCAAAGCTGTTAGATCCAGCCCAGCATCCCATCCAGCATATGCAAATAGGTCTCATCCTTGCTGGACCAGTGTTCTTCCTCCTGGGCTGTGCTCACGAATCCTATCCTCAGCCAGGAACCCTGTTACTCTTCTTATGAGCACTCAAACCATTCCCAAGTGTCCCCAAAGGCCAAGTCAGAAACGTGGGCATTTCACGTTCTTCCCGAATTCTATACGCCCAAGGGAACCCCCACCCGAAGAAGCTTCTTTGAGGAGAAGAAAGACAGAAGGGCACTGGCTCCAGCTTCTCTGTTGTCATTGTCCTCACAGCCAAATCCTTTTGTCTGACTTGGGTGTGGTGCCAGAACCTGCGTACACAGCCAGGTGCCCAGCAGTGTGTTCTTGCGGTGGTAAGAATATACAAGATCACTCAACACACTTCTCTACACTCATGGAGTGATGTTACCAAGGACAGTCTGTTGCCAGGTATCAGATCTTTAGAATGTGCTCATCTTGTCTGGGAAACCTGTGTCTTGGCCAAAGCCCTCCACTACCCTACCCCTTGTGGTCCTGGTCACCATTGTTCCATCCTGTTTCTGTATTGAAGATGAGGTTAAGGCTCCTCAAAACCAAGGGATAAAGAGAAGGACTATTAGTCATATGACTCTTAACATGTATGTGTATGCCAATCCACGAATAGTCAGAAATACAGCCTTCTCACAGTGCTGTGGTGTAGCGGTTAACATTCCCTATATGGATTCCTTGAGGACCAGCAATGAGTTAGTCTCTTTTGCATCTCTCTTACAATATCTTTATTAAAACCTGAGACAACATCAGAGCAGAGCTGGAGACTCAGCTTGGTAGTAAAATGCTTGCTTTAAAAGGTCCTGATTCCACAACCAACATTGACAACAACAACAACAACCCCACACATGCACTCAGTAAAGTTCAGTGCAGAGTTCTACAGCTCTAACCCAGGGCTCAGCTTCATAAGTTGCAGAAAAGTGCAACAGTAGGAGGGTGGTTTTTTGCTTGTGTTTGTTGTTGTTGGTGCTGTTGTTGTTGTTGTTTTTAATTCTGTGAACAGGAGGGTAGGTGATGGACCCTTAAGTCCTCTGCCCTGCAGGTCAGCTAAAGGCAAGGCTAGAACTTCCGCAGGCCCATGCACCGCGCTCTATGCCTGAACGTAGGACTGCCACATACACTTTCCTGGCGGGTTAGTGCAGTGACATGGACATCTATTGCCACAAAACAATGAGAAAACTACATTGAGTTTTTGTTTTTGTTTTTTTTTTTAAATCCACTAACCTGGAGTTTATTTGGACGCTGAAGACTAAAATATGGAAAATTTATATTCTATGCTCCTTTTATCCCAGACACTTAATAAAAGTCACACGCTTCCCTCAGTAGCTTAAAATACCCAGTGACCTAGAAAAGTTGCCAAAGGAGAACATCTATTTATGCCCAGTGTTTTTAACAACTACTTAGTGAGTGTGGCTCAGTTCAGTCTTTCAGACTGGCTTATTCCAGTTCTCTTTATTTTCTTGTTGGTGTGAAAGGCAAGACCACAGGGTGACAGCCAGGCTCAGGGACCTGTTCTTTCTTGCTAGGGCACTTCATTTGTACTGTGCTCTAAATTTGAGTTACTCCTACCCCCTGGATATGAAATCCTCATTCTCAAGGAGATGGGTAGTGTTGTGAGGCCAGTTTTAAGGCAGGATTTAGCCAGAGGGTGGGGCCTCATGGATAGGATTAGTGACCCTACAGAAGAGACCCAATGAAATGTCTCACTCCTCAACCATGTGAGGACACATTCAAGGTCCCACAGAGTTGTCCAGTCTGTGGTACACCAGACCAAACCCAAGTCTTCAAGGACCAAGGGCAAGCCATAGCAGATGAGGCTGACCTGGCTAGAAAGCTCTTCATACATGGTGTTATATGGAAGTGAGGGCTTACATCTCTTTAATTCTGGAGTAGACATTAGGCCTTGGATGCAGAGAGATCAAGGGCACACTCCTGTTTGCTGGACTCATCTCCTTGTCTCCCCATCTTGTAGAAGTCCCAGGGAGAACTGGCTTCTCCATGCACAAGATACTTCATCTCTCCCACTTTGAGAAGAGGTATTCTAGCAGCTGGTTTTAAAGGGGCTTTGGGCATCTTTGACCAGGGAGAAAGCACCCTGGGAGACTGCTTCAGGTGTAGAAGCTGAGCCATGTCCCCTGTCCCCTTAAAGGCCTTATATGAGTTGAGGGGATGGGGAGTGGTGGAGGGAAGTGCCTTGGAGTGGGCACTATTCCTGTGTGGGAAAGCAGGTCTGCCTGTTTGAGGTGCCACACTGTGTACCCCACTGTTTAGATCGGTGCCCTTGAAGTGTGAGGGCTGAGATCACCATGGCAGCAGAGGAGGCCAGAGCACAGCACATTTTGGCTATTAGCTGTTTTGATATGATTTTTTTTCATATTTTAAAATGCATGCACGCGCACACACACACAAACACATGCATG
This sequence comes from Mus musculus, assembly GCF_000001635.26. Lineage (NCBI taxonomy): Eukaryota > Metazoa > Chordata > Mammalia > Rodentia > Muridae > Mus > Mus musculus. Next base: position 8,079,284 of record NC_000083.6, on the reverse strand, counting down.
CACATACATAATGTTTATATACAAGTAAAAAAGATTGAACTTAAGACAAGGTTAAATGTTCAAGTTTTATTTTCAGTGAAAATAGCCACAGAGAAGTTCTATACTAACATAGCCTGGGTTTTCCAGACTGGATGACCCACACAGCCAGGAGAGTCACCACCGATGGAGTGGGCTGTTCTAGGCTTCAGTGGTCCCAACCCCGGTGGAGAACTGCAGCAGGTCAAATGCTAGCTTGGCTCATACCACAATGCTGTCACTGTCCAAGCTCAGACCCACTTACAAACTTAACTTAGCCCATCTATCGTGAAGCACCTGTGTAACCCTGTCTCCTGGATGTGGAGGTATGTGTGCAAAAATCTATACATGGACAAGGACGTAAACACATGCACAAGCTTGTCAAATAGCTGCATCACACAAAAGTGACAATTCAAAATATATTGCCAAGTATTAAATCGAGAGATTTCTCATCGTCTGGGTTTTAAGTTTACTTTGAATAAAGATCTAAATGTGATTCCTATATAGTCATGGACTAATGTACAACCATGGTCTCATAGACTACACTGGAGCTGGGAACACCCCAGTCTGTGTTTTAAGCTAGGTGTAAAAGCACCAATACTTCTGTGGGGTTGCAATTGCAACAGTGATGTGCTGTATGGCCACGGGTCTTCCATTTCCCTGTCTGTTCGTTAACTAAAGAATTTTCTTCAGAGAAGTTTGTAACTCACATAAAAAAAATTCAGAGGGGCTGGTGAGATGGCTCAGTGGTTAAGAGTGCCGACTGCTCTTCCAAAGGTCCTGAGTTCAAATCCCAGCAACCACATGGTGGCTCACAACCATCTGTAACGAAATCTGATGCTGTCTTCTGGAGTGTCTGAAGACAGCTACAGTGTACTTACATAAATAAATAAATAAATAAATAAATATTTAAAAAGAAAAAAGAAAAATTCAGAACCAAGAACTCTATAAATTGGGGTTAATCCATTTTCATGGTCCCTTCTGGGAAAATTATAATTTCTGGGAATGGGTGACCTACATTCATTCATTCATTCATTCATTCATCTATCTGGAAGTCTGGGTCTAGTTTCTATGTGCCAAACATAGCTTCGGGGTGGGCAAATGTATGTTCTCGTGCTGATTTCTCAGTGAGCTGAAGCAGGTGCAGGAGCACACACAGGATGGGAACGCTGAGAGGAGTGTTACTACGACTTTTCTGCATCTGTCTCATAAAGCAGAAAGCCCTTGCAGCACGTGATCAGCACGTTTCCGGGGGGCCAGAAGTACAAGGCCAAGGTGCCAGTGGGGTTGGTTTTTTGAGGCCTTGCTCCTTGACTTGTGTGTGACCACCATCTTTGCATCTAGGTTTCCTAATCCTGAGGCAGAGCAGACCAGGGAGCCCTTCCAGCCTCCTTTCCACTTGTTCATTCCTCAGAGGCCCTGGGTCAAATGTAGCCATGCTGAGTTGAGATAGTGGGCCTTAGGATTTCAACATGGGACATATTTTTTTTTTTTTTGGATGGCGGTTAGGGAGATAGACAGTCCTGATACTGAGGAAAATGCTAAGCGGACTCACTTAAAGTTTTCAGGCTACTGTGTGAGGCAGGTGAGCAGGAGACGACTAGGAAAGGCTGGGAGTGGGCATGGCCCATCAGGAGAACTCCCTGCTTCCAGGAACAATGGTGGTTCTCTTGGAGGGTGAGGATATCAGGGGGGTGACTTGGTTCTGTGCCACAGCCAGCACGGCCATGGGCAGTGCCAGGACTTGGGAGAGAGGGTAATGGTAGGTAAAGACATAGGACTCTGGGTTCACTTCAGATTGGACAATTTTTATTTTTCTCATTGCTTTATTACTCTCTATTAGCTACTAAAGGTGGCATTGCAAGTAAAGCTTGAGCAAACCATCTCTTTGACCCCTTCCCCTGCATCCTTTCCTCCATTCTCTCATGTCTCTGTGGCCTTGTTTCCTCCGAGAACATTCCTCCTAGGCCTTATCTCATGTCTACAGTTCTCTGCAATCCACATCTGGGCCAGGTTTTGCACCTGAGAGAGGAACTGCAGAGCGTCTGGACCCCAACAGATCACGACAGATTTGGAACTTAGCCACCTCTGGGCGCAGAGGGCAAGGCAAGAGAGGCCAGCATGCCAGTGCTCAGCAGCTTAGCCACTGTGAAAGGGAAGTCATAGCTAACTTTGACCTCCATGACCAGAGGGGTGTGCTAGTGTCCAGGCATCTTCTCTTACTACCTTACATAAGGGGGTAGAGTGTTCGATATGTCCTGGGCTTCTTCAGTGGCTCACAGAACTGAAGAACCATTAAGGAGACAGTAGTTCTTAGCCTTTGTGCAGCTAACGTTTTGGGCTGGATGACTCTGCCATTGACTGTGTTGTGCACCGGCAGATGTTACTATCACAAGTCCAGCAGTGTCCCTGCTCTCCCCTAGTGTCTTAGTCAGGGTTTCTATTCCTGCACAAACATCATGACCAAGAAGCAAGTTGGGGAGGAAAGGGTTTGTTCACCTTACACTTTCCACATTGCTGTTGATCACCAAAGGATGTCAGGACTGGAACTCAAGCAGGTCAGGAAGCAGGAGCTGATGCAGAGGCTATGGAGGGATGTTCTTTACTGGCTTGCTTCCCCTGGCTTGCTCAGTCTGCTCTCTTATAGAACCAAGACTACCAGCCCAGGGATAGCACCACCCACAAGGGGCCTTTCTCCCTTGATCACTAATTGAGAAAATGCCTTACAGTTGTATCTCATGGAGGCATTTCCCCAACTGAAGCTCCTTTCTCTGTGATAACTCCAGCTTAGGTCAAATTGACACAAAATCAGCCAGTACACCTAGCTATGGCGGCCAGGACTGTCTGTGCCCTCAAGAGATGATATTGAAGCAAAGAGATGTGTGCTCTGTGTGCCATGGTTTGTGTCGAGTCTATCCAATAATTTTATTGTTTGGTTTTGTTTATGATAGCATTGGTGATTGAACCCAGACCTCATGTCTGTAGGCAAGTGCTTTACCAGTAATCTATATCCCCAGCACTGTGTTTTATTTCAAAAGAGGATTATGCTATTTAGCTCATAGTGTATCTGTCTTAGTTAGGGGTTTTTTGTTTGTTTGTTTTGTTTTGCTGTAAGGAAGCAGCATGACAAAGGAGCAAATTAGGCAGAAAGGCTTATATGGTTTACACATCCAAAATGGTGCTCATTACTGAAGGAAGTCCAGGACAGGAACTCAAACAGGACAGGAACCTGGAGGCAGGAGCTGATGCAGAAGCCAATAAAGGATGCTGCTTACTGGCTTGCTTCCCATGACTTGCTCAGCCTGCTTTCTTATAGAACCCAGGACCACCAGCCCAAAGATGGCTCCACCCACAATGGGCTGGGCCCTCCCCCATTGATCACTGTGTTTTATAGCTAGATCCAATGGAGGCATTTCCTCAAAAGAGGCTCCTACCTCTCTGATGACTCTAGCCTGTATCAAGTCGACACAAAAGCAGCCAGTGGTGGCGCACGCCTTTAATCCCAGCACTTGGGAGGCAGAGGCAGGCAAATTTCTGAGTTCGAGGCCAGCCTGGTCTACAGAGTGAGTTCTAGGACAGCCAGGGCTACAACAGAGAAACCCTGTCTTGAAAAGAAAAAATACTTGCGTAAGTCTTTTGAGTAGATGGGCTTCCATGTGCATAGCTCAACATCTCTGGACTCATGACAACCCTATACCCTGGCTCCATCCTCTAGTAACTATTGCTTAGATCCTGGAGATAAACTCCTGATTTATATTGTGTTTAAAAACTTATCTGTGAGTGATTCTTATTGATTTTTACTTGTGTCAAACTTAGGTAACGGGTGATTACAGATTTTGTTCTCAAACTAGTAACCATCCATCCTCAGTGTAGTTAATTAGTTCATAATAATTAAGAAACATAATTGAGGGCCTAAGTGGGTTAATTACTTTTTGGTAAGGAGGTGATATGTTCTCTCATGACAAATGTAGTTAAAAATTGAATGAGCACAGTGCAAATGTTCAGGAAACTGTGCTTTTCCATGCATATATGTATAATGTGACCATGTATATATGTATAATGTGACCATGCATATATGTGTAATGTGACCATGCATATATGTGTAATGTGACCATGCATATATGTATAATGTAACCATGCATATATGTATAATGTGAGGACAAACCAGTGCTTCTGGAGATGCCGGAAGCACACCTTCCTCATCACAGGGGAGGGTTGTCTTCTACAGAGTCAAGAGGCGTACACCATAACTTAGACTTGCAACAGTACAGAACACTTGCTAAAGCCTGTGTGTAGCAGGCACATGAGTATCTTCTCACTGTGTCTTTTCCCCTAGTCTTCAAAGCAGACTGCTCATCAACCACGATGATGTATCCTACAGAACATCTTTCTCATCTGGAAGCAAAACACTAACACCCCCTGAGCCTGAGGGGGAAGGTAGGGAGACCATCCAGGAGGAGGGACATCTAAATAATAGGAGTGACGTGGGTACACAGGGACGGGGCCCCCAGAGGAGCAGTGACCTTCTAGAGAGATCTACAAAAAGGAGGATCAGAATACAGGGGCAAATAGAAGAGGGGGAGGGTCTTGATAATTATATAGCTAAGCTCTGCAGAAGGAAAGATGGTGTGTACAGAACGATCATAGATAATACCCTTAGGCCTGGACATAGAAGGGAGATTCCTCAGGGAAGACTCCACTCAAGATTCCCAAAGCTTCAAACCTGGAGAGACTGGTGTGCTGCTGACCATGCCAGTAGGATGTCAGCTCAGTGAGAATATCTGGCATCCTTTATCACACCATGCCTGCCCCCACCCCACCCCGCTCTTCATTAATAACACCTGAAGAGCTCTCCTTCCACACGGTGTGTGCAGATGGCCCCTGTAGAAATGTTTGCACGACAGTTCTTAGAAGGAAACTAATGCCACCTAGAGAACCCCAATCCTTGCTTGGAATTTGGTCTGTTCTCTTACTGGGGGAGGGTCCACAGCCCTGAGACATGAGGCGGTGCCTGCAAGAGCTCACTGACACCTTCCTGGATTTGTCTGGAAGCTTTTCACTAAACTACATGCAGCAGAGAATGTTTGCAGTATGCCATAGTTCATATATGTTTACCTGTAATGCAGCTTTTGTGTAAAAAAAAAAAAAACCTGAGAAATAAGGATATATTTACATATAGTTTTTGGAAACAAACCCAAAACTACACAAAAAGTGCCCTGCCAATAAACGGTCTCCTCTAGAGGATGGACAGACTCTGGTAACATGGGTAAGGGTGGGAATAAGACCCCTTAAGTATGGTTTAATGAATCTTACTTTTAATTTTAACTGATATGTCTGTGTGTGGGTGTGTGCACATGACTGCAGTTACCTACACAGACTGGAAGAGGGTATTGGATTCCATGGAACTGGAGTTACAAGTGGTTGTGAATCACTCAGCATGGTTTCTGGGAGTGAAATTTGGTTCCTCTGGAAGATGAATGAGCATAAGCACCTTTAACCACAGGCCCGTCTTCCCAGCCCTGGATAGCACCTTTAACTGCGGACCCGTCTTCCCAGCCCCGCCCAGAAGATGTTTGAACTGGGTTTTGTGGGTTTGCAGCATAGTTCGTATCACAAAGCTCATAGGTGCATGGCTCTGTCCACTGCGGGGCATTGAGATGACACCCAGTTGCCATGAGAAAGATGCACTGCGTCTTGGTTACTAAGTCACCTGCACCCCCGAAGAGAGAAAACTGGGGTTGGGGCTCATGAAAAGTAAAGTTTCTATGAGTGTGGAGACTTTGCTTATTCCCAAAGGACATGTTAGTGACTTAAGAGAATACAGAAGGGACACCAGCTTGATATGAAGAGGCTCCCATTGGCCACATTTTGAAAAAAAAAAAAAAGCATTGAATTATAAAACTGTGCCTTTAAAAAACTTGCTAAAGCAGTTGTGACGGGAAGGCCCAGCATGAGAGGCCCCACATGAGGAGAGCACCAGCATGAGGGGAGCACTAGCATGAGGGGAGGAGCAGCATGAGGGGAAGCTCAGCATGAGTGGAGGCCCAGCATGAGGGGAGGCTCGATATGAGGAGAGACCCAGCATGAGGGAAAGCTCAGCATGAGGGGAGGACCAGTGTGATGGGAGGACCAGCATGAGGGGAGACCTATCACGAGAAAAGGCTCATCATGAGGGGAGGCCCAGCATAATGGAAGGATCAGCATGAGAGGAGGTTCAGCATGAGGGGAGGCCCAGCATGAAGAGAGGCCCAGATGAGGGGAAGACCATCGTGATGGGAGAATCAGCATGAGGGGAGGACCCACATGAGGGGAGGGCCAGCCTGGGAGGAAGCCCAGCATGAGGGGAGGCCCAGCATGAGGAGAGGCCCAGATGAGGGGAAGACCATCGTGATGGGAGAATCAGCATGAGGGGAGGACCCACATGAGGGGAGGGCCAGCCTGAGAGGAAGCCCAGCATGAGGAGAGGCCCAGATGAGGGGCATCATTTCAAGCTCCCACTTAACAAGGAGGACAAGAAGGATGTGCACTGCACACCAGAGCCATTGGCAACCTGGCAGCTGTATACTCTGAAAGCCTTGAGTCTCAAATTACTTATTACCGGGCAATGGCCAGGCAGACCCCACCTTCACCGACACCCAAAGGCACCAGCATTACATTTCTCCTCATTGCTGCCAAGGGACACACATTGTGACCTGTGAAGCATTTGTGTTAGAATGGATGACAGACAGAAAACTAGAAAACTCAGGATGCACTGCCCAGCCCCCTCTAAGCTAAAGCAGAGGTGGGTCCTGCACTGGAAGCTAAAGAGACTGGCAGCAAGGTCCAGTACAATGTCCGTGAACCAGCATCTCACCCTGCAGATTTTACAATACTACACTCCTGTGTGGTTCCTTGTTATCACACTATTATTGAGGTTGTGGAGAGTATTTTGACTGTGAAAAGGTACATGCTAGAATGAGAAGAGGCAAAAAGTTGCTGACAGATAGGTTAGCCCAAAATGACTATTTGGAATTATATCCAGCCACCAAGCCTACAGCTTATAATCGCCATGACCCACAGAGTAGAAGGAGAGAACCAACTCCCATAAGTTGTCCTCTGACCTACACAGGAGTGCTACAGAACACATACGCCCATGCTTGTGCACCCATAGACACAGTAAGAGTAATAAAAAAATGTAAAAGACAAAAGAAATATAAGAAAAGAAGTGCAACAATTGAGAAAGCATGCTGAGATAAATATCAGTGTTTATTGGATCTCTGGAACTTTCTATGGACTATACCTGTCTAAAATGAGACACTGTAGGAAGAACTTCCCTGGAGTCCGCAGTTCTGCTCCATAATTGACTGGGGTGTCTGCTGGTGGGTGGTGCTCCCTGGGGAGGATGTTGGTGCTGACTTAGACAATCCTGTCTTGGGAGGGAGCACATGAATATGTAAGAAATTTAAAAGGTTATTTTCTGGCCATGTGACGATAACTCTGAAAATCCATAGAATAACACACACAATAAGTACATTTGAAACACCTTGATCCACTCCATGGCCATCTATCCTAAACTCTTTTCAAAGAACCAGCAATGGGCAAGGTGCTTTTACCATGTTCCAATTTGGCTCAGTAATGTTTTAGGTAACAACTATGGATATTCCAGGATTTGGTCCTTCCAGAACCTGATGGTGACATCCATAGACAGGACAACACTATGTGGGGAGCTGGGCATAATAACTTAGGGTCTTCATTAGGGTTTTACTGCTGTGAACAGACACTATAACCAAGGCAAGTCTTATAAAAAACAACATTTAATTGGGGCTGGCTTACAGGTTCAGAGGTTCAGTCCACTATCATCAAGGTGGGAACATGGCAGTATCCAGGCAGGCATGGCACAGGCAGAGCTGAGAGTTCTACATCTTCATCCAAAGACTGTTAGTGGAAGACTGACTTCCAGGCACCTAGGGTGAGAGTATTAAGCCCACACCCACAGTGACACACCTACTCCAACCAGGTCATACCTTCAAATGGTGCCACTCCCTGGTGCAAGAATATACAAACCATCACAATAACTGTGCTATAGAGGGTCATAGTAGAGATCTCTGTTACATTGACTGGCACCTAACACCCTCAGTGTAAACTGAGGAATTGTTTTAGATGTCTTTACTGTTGCCTGGCTAGCTTAGTTGGTAAAGCATAAGACTCTTAATCCTAGGGTCGTAAGTTTGAGCCCCACATTAGGCGCCAGATGTTGTTTGCGACTCCAACCAAGATCGTTGGGGGCAGGGATAAGAAGGCTCAGAGTCAGTGACACAGACTCTGGGAGTCGGGCAAGTGACAAAAGCAGACTCGTTTATTGTAGGAACTGGGCAAGACTTTAACCTCCCCGCACCCCCAGCATCTCATTGTCTCTCAAGTAGCTAGATGTGGTGCTGTCTCTTTCTCATTGGCTCGCTCCATTGCCTGATCCAGCGTCTGTGGTCTCTATCCATGTCAGCAGATTCTAGGTTGACTTGGAGTGGAAGTATCAGTGGCGTATGTGCCAGCATTGCAGCTGGATCTGCTTGGCTAAGTTCCTCCTACACATTACTTTTAGCTATTGACAGCAGCAGCAGCAGCAGCAGCAGCAGCAGCACTGTCTACATCTTAGTGTTTACTGATAGGCCTGGATCTGTGAGGCTGGTAGTGCCTGTTTTCTTTGTAGAAGGAAGCAAACAGTCTAGCAGAAGGAAGTGTGCAAGGCTCTCTGTCCAGGGTTCTGACACTCTCATGGAAGGCTTGCAAAGGCTGGCTGCCCTGGGCAACCCCCATCTCCTGCACACACACACACACACACACACACACACACACACACACACACACACGTTCCATTAGCAATTCTCCCAGAACTTCTGCTGATTTTGCCCCTTTCTGTCTAGTCCACTCTCCTCCACCTGTCCCATATTACCTCACGACATGCTCATGTTCCTTGAGTGTGGCTGCGTCTTAGGGAAGGTGTGGTAATGAAACTATAGACCCAATGCTAACTCTGTGACACTGCCTTCTGCCTGCTCCTTTCTTCAGCTAAAGGCTAAAGACTGTGCTGCTGAGTGAATTCACTTGGATTTGGTTTCCATGGCATTTAGATTGTAAAGGTATTTAGCATCTGAGCTGAAAGTGCAAACAGAACCCCCAGTGTCTCACCAGCTTGGTGCAACAATGGCCGGCCATTGCCCTCTCAGATCCTTTAAAGTTTTGGCAAGTTGCCTTCACATAGTGGTTTGTGGGTTTGTCATGGTGCTGTGCCCTAAGTATACTCCCCAGCTCCCATGGGGCCTCACACTAGCCAGAGAAAATGAGATCAGATAGTTTTACATTACAGAGAATGATGGCAGCAGATAGTCCCATGTGTATAGACAGTGCTAGCACTTCCCTCGGGGTCAGCCTTCTTACCTGGTTCTATCCCAGAAATGCATGTCTGAAATGTTGGGATAAGACTTTCCTACCTTCCAGAAGCACATCAAAGTCCATTTGTACACTGCCTAGACTCTGTCTTCTACTGCCAGTGAACAGCATGGGCAATTTAAAAAGTTGTATTTTTGTTCTACTGTGTCTTAAAATCAATGCATGCAATGCAATTTTTTATTAGATTTTTAAAAATATTTACATTTTCCTTTGTTGATCAACATAGCTAACATTTGCGATTGCTCTTAATTACAATGGATTCTGACTAGCCAGGCAGGGGTGACACACACCTTTTATCCCAGCACTCGGGAGGCAGAGACAGGTAGATCTCTGTGAGTTCAAGGCCAACCCGGTCTGTACAGATCAAGTTCCAGGACAGCCAGGGCTATGCAGGAAACCTGGTCTCTAAAAAACAAAACAAAACAAAACAAAACAAAACAAAACAAAACAAAACAAAACAAAACAGCAATTGCTTCTGACGGTCTTTTTTAAAAGTCCAATGATACTCACATGGAATCCTAGTAAGATAACCCTAGTGCAACAAAAGGTTTTGGCTTAAGCATACATGCATACATACATACATACATACATACATACATACATACATGATTTAAATATATTAAGCACATTCTATGTTTATAATGGCAAGCTGTATGCATGTAGAAAACATGGAGTTGATCAGTAACAATCAACACATATTTATTTGATATTTTCTCTATGCCTGATAGGATACCCGATGCTATCCATCCTTATTCTTTGAGGTGCAAGACTATCTCAAGAAAATACCCAATGTACATGTAAGTTTCAGCTTCTTAAACTGCCCATGGCCCCACATAGGGTCTCATAACTGAATGTGGAGATCATGAAAAATTTGGCAACAGTGAAAGGTCTCAGCACTCAATTTGAAATCAGATGTCTAATGACGTGTTTGTGGCTGCTCTTCCCCTTGCTATATCCCGTGGCTTCTCTGCATCCCTGGCTCCGGACGTGCGGTGTGTGCTGTGCCCTCTGCCTCAGTGCTCTAAGCAGCACTGAGGAGCGAGGCCTGGAACCCCTCAGTGCAGTATTTATCGAGCACGGTGCTGTTTCTACTATCTTTACAAACTCCCATAGAAGCAGAACCATTTAATTACAGAAAACAGTGTTTTCAAGATGTTTAATATTTTCTCACCGCCATCCTCAGCGTGCGAACACCAAACCAATATATTTCCGATTGTTTTCTGTAACAATGCTTGATTTCCTAGAATTGTTGTTTGAGGGCATACAAGATGTCCCAGCAAGTGTTTGCTGCCAAGCCTGAAGATCTGAGCTTGATTCCTAGGAATCATGGTCCAGGTGGAGAACTGTCTCCTATAGGTTGTCCTCTGACCTCTAAGGGCTTACTCTCTCTACACTAAATAAAATACAATTTTAAAAATTTTAAAATTGCTATTTCATCCAGGCAGTGGTGGCACACACCTTTAATCCTAGCACTCCAGAGGCAGAGGCAGGCGGATTTCTGAGTTCGAGGCCAGCCTGGTCTACAGAGTGAGTTCCAGGACAGCCAGGGCTACACAGAGAAACCCTGTCTCGAACAAAAAATTGCTATTTCAGGGTAGATATGGTGGTCCAAGTCTGTAATCCAAGAACTTGGGAGTATGGAACCATAAGTGTCTGGAGTTCAGGGCTACCCTTGGCTACATGGGAAGTTCAAAGCTAGCCTGGGTTATATAAGATCTTATCTCAAAAACAAAAGACAAAGCAACCCCAAAACTGTAAAAATTGCTGTTTGAGTTGCTGGCCTGAGTTTCATTTTTTAAAAAGTCATTAAATTTTGGCTTGGGATCAGGATAGACTTTCCAGCCATTTCTGAAACGGCTCTCAGCAAACATGTACCATGTTGTACCACATGTTTATGCAAAGTACCATCTTGAACATTGATGATTAAATCAATAAAACCAAAACATCGATCAGCTGAAAAACTCTGCGGTTGCGGTACGTCCTGCCGTGCCAGTTACTTGGGGTTTCGTTCTTCAAATAAAAACAAATAAGCAATCCAATTCTAGTAAGAAAATCTGCTTTCTGTTTTAGTAAATATATCCAAAGCAAAGAATTGTTTTAAATGAAGTTTCTTTATGATTTATCAGCAGATGTTTGGTTTGTATCTAGTTTCATTTTTCTGTATACCTTTAGTCTTGTTTAAAAAAAAAAAAACAACTTTGGGCAAAAATGGTTTGTAAAGAGGAAAGGCTTCAGAGTTCCCGTGCTGGGGGGAGATGTAGTTAAATGGGCTTTTCCAGTGCTCTCCTGACACAGCGCCTGACACACTTACTCAGGAAAGAGAAAGTTCTGAAGACTTTTTATTATAGTGAAAGCAGATTTCCTTGTGTTTACATTGTATTTGATTTGTGTCCCTCAGAAGGAAGTTTAGGGAGTCTTACCCCAGTATCTGGGACTCTGACTATTGATTATGGGTCTATTTGGAAATGGTGTTGCCCATCGTACATCTCACTGAGACAGGGACTCCTTGGGTGTGTTCTGAGTGTGCCTGGCGTCCTTTGAGGAGGCACAGGCAGGTCCGTGGAAAGCAGGTCTTGTGTATTGAAGGATCCGGTGGGGATCTCTTGGGGGTATCAGTTACCCCAGAGACTGCCAGAGGCAAGGACAAGTTCTCTCCCAGATTTCTGAGGGAGCACCACCTGCAGACACCCGCATTTCAGACTTCTGGGTCCCAGAAGCTCGGGAAGGTATTTCTCTCATTTTAAACAACTTAGTTTGTGATTCTTTGCTGCGGTAGCCCTAGGAAACCAATGAGATATATCACAAATGAACTCGGAAAACAAAATTCCAAATGTAAAGTGAATTTCTTCTCATTAGAGCTGGACACAATCAGATTTGCTGTTATCTGTTCCTGGAAAGCGCTGTGCGGAGGCAGCCTTCCAAAGGGGGCTGGGGCCAGAAGGGGCAGGGAGAAGTGGAACTCAAGGCTCACTCCTGCTGAGGGGCTTCTGGTCCTCCGACCAAGGGTGCAGGTCTCCGCCCCTAAGTGCAGCCCTTGCTTACCAGCCTTGGAGTCTATGACACAGCAATGTCCTGAATTATACGGGCAATATCTGGATGACTTCTGATAGGCAGGATCTGGGGTAGGGGAGAAGGGGAGACACAGGTAGCTCTCACCCCCTCGAACTAGACACAATTGAGAAGTGCAATCTTTGCAGGAATCTGAAGATTTAATCCCTGTTAGTTGATTTGTCTGGAAGTAAAACCCATGAGGCCTCTGTTGCTCCGAGTTGTCAGTTATTCTCCATCAGAGATGGAGAGTTCCTGACTTTTTTTTTTTTTTTTTTTTTTTTTTTTTTTTAGGAATTATGTTGGCACCATTTAGCTTTCAGTGAAATTGTCATTGTTTCCAGTCCCTGGCTTCTTTCTCAGTGGTTCTGTGGCAAAGATGGAAGTCTACAACACTGTCAAGTTGAGATGCTCTCAAGGTCACGAGAAAACAGGAAAACTAGCTTCTCTTAAAACATATTTGGGTTTTAGCTCCAGTTACTCATGAAGAAGCTATGAAGCTGCAAAGAAAGAGGGTCTGGAAGTGCATTTCACACGCATTCACAGCCTGATGTGCAGGGAGGGAGACCCAGGTCAAACACCAACATCCCAGAGGAGGGTTTCCTCTGTGAGGGGCATGAGAGAGGTGCAGTAGAGCTGCCTCGGCCCCTGTGCCGTGTGCCTTGTATGGTCCCCTAGCAGAAGTGAGGGAGTGAAGACAGAGGGGCTGTGTCGGAGGGCAGGCGGCTGCACACCGTAGACTGCATACACACTCTTCTTTCAGGACTGGGTGAAGCCAGCAAGGGTTTTGTTTTGTTCTGCTTTGAGTTTTAGTTTTCTGAAGCAGGAGAAAGGATGTCATGTACCCCAGGCTAGCCTAAAACTCACTATGTAGTTGAGGATGGCCTGGAACTTCTGAGACTCTTCCATCACCCACGAAATGCTGGGGTCACATACAGGTGCCACCTCCAAGGTTTTATAAGTTACTCCCTCCACTAATCCCAGAGTCTGTCATGCACTTGGCATCCATTGTTCAGCCTTGTAATTACCATCCTGATGAGACTCTGAAATATTTTTAGAGGACTCTGGAGCCACTAGAAAAAGAATGCATTATGCTTAATGCAATTCTCTTGTTAAGTGAATTTTAATTTAGGAGAGCTGTTATTCCAGGAACTGTCTAGGTTACTGGATTGTAAGGAACAGGTAACTAGACATGACTTTCCTTTCCTCCCTGTAGAACTGAGGTAGAGTCCTGGCTGCACTCAGAGTAACAAAAAAAAAAAAAAAATCTGTTTGGGTGTTACTCTGAAAGGCTCAGGGGATGTCTTCTTGTAGTCAAAGGGTTAAAAATGATCCCTGTACATTTAAAGCATCTTTTAAAGATTGTGGCATATTTAGAGCGTTGTGCTTTTAAAGTCTCGAAGTTCACAGATACGGTCTCGGTTTGGGTGCTGGGGACAGTGGGAGTGGTGTTAGTTCACAGGCAGTGAGGAATGGCTGCTTCTCAGGACAGCCCATCAGTCTACCTGAATGATGCAAGCATAGCACAGTTTCAGGTGGGCCAGCTAGTGTCTCTGAACTTATGGCACAGTTATTTTATAGGGACAAGCAAGTGTTCTGTCACTGTGAACCTATCACCTGGATGGCTCCCTCTGCCAGTGTGATCCCTGAATGGGTCATATAGATATGGAAAGAGTTAGAAATTGGCCTCCCAAAGGTGGGGTGTGTGGCCTGCCCTTACTATGTGTTACTGTGGGAGCTTCTTAGTTCGGGTTTTACTCCTGTGAACAGACACCGTGAGCGATGCAGCTCTTACAGGACCAGTGCAGGACTACATTTAACTGGGGTTGGCTTATAGGTTCAGAGGTTCAGTCCATTATCATCAAGGCAGGAGCATGACAGCATCCAGGCAGGCATGGTGCAGGAGGAGCTGAGAGTTCTACATCTTCATCTGCAGGCTTCTAGGAGAAGACTGGCTTCCAGGGAGTGAGCATGAGGGTCTTACACCCACAATGACACATTTCCTCCAACAAGGCCACACCCACTCCAACAAGGCCACACCTCCTAATAGTGCCACTCCCTGGGAGACACACCAGGACCAGGCCAGGAGTTTGTTCTTCCCATATGAGAGCATAATAAGACTTGTTGTTGGTGACCTCATAAGATGATTAGAGGGAGAGATTTGCACTGTGGCAGCTAAGACCCCAATAGGAGAAGCAATGAGGCTACCTACATGAAGCTCTATGTAGTCACATTGTGTGAGGTGCACAGTATGACCTTCTTTCCCAGAGCTAATGCACACTGAGCTATTTAGAAGTGTTTATTTTACAACCACTTTATGGTGTGTTTGGAATCTGTTTGGATCTCTGAGGGGGCGGATTTTATAAGCCATGTGGGTTGGCCCTAGATATGTTTCCAAATGAGAAGAAGCCTAAGACTGGTGGGTATATCCTCTATGTCATAGTTACAGAGTTATTAGTTACGTTGTGTACAATTGTCACAAACCTGAGACAGTGACAGCTGCACCATTGTTCCTTGTGTCTGATCACAACAGTTCTGTCAGCTTGTCAGCCAGCCAGCCTTGTTCTGTGTGTGTCTATTGAATGTATATCTATTATTTTGTACACTTCCAGTGCACTTTAACTTTCCCTCATGCTAACTGGAGCTTCTCTGGCATGTGTGCATCCTCTCTGTACTGGGGAACACAAGCAGCATGTTTGACACTTGGATCGGGGCTACTTTGAGAAGGAAATCAACTGAAACCATAAAAATATCAAAATGCATGATTCTAAATAGATGGTGAAGAGGATGCTTGCTCTAATGTGACCAGTGCCATCCAGGAAGAGACTCCCCATGTTCAATCTCAGCAAGAGATGAGGGTGTTAAGGAGCAGATTTTTTTGGCCTCTGTAGATGTCCTAGAATGACCTTGAAATCTCACAGTTTTGAGTTATAGTTAAGTTCTAGTGGCTGTGGCTGAACTTGTGTTGGGTCCCAAAGTCATGGCTTCATAGCAGCTTAAAAATGTTGCCACAGATTTTAGCAACATTGTTCCTTGGAAGTACATGGATGATGGAACAGTTCAAACACAGGCCCTCTCTGACTTGTCACCCCTGAGGTGTGACATAGCTGCTGTTCCCACAGTAGAAACAGTCACTGGCAACAGTGGGATTGGGTTGACACCCACAGTATTGTGTGACTGGCTAAATTGGATCTTCTAGAGGAACGCCTCCCAGGAGATGGCGCACCGAGGTTCTGGTGTCTCAGGAACAATTGTCTTCATAACTCTTCTCCCTCTGCCTACACTGGGCACCAACAGTCCTGAACAACGGGGCTGGGGTTTGGGTGAACCAAAACGTGCGAGCTCTGAAGCTAGGAGCAGGCTGAGAGACGCCATGGGAAGGCCCCAACACGGCCATTAGTATAGCTCAGCCTTCACAACCTCTATTTTGTTAATCCTGGATCTATTCCTGCCAACTCTCAATACTGTAGAGAAGGCTCTGGATGCAGTGTATTTCCCCATTAAAAAAAATGATGTATGTGGTGTTCTGCTTGCATGTATGTATGTGCTGGGTGTTGTGCACATTGCCCAAGAAGGCCAGAAGAGGGCACTGGATCCCCTAGGACTGGAGTTACAAATGGTTGTGAGCTACCATTTAGGTTCTGGGAATCTAATCTGTGTCCTCTAGAAGACAGACAGTGCTCTTAACTGCTGAACCAATGCTCTAGCCTCTACTTCCAATGTTTACCACTGTACAATAAACACAGATATACGGCGTGAACCATTTTGAGGTACAGAGTTTGGTGTCGCTTAGTAAGTTCATGTGGCTTTTGTCACCTATGACAGACCTTTCAGCACTGGGACTCTGGATCTCCTACCCTGACTTCCCGCTCTTGCCACCAGCAGACTCAGCACCTCCCATCCACCTTCCGGCTTCTTGTTTGGTTGCTACACTGTGTAGAAATGAGTTCACATACCATTTTTCTTTCTGTGACTGGTTTCCCTTTAGAATTCTGTCTCCAAGGGTCTCACACACATGGTAGCATCTGTCATAATTTTATTCCTTGAAGGCTGAATAACATTCACTGTATGCCTAACACACCTTTTGGCTATCCGTTTGTCAACAGACATATGAGCTGTTGCCACGAATCTTCCAGTATTTGGAGTGAACACAGAGCCTCCCTTGTGGTGGCAAGCACTCTAGCCCTGAGCTATAGGCCCAGTCCGACTTCGACATAGTAACTGTTGTGAATAAAGCTTCTTATAAATGTCTCTTTGAGGCCCACTTCCTGCTCCTGAGTACAGACCCTGATTGGCCATTTTATTTTAATCTCTTTAGACACCATACTGAGTCCACAGTAGCTGTATCCTTCTAACAATGGTTCACAGGGTTCCGGTCTTTCTCCATTTTGCCAACATTTGATATTTTCTCTGTGGAGTTGCTATTTTGATAGGTGTGAGGTGATGGCTCACTATAGTGCTGGCTTGGATTTACTTAATGGTGTATCCTTTTAAAGAAGTTTGTTGGCCATTTGTAGAAATGCCAGCTCAGTTCCTTTGCACATTTTAAATTTAATTTATTTTTACCAACTCTTTGTAAATTCTTGCTATTATCCCTTTACCAGATAAGTGACTGGCAAACACTCACACCTACTCTGCAGGTTGACTTTTTCCTGCTGGCAGTATCTTTTGATGCCTGTGACATTCATGAAGTCAGATTTATCAATGTTTTCCTTTTGATGTCTGATGTCTTGCTTTTGCTGATACATCCAAGAAATTGTTGCTGAATCTGCTGCCACCCATTGTTCCGCGGGGATTTCATAGCTCTGGTCTTTACATTTAGCCCTTATGTTAGGTAGTTTTATGCCAGCTTGAGACATGCTAGAGTTGTTTGGGAAGAGGATGCTCAGCCGAGAAAAATGCCTCCATATGGATTTGCCTATAGGCAAGTGTGTAGTGTGTTTTCTTGATTGATGATTGATGTGGGTGGGCCTAGCTCACTGGAGACAGTGATAGCCCTGGGCAGGTCATCCTAGAGGGTATGAGAAACCAAGGTGAGCGAGCAAGCCCTCAGGAGCAGGCCAGTAAGTAGCACTCCTCTATGGCCTCCACTGCAGTTCCTGCCTCCGAGCTGCCTGGCAGTAAGCTCCTGGCCCTGCTTCCCTCATGATGGAGCTTGACCCTAGAGCTGTAAGCTGTCAAACACCCTTTCCTTCCGAGTTGCTTGTGGTGATGGTGACTGGCACAACAATAGAAACCCTAACTAACTCAGTCTCAAATCCATTGTGAGTTATGTTTTATTGAGTTATCCAGCACCATTGTTTGACTGTGGGTATGTGATTTTCCCAGCCTTGTGTTGAAAAGGCCGTTTCTTTATTCCAGGGAATGACTGGTACCCTTGTTGAAAGTCATGTGGCCCTTTCCGTGAGGAGTCACTTCTAGTTTGTCTATCTGACTTAATTTGGTTTACATGTCTGACTTTCTACCAGCCCCATAGTGTTGTAAATACCTTGTCATCTTAAGTTTTGGGATCAAGATGTATGATTCCCTCAGCTTTGCTCTTGGCTAATATTGTTTTGTTCATTTGATATACATTGATTGCGTACGACTTGTAGCATAGATATTTCAACTTCATCAAAGTAAGCCCTTGACCTTTTGGTAGACACTTGTGTTAAAGCTACCCACAGTATCACGCATGTTAAATTCTCAGGTTACATGTGCGTGAACACGCCTCATCTCATTGTTACATGTGTGTGAACACACTTTATTTATCCTCATTCCTGTCTCCCTCAGGTCCCTCAGAAACGCTTTCCAGTTTTCATTATACATGACTTTTATTTTGGGTTAATTACCAAGTCTTTTATTTTTTTCAATCCCGTTGTAAGTAGAATTGATTTCTTAATTTCTCTTTCATATTCTTTATGGTTAGTGTGGAGAAACGTGTCTGGTTTCTGTCTGCAGAGTTTGTATACTGCTGCTCTACTGAATTTGGTTTATTGGTTCTGATATTTTTGTGGAATACTTTGCATTACAGAACATGGCAAGAGATAAATTTACTACATTTCCACTTTGAATAACTTCTAATTTTTTCTTGCCTAGTTGCCTTCTCCAGAGTCTGATCTTCGCTGTGTCTTTTTCACATGTGCTGTTTTTCATGTAGCCCTGACCTTCTCTTAGCCCTGGTTTGCTGAGTGGTTCTCATGGGGAAAGTGTGGAATCTTGTTTGGGTTTTCTTAGGCACTGCTCAGGTGCCTGTGCCTTCTCTTTAATTCCCTTCAGCTGTTTCTGGGTGTCTTCTGCAGACTCCCTTGTTGTAGTAGTTATTTCATCTCAAGTAGGAGTGTCTACTCTGTCTTTGACCATTCAGTTCCCAGATAAAAAAACGTAACCTTTATATTTATAATAAGCCTTTATACCACTAGAGCTGAATAGATATCTGCCCCCTAAGCTATTAGAATGTACTTTCCCATCAATAACCCCAAGTTATAACTTGCCGTGTTCCATTTGGGCAGCTCTTAACTCCAAATCTAGCCCTCATGGCTATGTTTTCATGATTTCTACCCCATGGGGTCTTGTCCTCTCTCCTTTCTTGTGGTCTCCTCAGCCCCCAAGCCCTGGAACCCAAATTCCGCCTATCTCTCTTCTGCCCATCTATAGGCTGTAGGCATCTTTATTCACCAATCAGGGACAACTTGCTGGGATTAAGGGTGTGTCTTAATAGCGTTCTCACGCCCGGCCAGGAAGAACACAACAGACCAGAATCTTCTGCGGCAAAACTTTATTGCTTACATCTTCAGGAGCTAGGAGCGCAAACCCCCAGCCCCAAAAGCGAAAGCCACCCCTATATCGAAACCGAAACCCCTTCCCTATTTAGGAGAGTTATATTTCGCCTAGGACGCATCACTCCCTGATTGGCTGCAGCCCATGGCCGAGCTGACGTTCACGGGAAAGGCAGAGTACAAGTAGTCGTAAAATACCCTTGGCACATGCGCAGATTATTTGTTTACCACTTAGAACACAGGATGTCAGCGCCATCTTGTGACGGCGAATGTGGGGGCGGCTCCCAACAGGTGTGTGTGTGTGTGTGTGTGTGTGTGTGTGTGTGTGTGTGTTGGGAGGTGGAGGGAAGGTTACATAGCATCACTTGGGTCTATGTGTGGACTCTTATTCCTGGGGCCAATAAGGACTTGAGGGCCAGTATTTAGCACACAGCAACAGACCAGACTTCGACACTCCTTGAAGTCTTTGAAGTTTGAGAATGTTATTTTAAGTTCTGTGTCCTGGGCTCATCCAGGTCATTCTCATCTGCAAACATATACACAGGTAGGCTTTAGAGAGAAGACACTGGTTTGACCTGTCATATTGTTTGTATTTTGCAATGAGGTCTGAGTGTGGACTCCTTTAGTCAGTTCCGTGTCTGAGATGGACAGAGCAGGTTGGGACAGAAGAGAAGATGTGTGGGCCTGGTTGGTCCTGAAGGTTGGAGATCTCTTCAGTGGAACGAAGTCAGGTGAATACAGGGGACTGACTGCTCTAGTGTGCAGGATGGACATCCTGGTCTAAACCTGGAGTGTAGAGACAGATCTAGAGCAGTTCTCAACCTTCCTAACCCTGTGACTCTAATACAGTTCCTCATGGGTGGTGATCCCCAATTATAAAGTCATTTCATTGCAACCTCGTATTGTAATTTTGTATCTTGACCCACAGGTTGAGAACCTATGGTATAAAGCTCAGCCAGGGTGCATGAATGGGAGGATCAGACAGACTCACTGGTCTAGACCATGAAGAAGGATGTGGTTGTATGGAGAGCTTGGGTGTGGCATGGGGGAGCCTCCACAGAAGATATTTTAAATAAATAAAATACCTTTAACCTTTAAAAAATCAAACGTAATAAAATGACTAGAATTTGATTTATCAGAAGTGATATGAATTTCTCTTTGTTTTCTCTTTCCCCCTACTCCTTCAGGCAGTGTCTCCTTCCTCCATGAAGAACTGCCTTCATGGTTTATGATTTGCTTGCAGACTTCATCAAGTAAATGGTACAAAACATCAGTGCATTTTCAGGAAAAACATTTACAGAAGCGCTAATGCCAGAATGGCTTTTCTTTATTGTCTCAGTTCCACAGAGACTGAGCTTCCGGGTGGCTAGAGAGTTCCTCAGCGCTGCCCTCTCTCCATCGCCTTCTCGTACACTGGTCTAGATCCCACTGCAGCTCAGCCCATGCTTCCCATGCCTCACGGAATCAAGCTTTAATTTGGGCGAGCAATTGAATCGAGGGCAAGGGAGTTTATAGTTATCTCTAGTTAGAAAGAAAGAAAGAAAGAAAGAAAGAAAGAAAGAAAGAAAGAAAGAGACACACAGAGAGATACAGAGAGAAAGAGAAAGAGAGAGAAAGAGAGAGAGAGAAAGAGAGAGAGAGAAAGAGAGAGAGAGAAAGAGAGAGAGAAAGAAAGGAAGAAAGAGAAAAAGAAATGCCTAGGGACTTGGCCCACTTGAACTCTGTGACAAACTGCAATGGGCTTGGTGGCCCATGAGCACCACAAGCTTAGCCCTCAGTACCAGAGTCTAGATGTGTGCACATGGGGAGGCGTCCTGTGCACTCTGTCCCTAGTTCAGAGAGAGCAACTTCTTATTGCAACTTTGCCTGGTACAAGGCTGAAGCTCTCTGGGGCTTTAATCCCACTTCCAAAGCTCTGTTCTCACAACCAGGTCACTTCACAATAGCTGGCCTCCTGACAAGGCACACTGGGGCTAGTACCCATCATTTGCAGACTAGCAAGTATAATTTGATTCATTTCTCATTCTTGCTGCTGTTTGTTCCTGCTGCTATAATAAAACATCTCAGACTTCATGTTTTACAAAACCGGGCATTGTTTTTCACAGATCAGAGGCTGGCTGTCAAGGTCAAAGGGATGATGTCTGCTTCCATCCCCAGAGGGCACAAATGCTATGTCCTGGAGTGCCAGAAGGACCGGAGGCCCTCCTTTTATAAGGCTGCCAATCCCAAGTTCCCTCCTCCAGCACCTTAGTACTGTGTCTGGAGTTTAGAACCTCACCATGAACTCTAGACATGCGCACCTAAGCTGCCATGCGACCCATCTTTTCTCTTTGGTCACAAGCCCTGCCCTAGCATTGGGCCTTGGCGAGCAGGTTGTGGATGATGTGTTTATAAAAAGATAAAGAGGTACAAGATGTGTTCTATGGGGATGTGGTGAGTTATGGGGGGAGGGGGGTGCCTCGGTGGGCCCATGCCAAGGCATCCCTTCCCCCTGAGGGACCAGCTACACGACTGACAACTGACTAAAGTATAGCAAGAGTTTTTTCAGGGCATGGGGAGGGAAGTTAAGAGGGTAGTAGAGGCAGAGAAAGGCAGAGAAAGAAAGAGAGAAGAGAAGTAGAGGCTGGCCATGGCCATGAGTACGTGGAGAGAGGGGGAATGGAAGGGAATGGGGAAGGGGAGAGCAAGAGCAGGAGAGAAGCAAGAGATCAAGAGTAAGGGAGGAGGGGGCAAGCAGCCTCTTTTACAGTGGGCCAGGCCTACCTGGTTGTTGCCAGGTAACTGTGGGGTGCAGTTTAGAGAGAATGCTAACATTGGAGGCCAGAAGTTGTTATAGAACTCCTGGGCCTGACTCTTGGGCCAGCGCAGATGTGCTCCAGGTTTGTCCAGGCCTTTATGGATTCCTGCCTATTGTTTAATTGCCTCGTCCCAATGAGTCTTTGGCTCTAAATATCCCTCAGAACTGCTGAGGATCTGGTCTGATGGTGGTCTGGTTGAGATGCCCTTTCTTCTGGGCCCACAGGCATCCTTTTCAGCAGAAAGGAACAGCTTAGGGATGCTCTCTCACTGGCTCCATTAGGGCTTCACAGGGAAGTACTGCATTTCTCAGCACATAAACATCCTGGTATTTTACAATAAAACTCCTGGCACTACTTAATGTTTCCATGGTAATTAGACAGCTTGCCAAACCTCTTCAAAAATACACGAAAATGTGCTGTTGGTTTTTTTTTTTTTTCTGAGAATGCAAAATTTTGTTGTCAGTCTTCCCTTTAGCTTGGATTCCCATTCTATTCACAGCACTGGGAAGATGAGCCAAACAATAGGGTCTCCCCCCTCACCCTCCCTCCCTCGCTCCCTCAAAGCATTGTATCAGTCACCTTCCTACACCACCTTGCAGTAAAATATCTTCCTAAACTGAAATTCGGTTTTAAATGTAATATTCTGCTACCACAAGCTCCACAGTTAGACTGAAAATTACAACCATTGTAAATTACAACCATTGTTGGTAAATAATTGATTAGTTACACTCTCTGATTGATAATACAAGATCTAAAATGGTTAGTCGGGAACTGGCCATACACGGTGATGTAGGTGCTTGTGTGTCCGTGGAAGGCCCAGTCTATGCTAAACAGGGCTCAGCGCCACTTCCTCTAGTTTCCAGACATCACCAGCAGAAGCAAACATGTCTACATAAACAGCCATGGAGAGATGGGAATGAAAAGGCTCTGATGACGTCACTTGTTTCTTTCTTTCTTTTTTTTTTCTTTTTTTTTTCTTTCTTTTTTTTTTTTTTAGCTCCTTCCAAGTACATGCCCAGAATCAGCTGCCAGTAATCATTACAAAAACTCATTTGGAAAGACCTGTGAGCTGAGAACCTGAGTGTCTGAACACATGCACAGTTCCCAGGCAGTGTGCCTGTGCCTTTCTTGCTGCTCCTCCATAGTGTTTCATCTTGCCCTGGGCTGGGTTAGGATAGCAGGAGGCCTGTGGGGTTCAGAGGCCTTGGGTTTCCCCTGCCTGGGAGGGTGGGTAACAGAGACCAGTGGGAAGTTCTCCTTGTGGCCCTGAGAGCAACAGCAAGTGCGCTCTCCTGCCCCCCACCCCCTTCACATTAGCCTTTTTCCAGTCTCCTGAGCCTGGAATGCAGGAGACATCAGTAAGGGGGACCCATCAGTCCCTGCCAGTTTGCACTACTGGTCCATCTCCAGTTCCCTGGTCAAGTATCCAGAACAGACTGGTAGGAGCTGATATTGAGATGCTCTCCCAGACAAAATGGTGTGCAACTCAGGTTCTCCAAAGATGCTTAGCCAACAGGAGGTTCTTGGAAGCAGCAGCAAGCTAGGTATATGAATGCTGTGTCTGGAGCTACATGCATATAGCTATGTAGATATTCAGACATGTTTGTTTTAAGGATCTGGCCCACAGCGTAGTATAAGTGACTAGTCTAAAATCTGTAGGGCATAGCCACAGACAGAAAATCCTTCTAGACAGGGAGTCAAGATTTAATCCAAAGGCTGTCTGAAGGCAGGTTTCTCTCCTTGGGGAGGCCTATCTTGTAAGGTCATTAGCTGGTTAGATGAGACCACTACACCATGGAAGGCCAGTTTCATTACTCAGCAATACCGCTTTAAATGTTAACCAACGTGACACAAGCTAGTCACTGGAGAGGAAGGAGCTTCAATTGAGAAAATTCCTCCAGAAGACCAGCCTGTAGGGCATTTTCTTAATTAGTGATTGATATGGGAGAGCCCAGGCTATTTTGGGTGGGGCCATCCCTGGTGGTTCTAGGTTCTAAAAGAAAGTAGCCTGCACGGTCATGGGGAGGAAGTCAGTAAGCATCCCTGGCCTCCACGGCTTCTCCTCTACGGTCTCTGCATCAGCTCCTGCCTCTAGGTTCCTGCCCTGACCTGACTTCTTTGATAGTGAGCAGTAATATGGAAGTGTAAGTCAAATAATGCCTTTCCTCACAAAGTCGCTTTGGTCACGGTATTTCATCACAGAAATCGTCAACAGCCAACAACCACACAACAACATCGCAACTGGAGTTTGGACCAGCATCTATGCTCCATGACCCAGCCACATGGGCATAGTAGTTATCTCCCTGAGGATCGAAGGGCCATGATGAACCAGAGGTGAGCATATCTGTCCTCTGGGGCAGAAGACACAGCTCCTGAGTGAACTCTGTCATTGCTGCGCTGCCAATGAGGTTGAACCTGGCATGGAAGATAATTCTTACACAGGACCCCAGCACCACGCTCCTGTTGGAGCACAGGAAAGTTTCTACCTCTGACCTACAGTCCCAGGGTAGTCCTCAGGGAGGCTATCCCACCTGTCTGGGCCTGGGATCTGTTGTCCTTTCTCCCAGTTGCTCTAACCTTTCTGGTGCTGAGGGTCCATGTTATTCCTGAAAGTGTGACTCAGAATCTGCCTGATAGTTTACACCTAGCCCTTAACCTCCTACCACCTGCCAGGCTCCCCAAGACCCTGGACCTTCAATCCTAAAAGCTCAATTGGTTGTTAACCCAGGGTGACTGTCACAAATGTTTAGCAGACAGAAAGACATGTTATTGGCTTCTGGTGTTCAGGCTGGGATGTCAAGAAAGTCAATGTGGGGGCTGGAAAGATGGCTCAGCAGGTAAAAGCACTGACTGCTTCTTCCAAAGGTCCTGAGTTCAAATCCCAGCAACCACATGGTGGCTCACAACCATCTGTACAGCTACAGTGTAGTCATATACATTCAATAAATAAATAAATAAATAAATAAATAAATCTTTAAAAGGAAGAGAGAGAGAGAAAGAGAGAGAGAGAGAGAAACCTTGGTTCAGATGTGGCTTGTGGCCACATCCACACAGGGTGGATGATCTCCTTAGCTCTAGGTTTATGAGGACAGTTCAGGCACCTTCCTCTTCCTCAGTGTACCTCCTGGGCCTGGTTTTGCGTAGTGGCTGTTTGGAGTTCTGTGTGTTTCTTCCAAGTGACTCAGACACGTTTCTAGTACAAGACCAACTGTCCTGCTGAGCTTCAGCTTGGACCACACTGCTGTTACAGATTCACAGAAACCCACAGAAGGCCCAGGCCTGCCACTCTGAATTGGTGAGAAGTCCGAGAGGCCCACATATGTTTAGCCTGAGTCCAGGACAAGTCAGGCCCATTCTCTTGTTCTATTGTTGCCGGGTTGGGTTCTAGTGTCCCTTCCCAGCACAGTACATCACATGCAGTGCATCCTACCAAGTGGTCCAGGGCAGGGGGATCTGTGAACTGTAAGTTGAATACAGTAATGCAGGCAATGAGGAGTCGCACACAGCAGGATCTGGCAACTGCACTAGCTGCTCAGTTGACTTGTGTTGGGTAATCTGGGCACATTCTAAGAGGGGATGTTGCTGGGTTACATGGGAGTCTGCCACATGTGTGCCTACCATCTGCTGGACTTCCAGTTCTGGGAATGTACTGGGGCCTCGTGCGTGTGAGCATGGTGTGAGTCAACCCAATTGTTTGCTTTGCAATAATCAATATTATGTTATGGGAAATTCACCTCATTAACTAAATTGAAACAAAATTCTAAACCTGAAAATGACAAAAATGGGAACTGCCCAGCATAGCCATGGTGAATGTAGGGTGCTGCCCTCAGGTGAGTGTAAGGGTGCTCCCATTTCTAGGCCCCTCACCATGCTGATAGCCACAGGTGAGTGTAAGGATGCTCCCCTCATGGGAGTGTCAAGACACTGATTTTGTGACCACTCAGGCCAAGTAGGTAAGGAAGGGCTTGTTAATTTTTCAGTTCTGGGATTACACATAGGCCTCACAAGTGCAAGCAGGCAAAGAAGGCTGAGTCTTTCTTTTTCCCATGTCCTTATGTAGACCTCCAGCAGAAGGTGTGGCCCAGAAGGTATGTACCACCATGCCTGGAACAGGAACTTGCTTTGCCCCAGTCTGCTTGTCTCAGACTCCTGAGATTAAAAGTGTGTACTAGCTTGCCTGGGCCCAAGATTTTCATGGCCACTATGCCTCAAGATCTCCATGTCAAGATCCGGGTCAGCAGCCCGTGTCTCCCAGCCTCAAGTCAAGGTCTGGATCATAGGAGTGCCCTCCGTTTCTAGACTGTAGTTCATTCCAGATGTAGTCAAGCTGACAACTAGGCATAGCCATCACCGTTCTCCTTTGTGTTTGAGTAGTAAGGACGGGGAGGAGAAGAAGAAAATCAAACAATAAATGGCACGTGGAGGAGTGTCCCTTCCTTCAGACAAGGATGCCATTGGTCCTTTCTGGGAGTGTTCTGGACAGTGACTTAGGATGTGAATGAGGTTAGGGGGAAGATGGCTCAGAGACGCTGCCACCCTAGGAGCCACTCCTCATTGTCTTTCGGGACTCTACTCTTCATCTTGCTTCACGTTCTCTCTCTTGATCACTGCAGAGTGGTGACAGCCTGAGGCCTCTGTCAGCAGGTGATCCCTGCTGAGTCTTCTCTGATGCGGGACTCATGCCTCTTGTTCTAGTGTCTCCCATAGAACTCTAAGCCAGCCATCATGTCCTTTGTCTGCATCTCTTTGGCCTGACTCTGGTGATGCTCCTTTGGGCTCTGAGAGGCTCTGCTGGTTTCAACCATGAACTTCTGGGCAAACGTAGCAGGCTCTTACTTGGCCAAGAGCATTGGTGAAATGTGAGATATCCCATTTCTCAGCTCTCCGTGAAATCCCAATGTTGGAAAAGCCATCCATGCATTTTTCTTTCCTCTGCGCTTTGGCCCACTGGGGACATCAGATTTCTCAGAATCCTGGATGAGGTCAGAGTGCTCTTCCCGAATGAAGGCAATCTTCAGACTTTTTATTTCTTTCTTTTTTATTCTCAGCATGGAGACCCTGCCTGGATGTCTGTGAGCTCTGGAGCTTCTGATATCTAAGGCAGTGCATTCATTGGCCAGCTCTTGGGTGCTCTGCATTGGGTGCTTCAGCATTCCAAGTCTGTGAGAAATCTCTTTTGAGCTTGCATGTGGCTCCAGAAAAGTGCTTAAAGCCACATGTCCATACTGGACCCAGTGTCTTGAATGTTGGAGTACTGATGAAACAACCCAGGGTGTGTTTCAGGACCAACAGGCTGGGCTATGAAGCGAGGCCATTTCCTGCTTGTCCTCTGGGCTGAGAATAAAGTCTCAGGTGCAGGAGGGGTGTGCACATGTTCAGTCCCCTGTCTCAGCACATGCGTATGTTTGGAAGGCTTGCACTGTGGACTGTTTCTGAAGATGCCATAGGTGGTCTCCCACTGAATGTGGGAGGCACTGGGTCCTGTGATCACCCTGCTCTTGGCCAGTAGCTGTGACTTTCTGAGGTTTGCACAGTGTGGCCAACTCTTTAGGTGTTTCTGGTGGTGGGAGAATGGCGTACTCATGGATGCTCTGAAAAATGGGTGGGAGCCTGCACTTTTGCCACAGGCTGGTAGGTGCTAAGCCAGGGTGGGCTGCATGGGGAGATTGTCAAAAACCCCAAGCCACCATGAGCACCATTCTAGCTCTCCAGAAACTGGACTTTCAAGGGCTTGGCTACAACCTCCCTCCTTCTGTTTTCATAAAGGATCTCTGGGGTTTCACAGGCTTCTCCCTGCATCCTCTGCTGACATCTAGTGGTGTGGGATGAATATGCACGTGAGACATGGAAGGCTGAAGGGATCAAGGGACTCAGAACCTCTGTGCTTGCACGCACACATGTATGTGTGTGTGTGTGTGTGTGTGTGTGTGTGTGTGTGTGTGTGTGTGTACCGGCATGTGTGCATGTGATGTGTGTCTATGATACATACATGATGTGTTTACTATGTGTGTGTGTGCACATTTGTATATGTGGATGAAGGCTATGTATACATACCATGGTGAGGTGTAGAAGTCAGGGGACAATCGTGGGCGTTGGTCCTCACATACTTGGTTTGAATCTGGGTTTGTTGTTGTCTCCCGGTGTGGAGAGACTCCTGTAGTTGGTCCAGAAGCTTCTAGAATGTTGGTCTCCACCTCCCTCTCTGCGTAGGACAGCTGGGTTAACAGGCACTTGTGCTGCATGTCCAGTTTTTATGTGATTGTGGGATTTGAACTCAGCGCCTCAGCCTTGCATAGTAAGTGACTTTGCCCACCAAGCTGTCTCCTAGGTCCCTACATGACTTTTTTTAATGATAGAATATTAATGTTGATTATATGACCTAACTCTTTTTAGGAAATAAAATTTAGGTGGTGTCATGCCTACATTCATACACACACACACACACACACACACACACACACACACACACACAGACACACACAAACGCACAGGTCCTTCAACTTGTTTGAATTACCCCCCATAAATGGTCTGTGGTCCCTCTCTGGGCACACTCTTATAGATCTGAAGCTGGGTGGCTGTAGCCCTTGGGTCAGAAGGCTATAATTATGTTACTAATGTTCTCAAAGAAGGGCTAGAGGCTCATGGGTTCCCCATGATGTTAAACTGTGAAGGAAGCCTCCGTGTTCTCCACGTCACTAGCAGGGACAGCATCTACACCTTCTGGCGATCCATCGATGGAAGCTGGCGCTTGTTTCTCCCCACACCATGTATGTGGCAAGTTCTCTTCATCTTGATTATACAAATGGGGAAGTTGAGTGAGGCTGAACAGTGGAGCAACTTGCCCAATGTCTGGTGTCTGGAAATAAGCCCGGCTGACAACTGAGGAGGAGGCAAGGGCCCTTGCAAGTTTGCAGCATGACCTGGTGGTGGGCATGACAGAGAGAGCCAGAGCTCCTCCAGGACAATGGCCATTAGTGTAGTGGGTGCTTGACTGTGACAGAAGCAGCAAGAGGCTTGGACCAGTTACCACCTGAAGGGAGGAGCCTTTCTGGACTACGTGGTTGTGGAGGTCAGAGGACTGCTTGTGGGGGTTAGCCTTCCCCTTCCTCTGTGTGGGTCAAGGGACTAGACAAATCATCAGGTGGCAAGCACAGTTATCCATGTACACACACACAGACACACACACCACTAATATAAAAATGTAAGAAAACCAATTTTAATTTTTTTTAGAAAATTGCTTATACATTGCTTCTACCTGCTGCTTGCCAATATGGCTGTGCAGAGTTATGCACAGAGGCTTCAGGCCACTCCATCATTCAGCAAGAAGGGGCCTCTTCATTCCCAGCTCCTCTCAAAGGGCCAGTAGAAAGAAAGACCACGAGGGACGGAAGAGAGTGTGGTCTCCAGACCAGAAACCCCAGACAACATGACAGCTACATGTGTGCTGCCCGCACTATCACACATGCGCCTGTTTAGACTGCTCTCCCATCCCCTTCCCTTCCTATCTCCTTTCCATCCATCCCATCCCAGTGAGTCCTTGGGGAGATAGGATCTGTCTTCCCCACTTGCTCCTGGGTAGTTGCAAGGAAGAGGGGGCATTTGGAGCAAAGCCCACCCCAGGTCTGGCTCAAGACGGAGACGAAATGAGCTCATTAGCAGGTGGAGAGGACAACGGAGGGACCAGTCATGAGAGGGTTAGAAAGTATAGTGTGATTGCCGGACTGTGGGAGACCGCTGGTTCCTAAGCCACTTCTGAGTTCTCTGATTCGTGATTGTCCTGAGTATTTCTTGCAGACCTCTGGAGCTGAGAAGAGGAAGAAGCCCAAGTTCTAAAGTAGAAAATGAGCACAGCTGAGCAGCAGTATCTTCAGGGCTCCTAAGCAGCCCAAGGAATTTGTCGGCACCTGGAGCATGCTCAGGGCAAGGCCGTTGCTTGGTGGGCTGGTCATGGATAGAGTGAGGTGTCGATATCATGTCATGACAGGCTCCATATGGTGAGGCATCTGCCAGTCAGTGTATCATTTATGGTCACTACATAGGAACCAAATCAAACTGTCTTAGAAAAATTAGCCATTTGTCAGAACCCATTCTGAACAAGAATGGTCTCTATTGGCTTTGAACTAAAATGTCCCAAAGAGTCAGCGGAGCCTGGGTTTCTCCACATCTGTCTCAGTTAGGGTTTCCATTGCTGTGAAGATACACCATGACCACAGCAACTCTTATAAAGAACAACATTCATTGGGGCTGGCTTATAGTTCAGAGGCTCACGGTGGGAGCGTGGCAGTGTCCAGGCAGACATGGTGCTGGAGGAGTTGAGAGTTCTACATCTCATTCTAACAGCAAACAGGAGAAGACTGGCTCACAGGCAGCTAAGAGGAGAGTCTCAAAGCCCATCCCTACAATGACATGCTTCCTCCAACAAGGCCACACCCACTCCAACAAGGCCACACCTCCTATAGTGGCACTCCCAGGGCCAAGCGCATTCAAAGACCACACCATTCATGCCTCACTTTACTCTCTGGTGGGGGTGGGGAGCATCTCCTGCACAAAACAAGCACATGCCCACACTTGGATCCTCAGCAAAGGTGAGACAAGGTAGGGTCTGGACCTCACGATCTCTGAGAGAAGGGGATAGTGATGGGGAAGGCCACACACATCTGGATTAGATGGAATTGATGTCCCACAGAAAGACAGAGCCCATTTGCCACAGAGGGCGAAACTGCTAATCCACCCAATCCAGCACTATGCATTCCAGCGTCATGGGGGCTGGGATAAAAGCTTTAGGTCATGTAAGGAAGTAAGCCAGAGACTGCTCATGCCGTTCAGCCATTACTGTCTAGCTGGGGACATACCAGGCAATGGCTCTCAAACACACTCATGTGAACACAGCCAGCATCTGTCCCCAGAGGGTCTTATTATCTAGGCTGAGAGTGCTCCCAGCTCCCAGGTGGTTCCAAGGTTCCCAATGTGAGACTCGCAGCCTCCTGTTGGTCCTGTGGGAATGAAGGCATACTGAGCTGAGCGTCAGAACCAGTAGATGCAGGACTCTCTCCACACCCTGAAGTTTGGATCATGGTAACTTATGACAACCCAGGGCAGCCCGTGCAGCAGTGACACAGGAGAGATCGTTGACTTCATTTGTGAAGTTGGCAATTCTGACTCTCCATGACATCTGGACCACAGTTAAGTAGCAAAGGCATAAGTTTGAACTTTGGCTTTTCCTCATCTCTGACTTGCTAGTAAATGTGGGGTAAGGGACAGAGGTCAGAGAATACAGGACAGTGTGGTAAGTGAAGGCCTGGTCAAACAGATCGAAAAATGATATTTATTTCCTCAGTGTATATACGTGTGCATTTGTATGCCATGGTGCATGTGAAGGGGAGTTAGTGGGAGAAAAAGGTAAAGGGGGATTATATAATTATATTTTAATTAAATAAAATTCTTATTGAAAAAAGCTACTAGAAATTATAGAGTTGGGCATTACTCCAAAAAACATTGAAAAAAATAAGAACATTAAAAACCACAGTTTGCCACCCAGAATATCCACTTCAATGAGGTCTGATTGACAAAAGCCAAAGCCAAATATCAACAATATAACAATAAGGACGCCTTAGATTTCATATTAAATTCCCCCTTCTTTGTAGATTGTTATATAAGCAACCTGTTATCTATTCAATCAAGATAGCAGGAATTAAGAAAGTTGAGAATATGTATGTATGTATGTATGTATGTATGTATGTATGTATGTATGGTGTGTGTGTGTGTGTGTGTGTGTGTGTGTGTGCGCACATACACATATGCCTGTGCATTTGTAGAGAGGTCAGAGGATAACTTGAGGAATGAGGAAGTCTGTTTTCTACATCTACCACGTTGGTCCCAGGGATTGGACTCAGGTCATCAGGCTTGGTGGCAACTGTCTTTGTACTCTGAGCCATCTCACAGGCTTGAGAGATGTGCAGAGATGGGGACAGGCACAGCCTCTGTCCTCAAGCCCTTCAGGGCACATTGCCAAGCAAATCTCCAAACTTTCTCTAAATCATGGTGGCCGAAAGGGGTTTGGAAAGGACAGGATCCCAATCAGCGTAGCCTTGGGTTTGTTTAGGCATCAGTCGTTGAGTGTGACTGGGTTCTAGCTACGCGTATGCTTACATATTGTAGTTGCATTTGTGGTTACAGTTGCTGCAGGGAGCATTTCAACGCAATAGGTACCAAAGACTCAAGCATAGCGGTTGCTCCCTCTCTGCCACAGACGATAAAGCCCGACCCACCGCTTAAGCGAGTGGCCGTTTTCAGTTGAGATTTGAGGCTCAGGATGGAAACATCATTTCCTCTGGCAAAATCTTCAAAGTTGCACAAAAGCTGCCAGTTCCCCTCTCCGTCCTCTCTGAGAGGTCCTCTCCAGCGTCAGAAGCTCCCGAGGCCCCCGAAGCCATGTGGAGGTTTATGTTCAGAAACAAAAGGAGGCCAGTCTTGGTGGGTACCCGCGGGCAGGTGAGGACTGTGGAAGGCATGTGCTGTGGCCGGACAAACTTACCCATGTTCCTTCTCCACTCTGCTTTCCCAGGGCAAAGGAGACACAACCTCCTCAGCTGAGACGCAGCCAGCCTCCTCATCGTCCGCAGAGGTAGGATGAGTCGCACTGTCCTTTCCCTCTGCTAACGTGGTAGGAGCTAGGAAGAATGACCACCGTGCAGGCTTTCTCAGTTTCTTTGCTTTGTTTACTCTGCCTGGAGTCTAATGAAGCAAACTGTGATGTGCTTTTTGGAAGAGTAAGATAGAAAATTGAAAACTTCTGACATTCTGGGGGACATACACAGGCATGGTAGGTTGTGCAATAAAGTCTTTGAACAGTAGGGGTCGCCCTGTGTGCCAAACGGGAACAGCACCCAGCTAACAGTCCTTATGGGTGGATTCTTTTAGTCAGAATATTTGGGTCATCATAATTATTATCTATGTCATGTGCAATATTCCTCTAGGACGTCTATATGCCGTCAGTTTCCTGCCAGCTCCTGAACTTTATGTTGGGGTGAACCAGGGTCCTAGTAGTAACATTTTGGGGGCTAGGTCTAATCTTCAGTTGGAGATGGGTCTCTCATTTTCAAATAGCCGTTTGATTTTAATAATATTGCAAATAAGAAGGTTTCTAAGGTGTCTTTTATGTTAGTTCTCAATGTCTGATACAAATAATCCTTACCACGTGGGAGGAGGATACTGGAACCTAGCCAGGCAGGGTTTTTTTTCAACTGGATGATGTTAATTTGTATTAATGTAGTAGGTGCTGAACAAAAACTCTCCTAATTTTTGTGATTTTTTTTGTTTGCTTTCTTAAAGCAGAAAAAGTTGTTTTTTATGTTGATAATGATATGTAATGATATGTAGTGATATTACAACAACAATAATGATCAAGGAAAGGAAAAGAGTAGAAAGGTTTATAAAGCAAAAGAGAAGTTACTGCAGTGTGTGCTAAAGGGTCAAGGCCTGGGTAGTCCATATGCTAGGCAGCAGGCATTTCCCTCTGTGAACAGAAGGTGGTGAGAGGATGGGACAGAGGAAGGCCCCTGACACCCAGTTACTGCACACTGAACAACACAAGGCACAGGCTTGCTTGTCTTCTACCCTCCTCTCACTAGCCAAATCTGTAGGGCTTTTCACTAGCCTTCATATGCTTTATCTGACAGCCCAACACCGAGAATGGGTCTGATAAGAGAGTCTCGTTCTCAGCATCCTCCTCTCATCATGACATCCTCCTCTCACCATGACATCATCCTCCCACCATGACATCATCCTCTCACTATGACATCATCCTCCCACCATGACATCATCCTCTTACCATGACATCATCCTCCCACCATGACATCATCCTCTCACCATGGCATCATCCTCTTATCATGACATCATCTTCTCACCATGATATCATCCACTCTATGGTGTCATTCTCTCATCATGACATCCTTCTCCCACCATGATATCATCTTCTCACCATGACATCATCCCCTGACCATGAAATCATCCTCTCACCAAGGTGGACTTCTATGTTAAGCATAGGAATTGTGTTGGTAGAACTGTCTGTTCTGTGATAATGGGTGTTGGTGTGTCATATCTCAAAGTGCCTCCGGTTAGTTTTATCTAAGGGTAAGATAGCTGTCAGAATGCTGTTTTGAAGGGCATCCTAGTTTCAGTGAACCTGGGAGACTGTGGATTGCAGAGGGGGTTGGAGGACTTCTGCATCAAACCTGGGAATCTCTCAGTCTCCTTTTTACTCTCCTTAGGAAGAGGCAGTCAAAGCTGCAGTTGGTAAGGCTTGGGCCTGTCTGTTCATAGATGGAAGGAGCTGTGTTCCTTGGGGAATCTGTTTTGTTATTGTGTATGTTCTCACAATCCATTCTTTGACTCATCATAGCTGTGAGAAGAGATTTCACTGTTGATGGCTCCTTTGCTCTTGGCTACCGAAATGAATGTCGGGCTCCAGTTACAGTAACACAAGCCACACCTCTAATCCCAGAGCACTGAGAGGAGAGGACGATTCCTGTATATTTGATGCCGTCCTGATCTACACAGCAAATATCAGGCCCTCCAAGTCTATGTAGTAGGTTCCTATCTGGGGCGGGGGAAGGTATGCCGAGAGAATAAAATTAGGTGTGTTTGTTAGGCGCAAAGAGTGGATTTAGGGGCCATGGCATGGAAGGTTACTGCTGGTGAGTCCTTTCTGGAGAAATCAATGACTTCTTCTGAGGGGTCACCCACAGGACAGTGGCTAGAATTGGAGACTGTCCAGGAACTCACTGTTTCCATCGGGCTGCTGTCTCCAGATCACACCCCAGGCAAGCATCCTCTGTTCCCATTAGTGCCCAAACAGGCCTGGCTGTGCTTTCAGTGACTTGAGTGTAACCACTAGGAGTGGTGAAAACACACCCCGGCCCCAGAGTGGAGTTCTGTGGCAGAGTCGGGCACTGCATGGCTCTCGGACTGAGTGGGGACCTGACTGGAGGTCAGTCCTTACTCAGAACAGGCTGGACAGTGTGGGGATTAACAAGGCAGGGAGACTTTAAAGGGCTGATTCTGGCCTTCCCTCTGCTGGTCCTTCTATGTTCTTTCCCTCTTCCTAACTCTTGCTCTATAATAAGACTTCAAAGGCTTATTTTAAAGGACTGTACTACTACAGTGCCCTGGGCTGAATTCGTAGTAAAGATTTAGCTGTTGTGGCATATGTGTGTGCCCAGAACTTGGAGGAATTGGAACTCTTCTCCAGTACTGTCATGGAGAGGGCTAATGTAATGATAGTTGTAACATTAAATTGCTTGTGTGTTTTCTAAGACCTACAAACGACTGCTTGCTTAGTTAAATTTCCTTACCATTGTGATTTTACTATTTATTTCTTTGGTTATAATAAAAACAAAAATTTGGGAAAAGAAACAAAGGAGATAAAGTTTTCTTGAAGAGCACAGTGCAGGTGTCTTAGTGAAGCACTTTTTTCCAGAGAGGACTCTTCACTCGCTGAGAGTCTATAGATCCTGACAAACCCAGGCTTCCTGTCAGACAGAAATGGAATCACGGAAGTTTGGCCACTCTTTATTTTTATTATTGTTGTTGTTTGTGTGGTGTGTGTTTGTGTGGTGTGTGTGTTTGTGGGTATGTGTGAGTGTGGTATGTGTGTGTGTGTGTGTGTGTTTGTGGTGTGTGTGTGTGTTTGTGTGTGTGTGTGTGTGAGTGTGGTGTATGTGTGTGTTTGTGTGTGTGTGTGTGAGTGTGGTGTATGTGTGTGTGTGAGTGTGGTGTATGTGAGTGTGGTGTGTGTGTGAGTGTGGTGTGTGTGTGATGTGTGTGTTTGTGTGTGTGTGTGTGTGTGTGTGTGTGTGTTGCTTTTTGATTCTTTATCATTTGTGCAATGATCTAGCTGTTGCCAGCCACTTTGATTTACTTTGAAAATAATGAGATACCTCAAATGCAGAGAAATGCAACGTGCTGATACCCACCAGGCAAATATTCACCCTTCCTGGCTTTGAGGCTGGCTGGCTGTCTGCAGTCCCATCTGAGTGACAAAATTAGTTTTGCAATCAGAATTCGTCAGTTGGGGGCTGAGCTGTGCCAACAGGGCTTCAGCCTCTCTCCTCCCACACCCATCTGACCCGGTCTGTCAGAGATGTGCTGTGTTTCCGTTTCCATTTTACCATCCTTTATCTCTGCCTTGAACGCAAAGCACAGAAAGCAACATCACAAGTTTGTATTCCTTCTTATGGAGCTAGTCGCCTGGAGGTGACATTGGAAAACAGTTGACATGCAGGGAATAAGCATGAGGGTCTATGTTTTAGTTCTGAGATCAAAGATCCTGCGTCAGACTAGGCTGTGCCTTCAGAACCCCTTGCCAGGGCAGCCCCAGTTAAGGGGCTTTTTCATGTCCAGTGTGGCTCTATATCAACCCTACAGGGGAGCCAGGTTGGTGCTGACTGGGGAACTGAGGGAGGCTTCCTGTACAGAAGTAGGGAGTGTCGCCTCAGGGAAACCTGCCATCAGCAGAACATGGGAACAGAGTGGCTTTCTGTATCTTGTCCGATGCGATCTTGTGGCTATATCTAATCATTAGATGGTCTCAAAAATTCCAAACTCAGCATTTTAGCAGGAAATGTCCAGAGGTTTATCCGGACTGAGGGAAACTCGGAGCAAAGTAGAAATTTTCCGTTTCCTTCTAGGCTATGTTTTGATAAACCAAGCATTAACTTTAAGAAAAATTCTGACCCAAAATTTTATTGTAAATCTCCACCCCACTTCCCAAGTCCCAGTGTAACACACAGGGTTTGAAAGAAATGTCTGGAGAAAAGTGATAAAAAGAAGAGGAGGAGGAGGAAGAGGCAGAGGAAGAAGAGGAAGAAGAAAAAGAAGGAAGAGGAGGAGAGGAGGAGGAGAGAGGAGGAGGGGGGAGAAGGAGGAGGAAGAGGAGGAGGAGGAAGAGGAGGAGATACCCAAAGAGTCTGAAAGTTCTCCACCAAGTTTTAGGATCACAGGGAAAATGATTTTTTCCATACTTTTCTATAATTTGCAAAGAAGTTTTACTACAGGTGCAGTAATTTTGTATATATTTTTAACTAGTTAAGACAGATCCTTATATTGAATATCCCCTAAATATTGAAAATAACAGGGCAACCTTGGTACACTGCACATTTTATTTTTCTGGGTGTGTCCGGATTTGATAACAGGTAATCAGCTAATCGCTCCATTTGTCAGCTCAGGTCATCTCATCATTTGGAGGCGGCCTCTGCTCAGTGACAGCAGAGGAAGCATTTGATCTGTTAAGAGAACTACTGTCCCCTGTGTATTACCTATGTGATGGATCCCCCCACCTCAGCTTCCCAGGGAAGAGCGTGCTGAGACCTGAAATTGACCTTGCAAATGAGTTTCTCCACCATAAGCACAGTTGAGGACCTTCCTCAGTTGCTCTCCGCCTTACTCTTTGAGGAAAGGTATTTCACCTGTGAACCTGGAGTCCACCAGTTCAGCTAAACTGACCAATGAGCTCTGAGCAGCCACCTGACTTTTCAACACTCCATTTCCACCCCTGCCCTGTGCTGAGATTACATATGCATGCAGCTGTGCCAAGATCTTATGTTGCGGGGGCGGGCACATCTGAAATGAGGTCGCCAGGCTTTTACAGCAAGCGCTTAACTGACAGAGCCCCTCTTCTAAGCAGTTTTAGTCATGATGTCGTCTTCACATGCAGCCCACAGGCATGTGAAGTAGCATCCGAACCTGCCCAGACACTGTGGTGGCCACTCTCTCTACACTTCCTGCTGGCCCAGGCATCCATTGAAATTCCTTCTCCATCTGCAACCGGAGTGGACAGAGGTGATGACAGTTTCCAGCAGAGCCAAACTGCAAAGCTCTGCCCTTCCTCGGCAGAGCTGCTGACTCCCTGTGTGTGGAGCTGCTTGGGATTCTCCCAGAGACACAGAGCATCTTCAGTGGCTGGGATGTCAGGATGTGGTAGGACCTCACCTCTGTGCCTCCTGGAGATGGCCCCAGGTGCTTATAGACCAGTTCCATGGAGGTAGAGGCTCGCTCTGATAAGACAGCACAGTTGTGCCTGCTTCCGGTGTGGGGACCACACAGGGGACCGTTGCATATTTTCTTCCCTCTCCTATGGGGCTGGGACGCATGGACACAGATGGGACACACATGCACACATTTGGAGTCCCTGGAGGATGCTGAGGATTAGAGTAACTGCTCAAGTGGCAAGGGACAGTGGCTATGGAATTTCCACTTGACTGCATTTGAAGATAAATGCAGTCAGATGTGGGCAAGAGAGTTCTGTTTCCACTTTGTAGGTGACTTCTCTGACTCTCAATCTCTTTTCTGTGCTTTGTGGATCACAAAGACTCCTGTCAGGAACCTTCATCTAGACAGGCCAGGCTCTGTGGCTCTGTGAGGGGTCACATGAGACAGGCTTCCTGTCCTTGTCAGTAGGCTGAGGTGGAAACTCTCCTGCCCTAAGTGCCTGTAACCTGGTCCTGACATGGGACCCATGCACTGCATGGAGACACACGTCACTTCCAACATGGCACACGGAGTCCTCAACATCAGGTCCTCATTGTGTTGTTCTGAGTGGGTCCAATGCAAGAAAACACCGTGTTTCACAAGGCAGAGGAAGACAGGACAGAGACCGAGCATGATGGCTGGAAGGGAACAGGAAAACAGGGTGCTCAAGGGTTGTGTATGGTGGCCGGAAGTGCTACTCATGGCAGAAGAGGACAGGACGCTCTAGGCCAAGCATAGTGACCAGAAGGGAACAGGAAGACATGGTGCTTGAGGCTGAGCTTGGTGGCAGGAAGGGAACAAACAGGAAGCATTGCTGTCACAGCTGTCACAGCATTGGTGCTGATTATCGGGCTGTGACTGCGTGACCTACGAGATCTTCTGCAGGAGTGGTGCCATGTAGTAATGGTACATTTGCTCAAAGCATGGACCAACAAATAGAGAGCTGCTCCACAAAATCACTTCTTTAAACACGCAGCTGGAGATAAAAAAGCCAAGGTTGTTATGACGATCTTCCGTGGCATTCAATAAAGGCAATTCTTGTCACGGTCACCATGACAACATCCAGTCTACACCTTACATGCATCTACAATTACATTCCATTAAAAATGAAAGGTCTCTGTTGCTGCACTCCAACCTGACATGACCACCATTTCCCCAGAGATCAAAGCCCTGGTCTGTTGGCTAATGCACTTTCAAAGGCACCAAGTCTTGGACGATTGCCTTTTAATTCTTGTGGAAGTTGGAATGGAATTACACTTAGGACAGCTCAAACTACAATTATAAAATGTAGTCATTTTAGGTCAGGGTTATTCAGACTCGATTCTCAGCCCTCTGACCAGTTTTGTTTTTTTTTTTTAAATACCAACTCCGTGCTCAGCTATGTAGTCATTGAGAGCCAAGGGGCAACAGCACCTCCAGTGAGAGGGTTTGTTCTAGATCACAAGCAAACAGGCTGCAAGCATGTCGGGCTGAAGGTTTTGGGAGCTTTGCTGTGCTGTGCTGGCTTGCCTGCACTAGCTATGCAGTAGCTAGCTTGGAGGACTAGAGCCCAGTCTGTTTGCAGATGGCCAGCAGAACCTGGATGAATCTATCTTCCATAGTGTTGGGTGCATCCTTTTCCTTGAGGGATCCCTTCTTTGGGGTAACTGGCCATGCACCCCTCCCTTGGACATAGGCAAATATCTCGAGGCCTAATTCCATTCTGTGCACAAGATAAGCAGGGGAAATTATTTACTCCTCTCTCTAAGTGCCCTCTCACCCCCACAGACGTCCCTGAGTGACAGTGATATGGGTCAAGCTGAGACCATTTCCCTATAGAAGTATCTTTCCTAAGTCCTTTAAGAGGGAAAGGTTGGCTAGTGAATATAAGCTGTGTTTTCATTTGCACATGCTTGAAACAATTCCAAAGACTCCATGATCTTCCATAGAGCACATGGACCTTGCCATCAGAGGAACGGGCCTGGAGCTAGTGAGCTGGAGCATGCTCAGACCCCAGGGATCTCAGAGATCTGAGACTGGCCGGAGTAGAGCTAACTCCCCCCTTGTTTTCATGCCTGCTTTAGGGCACATAACCACAACCCCCAAGTCGTTAATCACGAGCAGTCAGTCACAGACCCAGCACCTGGACCACCACCGCACTAATGAGGCCTCTCCTTAGTCTTAGCCTTCAGTCAATGACCTTTCCCTTCCTGGATAGTCCCACACCCTTCCCCCAAATTATATAATCCTTGGTTCACCACGAATAATGCATATGTGTTCACATCCACCCCCAATAAAGAAATATGAACAAGCTAAGATTGTCTGAGAGAGCTGCTTCATTAAAGATCACTGGGGAAGGCCTTTGCCTAAAGGAACCATAATATTAGGATTCTCAAAGAAGGCCTTCTCTCTCCTCCCCAGCCCTGCTCCAGCACTTGTTCCCAACCTGACCAGGAATCCC
This sequence comes from Mus musculus, assembly GCF_000001635.26. NCBI lineage: Eukaryota > Metazoa > Chordata > Mammalia > Rodentia > Muridae > Mus > Mus musculus. The sequence goes on along the minus strand of NC_000083.6, from coordinate 8,038,773 downwards.
TCTTGTCCTGGACTCCGCTTCCCCGTTCCAGCCTGGCGTGCAGCTGTGCTCCTCCGTGGGGAAACATGGACTGCGGCCCCCACCTGGAACCACCCTGCCCTGTTCTCCCCGAGCCGCTGTATCTGCATAACTAGAGAGGAGGCAGAACTCAGCACCACACTCTTCCCCACCCCAGCCAAAAATCCATGAAAAAAAATCCTTATGTTTCAATCAAACTTGGTCATTGCAGATTGAAATAATTAAAATAAACTTGATCACGAAGGCCACAAGAGTCTACAGTTCCAGGGAAACATTTCATTTTGTCCTCTGCGACACTAGGGACACCCTGTAGGATAGTGCAAAGAAGCTTTGCCGTTTCTCCTCACGATGTCACCAGTGGTCGTGTGCAGAGACAGGCCTGGCTGGGCTGCAGGCCACATTTACAGGGGAGCTCTGCCTCCAGTCCAATACAGTGGGAGGAAGGTTGCTGCTTTTTCCTAATGACAGGGCTCAGGCCACACCCAAGGCTTCTGGGGAGGGATGCAGATCCAGTCCAGACACAAGGATGGGGAGGGTGACTTTTAATGGTCTGGTGGTTTCACAGAGGGAGAAGTCAAGACTGAGCTGTGTCAGGCCTGCCTAGAGCAGAGTAAAACAGGAGGAAGAGATGAGTGGAGAGATCCTGGGCGTGGTAGCCCAGGCCCATCAATCAGCCATCTTCCTGATGTGGTGGCTCAGGCCCTTCAGCCACCTCCCTGGGAGGCTGAAGCAGGAGAGCATTGAGGTAAGGCCACCTTGGACAACTTATCAAGACTTTATTTCCAAAATTAAAAGAGGCTGAGGCATAGCTCAGTGGTATGTAACTGCCATCATGGACAAGGCCCTCGCTTCAGTCTCTAATATTGAAGAACAGGAGGAGGAAGAGAAAGAGGAGAGAAGAGGAGAAAGAGAAAGAAAAGAAGCAAAAAGTTAAAAACAATCATTAGGCTACATCCAAAGGTGGTTGATGAAGGTCTGTAATCCCGGCACTGATGCAGAAGGAGTGTGAATTGAAGGCCAGCTTAGGCTACAATAAGAACTGTTACACCCACAAGATAAACACACGAGCAGAGGCAAAGAAAGAATTGTGAGAAAAGGAAGACCATTCGCTTCAACTCACTTCCCCACTGTTCCTCGTCCTTGTCAGCTGCTGGAAGTAATACGAAAGTTTCTAAAAACAGGCATTTCCTTATACGGCCAAAACCTGTCCCAGAACAAAGAGGCAGCCAACATGTGAGCCAGAGAGACATGTGTGTGCATGTCTCTGTGATTCACATGCCACACTAAGGAGTGTCACAGGGATAGTGTCACCACACCACAACCTCGTGCACAGGACGAGCCACCTGCAAGAATAAGTTGTTATTTTTATTTACCATCTCTCAGCTAGAGCCAACGCCTGGGTAAAGGACATAGAAGGAGGGGCCTTTTTATATGATGCTAAGGGTGGGCAGGCATACCATGGGGAGGGCCACAGGGTGGCCACTCCAGGCCTCTGACAGTTCTGAACATTGCAGTAATTCTTCAGAGCTTTGGCATTGATGGATCCTGCCAGATGCAGAAACTCCCCAAGGGATTCCGAACAGCACAGGGAGCCTGCACTTAGCACACAGGAAGAGCGGTGCCTTGGGGCTGATTGCTATTTCCCATTCTTCTGGAGTTCGCAGAACTGGGTTTTGTCTGCAGCCACCCAGCCGATGCCTAGGAAATGGACTCCTCCTCTGATGGCCTTGGTGGCTGCTGAAGAGGGCTGCGGGGAGGAGGGGGGAAGGAGATGGCCTGGGTTGCTGCTAATGCCTGGTGACGTGCTGCACAGCACTAAGGGGGGTGATAAAAGAAGAGGCAACTGCCCGGTGGTCAGAATGGCTCGAGCGTCTGTGGAGCCAAAGTGGTCCTGGGCAGTGAGAGATGATCAGGCGGTCACACAGGAGGCTGCAGAAACTGTTTCTCAGGAAGGTAAGGGGATACATGTTGGTGGGTGAAGGGGGTGGTACTGGCAGTTGATCTCACCCTTGGGAATCACCAGGGGTACAGGGCTTGTCACTGAGAGCCAAGGAAAAGGAAAAATCATCCTCTGGAGCTAAATGAGATTCCATCTTTCATTAAGGAGAAAGATGCCTAGGTGGGAGGTTGCAGGTGAGGCTCAGGTGGGAGGTTGCAGGTGAGGCTCAGGTGGGAGGTTGCAGGTGAGGCCCAGGTGGAGGTTGTAGGTGAGGCTCAGGTGGGAGGTTGCAGGTGAGGCTCAGGTGGGAGGTTGCAGGTGAGGCTCAGGTGGGAGGTTGCAGGTGAGGCTCAGGTGGGAGGTTGCAGGTGAGGCTCAGGTGGGAGGTTGCAGGTGAGGCCCAGGTGGAGGTTGTAGGTGAGGCCCAGGTGGAGGTTGTAGGTGAGGCTCAGGTGGGAGGTTGCAGGTGAGGCTCAGGTGGGAGGTTGCAGGTGAGGCTCAGGTGGGAGGTTGCAGGTGAGGCTCAGGTGGGAGGTTGCAGGTGAGGCTCAGGTGGGAGGTTGCAGGTGAGGCTCAGGTGGGAGGTTGCAGGTGAGGCTCAGGTGGGAGGTTGCAGGTGAGGCCCAGGTGGAGGTTGTAGGTGGTTGTAGGTGCATGTAAAGCTCCAGGCAGTACCTGCTGACAGCTCTATCAGTTTTTATATTTTTTGCTCTTGAGTTGTGGCCCAAGCTGATCAAATGTCCCAATGTGCAGTTTCACAGTTGAGAGCAAGGGCCCATTCTCAGTTTCAGTAAGTTTAGAAAGACGAGAAAGAGAAGACGATGGGTAAGCCATTATTTAGACTTAATAAAAAGTAGAGTTTCAAGTGAAGATAATCAATCAAGCGTGCTCTAATTATTTATCATTGTGGACTCTTATTTTTCTTTTTAAAAAGTTGTTAGTGTGGCAAATATACCTAACAGAAAGTATCGCCTTTACCTCTTTCTCCCTCCTGCTTGGCGTCGGCAAACAATTTCCGTTATTGTACAGACACCATGACCAAACGCTGAGTTTCCACTCTGTGAACTCCTCACTCTGTGCCCTGCCCCCATCTGCTGGCTTTAAAGTTAAATGAAGAACCACATTTATGTCCTCTAGCCGTTCACAGCAGATTACAGCCAGTCTGGGTTTTGATGAATGGCTCCTCCCGTCTTTTTGATGGACTTGTTAGAGGATTTACTTTTTACTGATGGATTTTTTTTTTTTTTTCTGAGACCTCGGCGCATATAACTCAGGCAATCCACAAACTTCTCTGTGTGGCCAAGGACGCCCTTCTGATCCGCCTGCCTCCCCCTCCTAAGTGCTAGGATTCCAGGTGTTTGCCACCACACCTGATTCAGCCAGCACCAGGAGTGTAACCAAAGGCTTTGTGCACGATGGTCAAGCAGGGTCTGGACTGAGGGACATCCTCAACCTGAGGGACGACCTTTAATTGTGTCTTTCCAATCTCTTTAAAGAAAAAAGGAAAACAACGGCCAGGTAGTACTGGCACACACCTTTAATCCTAGCACTTGGTAGACAGAGGCAGGAGAATCTCTGTGAATTCGAGCACAGCCTGGTCTACAGAACAAGTTCCAGGACAGCCAGGGCTACACAGAGAAACCCTGTCTTGAAAAACAAAAACAACAAAACAACAACAACAAAACATAACAAAAAAATTAGTGCAGAGTAGGGTGGGGGTGGGCTGTCCCTGAATGTGTTGCCTGTGGATCCAATTCCCTTACATGGGCTACCTTGTCTGGCCTCAGTTAGAGAGGATATGCATAGTCCTGCAGTGACTGATGTGCAGGTGTGTGTGTGTGTGTGTGTGTGTGTGAGAGAGAGAGAGAGAGAGAGAGAGAGAGAGAGAGAGAGAGAGAACCAAGCATTGCTGCTTGGAATGGCTCACCGCAGTGATTCCAGCTCTAGGGGATGAAGGAGGATCAGAAATTAAGTCATCCTTGGCTACAGAATGAATTTGAGGCTGAGACCCTATGTTTTTGTTTTTGTTGTTTTTGTTTTGTTTTGTTTTGTTTCCGAAATCAATTAAGGGGGCAGGGAGGAAAAAGTCTCAAAAAGAGACTTTAAAATCTCAGCTACAGGATATCAGTTTTGAGCCCTAATCTTTTTTCTTTTCTTTCTTTCTTTCTTTCTTTCTTTCTTTCTTTCTTTCTTTCTTTCTTTCTTTCTTTCTTTCTTTCTTTCTTTCTTTCTTTCTTTTTTTCTGAACAAAACTTGTCTTTTCAATAGTGCGTCTAGCATTTCTCTGCAGGGCGAGAAGGGTTCCAGTCCCGTGGATTGGCACACAACACTAAGTAGGCACAGGCTTGGTTCTTTACAGACCTGTGAGTGATATCGTTACAGCTGTAGATCTTTCCACGTGAGAATAAAATCACGTGTGTGTGTCTTAGTTTAGCATCACTCCTAAAGTGATACTATTAATCTATGAGGAGAGTGGAACTCGCCTTCGGCTGTGTTTCAGGTGTAGTGTAGTGGGTGGTAGGTAGCCTGTTCCCCCTTTGGCCAGGATGGGCCTTTGAACGCTGGCTCCTCATCTATCTCAGCCCTCAGGCTGCTGCATCTCAATACCAGTTTGCTAATCGCTGGCTGGCGAATGCTTTGCTTTAAAGGGGCGTTAGGATCCTGTCACTATTTCTAACTAGATGCCCGTCTTCAGGTCAGAGATTTAGAAAAGGTTAAACACACTCAACACAGAGCTGAAAGAATCCGGGTGTCTCTGTTGAGGTGAAGGCAGGAAGATGAGGCTAGCACTCAGCCTGCACTGGTGCCCACCATGGATCTGAAAGGGTGGCGTGCTTGCCGAGGAGTGTGCACTGGATCTGAAAGGGTGGCGTGCTTGCCGAGGAGTGTGCACTGGATCTGAAAGGGTGGCGTGCTTGCAGAGGAGAGTGCACTGTCACTGGTGATTATCACTCCTTTAAGGAGTAGAACCTGGGCAGAAGAGATGCAGAAACCAAAATCCCACTGAAGAGCAAGCAGCGAAACCTGAGGGAGAAGGTAGCGCATCTACGCCCATGCATGAACCCCCCAGCGACCTCAGAACGAGAACGTTGTTAAACGCTGCCAACAGTGCAATGTTGGCAAAGGCCTCTGCGAGGGCCTTTGGATCAACACGGTGCTTCTGAATGACGCTTTGTGCCATGACCTGACGGGCAGGCAAGGGAAGAAGCCAAAATACCACTGTGAAAAGCCTTCTATAGGGAACCAGTTCCGGGGCCAGGGAGGAGGGTCTAGGCCAGCTGGCCCAGAGTCTGGCTTCATCCAGGGGCTGTTGGAAACTACTAAACAGGCACGGGATATCTCAGATCAGGTATCACAGCCTTGGGGGATGAGAGACGTTCATTCAGACTTGGTGGCTCTGAGCTTGGGATCCTTTGATGGCTAGGAATGTAGATGTTTTCAGCTGCAGGTGGCAGGAGGGGACTGAAGGGATTTCAGGAACCATACAGCCCTTCCTCTTTACTCTAGACAGATGGTTCTCAGCCTGTGGCTATAATACCCTCTCACAGGGGTCTTCTTTTTTTTAATTGAATATTTTCTTTATTTACATTTCAAATGTTATCCCCTTTCCCTGGTTCCCTTCCCCGGGAATCCCCTATCCCATCCTACCTCCCCTGCTTCTATGAGGGTGTACCTCCACCCACCCACTCCCACCTCCCCACCCTCAGTTCTACTACACTGGGGCATCTATAGAGACTTCATAGGACCAAGGACCTCTCAGGAGACAGCCATATCAGGCTCCTTTCAGCATGCACTTCTTAGTATCCACAATAGTGTCTGGGTTTGGTAACTGTATATGGGATGAATCCCCAGGTGGGACAGTCTCTGGATGGCCTTTCCTTCAGTCTCTGCTCAACACTTTATCTCCATATTTACTCCTGTGAGTATTTTGTTCTCCTTCTAAGAAGGACTGAAGCACCCACACTTTGGTCTTCCTTCTTCTTGAGCTTCATGTGGTCTCACAGCAGTCTTCTAAGACCATTGGAAAACACAGGTATCTATCTTATGATTCATAAGAGTAGCAAAATTACAGTTCTGAAATAGCAATGAAAATAATTTTATGGTTGGGGGCTCCACAACTTGAGGAACTGTACCAAAGGGGTCACAAGCATTAGGAAGGCTGAGAACCACTGCTCTAGAGGGAGAGACCAGGTCTCTAAGATGCTACAATCCCTTCTTTGTCCAGGGTCCTGCAGCCAAGATGATAGTGAGACTGGATGCCCGCTGTGGACACTGTTTCAGAGCTCATCCTTCTAGTCCACCATCGCTAAACATGCTGTCTAGCAGAGCTAGACTAAGAATGGACCCTGCACGTTCTATGTGTCTGTTGCCAGTGTTCTGAGGTTACAGCTTGCCCATAGCAGGGAGCTGTTCTCTACGTTATCCAGTCCCTTGAGAGTGAACGGCTTTCTTAGTATCTTGCCTTCCTACACAAGCTGACCAGAGTGAGCCCACACCTAGATACCCTTTTCATGGACTGCCCTTGTAACAGACTGTCTCTTCAATTGTGGCCATCTTTTCTCTGCTGGGTTGCCATTGTCAAGAAATTGTAAAGCCAAAAATTTTACATGCAATTTAAAAGATTAGTGGGTTTTGTTTATTCAAGATTCTTCAAAGACATATGATGTGGCAATACACATAGATAAGATCAAGTTCTGTATAGGAGAATAGTTCCTGGTTTCTCATTGGCGTGGGAGTAGCTATTGCCAACAGCCACAAATACTGTGTGAGCACTGAGCAGGAGTTCCTGCATGCAGGGGCTCTGTGTTGAGGAGACAGATCTGAGAGACAGCAAGACAGGGGATCACAAACAGAATTTCAGAGTTCCAGCCATAGCAGGGGAGTCTTCAGTCTTTCCAAGTTTTGGTTCCTTTCTGTCCTTGAGTTGGGTTGGCGGGCGTCTATCCTGGCTCTCTCCCAATATTGCTCATTGCTAACCCTTGAGAGCACTTGGAATCCATTCTCATCTCTGGCCTCCACAGCTCGGTACATTTCCCCCAGTTTCAGAGAATCAGTGGTGGCTGAGCTGCCCCTATATGTAGCGTCAGGTTTCATGACATACCCCAGTCACGTGTGAGCACCAGCACTTAGTCTGTCCCTTATTTTTTACACCCCTGTGCATGGCTCTGCACTGAGCTGATCAGAGAGGTGGTCTTGTTTTACAGCATGCTGTTCTGCCGTAGAATACGATGGGACAATGCAGAACTGGGTCAACAAAGAGATGGTGGTTTGTTTGTTTGTTTTTTATCTGAAGACATGACATTTGTGTTCACCATGTTGCACAAATGTCCAAGAACTATGCATGTTTTCGAGGAATATTGTTGGGTCTTTGTGGATACTAATTTTCTGGAGTTATAACTAAAATTTTATTTATGTGGAGTTTAGTTCCAAATGAACAGTCAGTTGAATGTGATACTGTCACTAGAGCCCATCCCAGGGACACTTGTCTGCTTGATGGGTGTTAGTAGAGTTCAGGGGTGAAACTGTGTCCAAAAAGAAGGGGAGCCAGTCTGGAGAGTTCATATCACATACAGGACATCTGGCCCCATGCCGTGGGTGACTAGGGCACTGCCTAGAAATGAAGTAGGAGAAGAGGAGTTTGTCTTTGGTGCTACATACAGGTGCCTTCTTAGTGACTGAGCTGCAGAAGAAATCTTGGAGCCCAAAGGGGCAACCAAAGTTCACAGCAAACAGAACAGGGCACAGAGGCATGCATGGGACTTGTCTGTTTATGTCTGCTCATGTCTCCTCATGTCTGTTCGTACCATGTTCATCATGTGGCAGAATACAAAAAAACCCCAAGAGCAGGTCAAATTACCCAGAGTGCACATCTGACATATGCAAATGCACACACTTGCAGCCAGTCACATGACTCAAGAGGCTGGGGCAGGAGAATCATGAATTCACAGCTAAACTGGGCTACAGAGCAAGACCCTTGAATCAAAAGAAGACAAAATCAGAAAAATGAGTGTGTATCTCTCTGGCACAGTTTTTCCTGAGAAATTAATAATAAACAGGACACCGTCAGTTAATTGTAGAAGATCCTGGCAGGTGTGCAGGTGTTGGGGACACCTGAGTTTTGATCCCCATTTCACCCTTGAGGGAAGTCCATCCGCTCTGCTTGACTAAGTCTTCCTGTCTTTAAAAAGGGATTTGAGTAACCCCTGCTCCCTGGCAAGCATTGTCCTCATGTCTGACCTTAGTCAGCACCATAAGGCTGAATGTATTCATATTCACTATAGTCATACCATAAGGCTGAATTCATTAAATATTTAGTAGCTCCTTAATATCCCTTCAGCTAATGCTCTCTTTGAAGTAACCACATTACTCCACGTTCACTGTGAAATGCATAAGAGGTTTTCCCCTGCCTCTTTTCTCTCCCTCCTTAAAAAAATAAGGTCAACCTTTCAATGTATCCTAAATGACCTCTTCAGACACATACACGTTTTTAGTTCCTTTATCTGCAACTAAGGTGTTAAAAGTGTCTGCGTGTCTGTCCAACCCTCCCAAGGTGCTCCACAGACTTCTGTCCAGCATGAACTTTCTAGCACAGTGGCAGGTGCCCATGGGCTGTGGGTATGCCAGACTAGCCCCTCCTTTAAGATCATGGGAAATTAATAGCAGGAAAAGATAAACACAAAATCATATTTAAAATAATCAATGTGGACTTGATGCAATTTCTAGTCAAGTGCATGAGGCGTTGACGGGATCCTCATGGGAAGGTTTTTAGATGACATGCCCTTTAGACAGGTATGGGTGATATACCCTTTAGACTGGACAGGAAGAAAGCCATATCTAATCTTTGCCTTTTCTAGTACAGTTTAGACCGTATTCATTCTTGCCCTCTCTGTTCTACTGGGCTGTCTTTCCCAGAAGAAGCCAAACTTTTTTAATAAGAGTTCATCCATTCTAACAGAGCTATGTTCTGCTTGCTCCCTAGATATCAAGAGTCTGAATTTTAAGTTTTTAAGTCACCATCCCTGGCCCAGCCAGCTGTCTGCGTGTTTGCAAAGGCATAGGCAGCCATCTGTAGAATGGCCCCTCGTAGGGAAATGGGAAGACTCGGAAGGTGAGGGAACTCGTGTTGGCAGAGGGTGGAGTGTAGACCAAAGGGAAGCCTTGGCTCAGGGCATGGGATGGGGCAGCATGTGATCCCTGGGAGTCCATTCTGCACCTTGCCCCATCCTTACCCTGCAGAGTCAGATGCACAGCTCATCCTCCATAGAACTAGTTGGCTCTTCTCCTTCTGCCCTCTCTTTCTCTGACATCAGCTGTTATAGGGAGGAGAGTCATGACTCCCCAAACCAGCAAATCACTTTACACCGCGGTACCAGAGTTTACAAGCTCCCAAGTGCCCTTTGCTGTGTGAAAAGCCTGAGGCAGGTGGAGCCAGAGCCATCTTCTGGATGCCTGGACCCTTTTGTTCTCCAAGTGAATACTGTGTGGAGCCCCTGCTGGTTTTTTTGGGGGGGTTGTTTGTTTGTTTTTTGCCATTGCAGAAAGATGACAGGGGCCCTCAGTTTGTACTGGCGTCCTAACTCTAGGGCCTCAGATTATTTTAGAAGACTCAGAAAAAATAAACTCATGGGGGTTGCCCTGATTTTGTCTAACTAGTGTTCTTATCAGCAAGGGGACTAGGGTACAGACATACAAACAGCCTTTTGAAGACACATGAAAAGGACATGGCTGCAAAGCCAAGGAGGCAGGGCCAAGAGGAACAAGCTTTGCTGACCTTGGTCTTACACTTCTGCCTCTGGTGTGCAGGGGTACAAACATCTGCTATCCAGGAGCCCAGCTCAGAGCAACAGTTAAAGCAGATTGGCCTGTATGTCCCCGGGGGTTGGGGGTTGGGGGTGGGGTGGGGAGAGGCAGAGTAGACCCTGTGTGTCTAGGCGGGCTTTGCCCTGATGCTTTAGGAAGGCAGTGAAATACTGCTACTGTTTTCTAGTGTCTTGAATAAGAACAGGCACTTTCTGCTGGGCACATCTATATGTACAGGAGTGCACGTATGTACACCGTTGGTGAGTGACATGTATGTATGCTCGCATCCACACAGAGCTATGGGCCTTTGCTTCCAGAGTCCAGCCACTGTCTCTCCCAGGCGTGACTCCGATCCTCTGGCAGGCAGCCCCAGCGCAGCTTCTCCTGTAAGTCCCTGGATACAGAGGCCCCGGCACTGTTCCTCCTTTAGCTTCTTGTCACCATAGAGCTGCATGTTTTCAAAGTAGGGGAATCCTCCTGGGACCCCAGTGACTGTCCCAGGGGTCCTGGGTCCTCTGAATGCCAGTAGGATCGTGCTAGCAGCTCTTGAAGAGTTTCTGTGTGTCCGAAGTGTGGCCAGCATGGCCCAGGAGCGACCTGCAGCAGCACAGCGGGGCAGACGTCGTCTGTGCTCAGAAGCAGATGCACTGGCAAGACACGATACCTTCACTTCTCCAACCTTAGGCCGGGGACCCTACTGGCCCCAGGAGACCTCAGCATCGGCGGGGATGACTGTCCTCAGAGACTTTTTAGAAAGGAAAGTCCAGGTCAGTGGGTAGAATGTAATAAACGCCTGGGGCTGCATGGTGGGGAGTGGCCGGTTAGTCTGTCTCCATGTTCATGGATCCTGGGATGGGAAACTCACAGTGAAAATGCCTAGGCTATGAACTTGGGAGGGTGGTACCCACCTGTGATGTCTCAGAGTCTCGGGGTTGCAGGGAGACGACTGCTGGATGTGGGAAAAGCAGCTCTGGGCTGAGTGTCAGAAGCTCCTTTGCAAGAAATATTCAAACCACCAGTCTCCTACTCTGGGTGTCTGCTGCAGAGGGAAGCGGCTGTGCTCTGACAGGCGGCTGGCACCTGCCTGTTGTAGGCCTGGCTGCCTGTTCTCAAGTCACGAGTGAAAGGGGAAAGAGAAGGAAGAGCATCCTTGCAGATCCAGAATGCTCAGCGTGGCCTGCTGTGGCTGCTTGGCAGAGGCAGAGCTGCCCAGGATGGGGGTAGCTCCCTGGGGTGAAGGGAGCCCTGGCGGTTGCTCTGTGACTAAGCAGAACTGTTGTTATAGCAACGTGGGCCTGCCATTGTCTACCCACTAAGTCTTTTCTGGCTAGAGGCTGGCAGCGACGGCCAGAACCACCTAGCGCTCTATAGTGTGGAGACCCTAAGTCAGCTTTCCTGGCCTATAACTGTGCGGAGGGGCTTGTCTGGGACCAACATTATTATGTGCAGTGCCCTGTAGCTTGGCCTGCCTAGCACAGTGCTGGGATGTGCAGCATCTTGGTACTCAGGCTCAGAGTACCAAGGTGGATGGGGGCTGTAGCAACAGCTTCCTGTCTTCTGTTAATACCCGTACTACCTTGGGGTTCTGGTCCTTTAGTTGTCTATGTATGTAGTACGTCCCACCAGGTAGATGATCGTGGCCTTATTCCAGAGCCTGTGACCAGAGGGACATGTATCTTCACTCCAGGTCCCATCTCGTTGTGCTGGGACCCATCTGCCTGTGCATCAGACTCCATGTTGCTCCTGAAGCACAGATATGAATGTGGGTGGCCTCTCTGGTGTGAAATAATAAATGCCCCTGTGTACAGTGAGCTTGCTGCCATTATGTAGTTAACTGAGTGGGTGTTATAAGTGATAAAGACGGTAGTGTGTGAACATTGATATGCACAGAACAGAAGAAGCACAGAAAAGGAACGGACAGGCAGGAAGTGGGCTGAAGAGCAAGTGGCTGGATCTGCTCATGGCACAGATGTCTTCTCTTCCGTGACCCAGCGTCACAAGTTCTCTCTTGGGGTCAAGGCGCAGAGATGATCATTTTGGGTGGGTTTTGACTCAACTTCGTATTTGTCAAAATGTCCTAGCTCTGTACCACCCTTATGATGTGCTCTGGAGCCCGCCCTGGAGACACCCAGCCTTAAGGGTTCCCCACCCTGCCTTAAGGGTTCCCCTCCGCCAAACGTTAAGTTTTCAGACAAAATCAGCCAATGCTGAGCGTCCTCTCGAAGCCATGTCCTGTGAGCACTGCACCCAAAGGCAGACATTGCAGCTCCGTGACGGTGTCAGTGACATCTGCTCTGGTGCTTATGCTGCTCAGGGGTCGAGGTCTGTCATGAGGCTGTCACCGTGCCAAGGGGCCCGCCTACCTAGGGCAGGGCTCTCTAAGAGAGGCTAACACTCAGCTGCATGTAGCTTCTAGCCATTTCTGCTTCCGCTTATGAACAGTATCTTTTGTAGTAAAGAAAAAATGAAATATTCAAATCAGTCAAGTTTTGTATTTTGTTTAAGAATCCTTTCCTACTCATGAATGCAAATATTGGCCAATTTTTCTTACGACAGAAGTGTTGCACTAGTGTGATTTGGTATGCAGTGTATACAAGAGACTTGCTTCATTCTTTCTTTTTTAATTTAGTTTTGTTTTTATTAATACTTTTTTCTTCTTTTTTTTATTACGTATTTTCTTCAATTACATTTCCAATGCTATCCCAAAAGTCCCCCTCCCCCCCCCCCCCACTCCTCTACCCACCCATTCCCATTTTTTGGCCCTGGCATTCCCCTGTACTGGGGCATATAACGTTTGCCTGACCAATGGGCCTCTCTTTCCAGTGATGGCCAACTAGGTGATCTTTTGATACATATGCAGCTAGAGTCAAGAGCTCCGGGGTACTGGTTAGTTCATAATGTTGTTCCTCCGATAGGGTTGCAGATCTCTTTAGCTCCTTGGATACTTTCTCTAGCTCCTCCATTGGGGGCCCTGTGATCCATCCAATAGTTGACTGTGAGCATCCACTTTTGTGTTTGCTAGGCCCCGGCCTAGTCTCACAAGGGACAGCTATATCACCATCCTTGCAACAAAGGCTTGCTAGTGTATGCAATGGTGTCATCGCTTGGAGGCTAATTATGGGATGGATCCCTGGATATGGCAGTCTCTAGATGGACCATCCTTTTGTCTCAGCTCCAAACTTTGTCTCTGTAATTCCTTCCATGGGTGATTGTTTCCAATTCTAAGAATGAGCAAAGTGTCCACACTTTGGTTTTCGTTCTTCTTCAGTTTCATATGTTTTACATATTGTACCTTATATCTCGCTATACTAAGTTTCTGGGTTAATATCCACTTATCAGTGAGTACATTTCATTTGAGTTCTTTTGTGATTGGGTTACCTCACTCAGGATGATGCCCTCCAGGTCCAACCATTTGCCTAGGAATTTCGTGAATTCATTCTTTTTAATAGCTGAGTAGTACTCCATTGTGTAAATGTACCACATTTTTTGTATCCATTCCTCTGTTGAGGGACATCTGGGTTCTTTCCAGCTTCTGGCTATTATAAATAAGGCTGCTATGAACATAGTGGAGCATGTGTCCTTCTTACCGGTTGGGACATCTTCTGGATATATGCCCAGGAGAGGTATTGCGGGATCCTCCGGTAGTACTATGTCTAATTTTCGGAGGAACCGCCAGACTGATTTCCAGAGTGGTTGTACAAGCTTGCAATCCCACCAACAATGGAGGAGTGTTCCTCTTTCTCCATATCCTCGCCAGCATCTGCTGTCACCTGAATTTTTGATCTTAGCCATTCTGACTGGTGTGAGATGGAATCTCAGGGTTGTTTTGATTTGCATTTCTCTGATGATTAAGGATGTTGAACATTTTTTCAGGTGTTTCTCAGCCTTTTGGTATGCTTCATTCTTTCCATAGAGAGATGAGTGTTCTATGTGGAATCTTTGAATAGCCTGTATATCCTTCCTGCTGGTTTTCAATGTGAATTTTAGGTCCTCCAAGCCCATTAGTTACCAAGTTATCAGTGGGCTGAAAATTGTTTCAGTGGTAGATGCTGGCCAGCAATCTTGGCTAAATTTTAAGCACCACGGGGCTTAACTTTAGAGACTTCTGGGGTGCACGGAGAGGGGCATGCTATCTAGAGCTCACATGGGTCTCTGCCATCAGATCACAGCTGTCCTGTGTTCTGTGGGACCAGCTATAATGAGGAACATGATCCTAGGGGTTGAGGGACCCTGCTCCAGCCATCTGAACACGAGGCTTTGGACATAAGTGTTTACACAGCACAGAAGTTGTGATTTATAACAAAAAAGGAAGCCAGGGATATGTTTGGTAGAGGTGTGGTATGGTGTGGGGAAGGGGGTGCCCCTGTGGGCCCATGCTGAGGCATCCCTTCCCCCTGAAATACCAGCCACATGTATAGAATAGAATATGGATTATTTAGGGCATGCGGGGGGGGGGGGGAGTTGGGAAGGGAGTAAAGAGAGAGAGAGAGAGAGAGAGAGAGAGAGAGTAGAAGAGTAGAGGCTGGCCATGAACACATGGAAAGAGGGGAGGGGGGACAGGGAGAGAAGAGACAGAGGGGAAAAAGCAGAAGAGAGCAAGATAGAGAGGAGGGGGAGAGCAGCCCCTTTTATGGTGAGTCAGGCATACCTGGCTGTTGCCAGGTAACTGTAGGACAGAGCTTAGAAGTAATGCTAACAGCAGGGACCTGAGATCGTCAATGAATACATTTTTCTTAAAGCATGCTCTCTTGGAAGCAATGTGGGAGCTAAATGGTAGCAGGGAGAGGAAGACACAGAAGAAATGCAACAGGTTTTGGGATCCTTGGCTGCTTTATGGAAAGTGGATATATTGTCCTCATTGTCCCCTGGCATAAAGGCCCAGCAGGCAGGAGCTGTGGAGGGCCAGACCCCCTGGACAGTTAGCCTCCTTCAAGTTCAAATCTCTCCAAGATGCCTGTGGGAAATTTCCTACCCATATTGTATGTGTCTGGGTAGGGCTGTCTCTGTGCAGATACGTAGCAATGTGACTGGCTTTGATGGCCACAGAGACTTCTTAACCAGAGGTTTCTGCCCTGGATTTATCGTCCGTTCCTTACCAGATGCAGTGTGCATCAGTACACTCTGGGGTACCTGACTCAGCATGGAACACATCCGTAGCTGTAGTACAGGGCCCTGCACTCACAGGGCCCTGGTCACATCTAGGAAGCATGCGTCCACATAAGTTAAAGCAGTTGTGCATAAGGGGTTTATTCAGGGATTATCAGACCTAATGGCTTCCTTGGATCCATACTGCTGAGTTCCTGATCATTTTTTCTTTACAGCTCCAGACTTAGGACTGTTTAATTATAGAATGGAACCGTAAGAATACCAGGGAAAAGAGGGAACTTTACCACTGCCATAGACGTGTGTTTAGACAAGTGAAAGCCAGTCAATGACTCTGCTCAGATACTTAGCTCCTCAAGAGGTTTATAAATCCTGTTAGTTCCTGTACACTTCATATCTGCTGTTAGGGTATGCTCCCAGACTCGCTCGCTTAAAAATCGCTTCTTTTATTAAGCTTCGGTACGGCAAAATTTCGAGTACCAGGTTGAGGCTATTGACATTTCAAAACTCGATGAATTTTCCCAGCATTTGCCTCGCAAGCACGGAGAAAGGACCCTGTCCAGATGTGAGCTGTGAGGCTAAAGGCATACACCAAGGGCCACAGCAGAAAAGCAGGGCATCATGGCTGCTTCCCTGCCAGCCCTATTCTTTTGAAGCATCCTGGACTGGCACTGTCTGACTCCCTCTGATGTGGGTCACTGGGTCCTATTATGCTGGTATTTTTTTTTTAACTCAAGAGAGAGCTGAACCTTTTCATTTATAATGTGGGAACCATATTGGTAACTATTTCTATGGCTTTGGGGACAGGCATATGAGTTTACCTTGTAAGGCAGTGTGGATCAGAGGGACGTGCAATCACCAAGTGTCCACCGTTGCCTCTGTGTTCCATGTATCCACCTCAGTCTTCGTGTAGTGTCTCTAGATTTCAGATCTGCCTTGGTTAGTTGAAGCACATCTACAGCTCAGTCTCCCAGACTCTCCTCTCACACTCTCTCCAGAGCCCCTTCCCACCACCAGTAGGTGGCAGACCTAGAGAAGTTGCTGCGGCTTCCTCCAAAGCAGGGCTTCCTGGGCTGCTGTGTGCAGTGGTGATTGCAGAGACAGCCAATGAGCAGTAGTGTACTTGCATACATGCACTGTGTTTCTAGAAAAGAAAAAGACACCTACGTATCCTAAATGCAAATGACAGGACATGGGGAAGTGACCTGGCAAGCGCTGTATTTCAATTAAAATAACAACGTACTGCAATACCTATTCTAGAAAGATCCAGGGCAGTGATTCTCACTGAGTGCCTACACTGGAAAAACTAATTTTTTATTGACTTTATGTATGTGGGTACACTGTCGTTATCTTCAGATACACACTAGCAGTGGGTATTGCATCCCATTACAGTTGTTTGTGAGCTACCATGTGGATGCTGGGAATTGAACTCAGGACCTCTGAAAGAGCTGTCAGTGCTCTTAACCTCTGAGCCATATCTCCAGCCCAGAAAACTTTTTATTTACTTGGTATTTTTCTGTATTTTCCATTTTCTTCTCAATTAAAAATAGATTGTGTTTTTCTTTTATAATCAGGAAAGCAAGGTGAGTTTTTCTTACAGAAACAGAAATAATAGACTATAACAATACAAGGATTTGAGGTGAGGGCCCAACTCTGCAGGTGATATGCTATTGTAAGTAGAGCCTTTGTCCAGTTCATGACTGTCAACAGACTTCTTTATATAATCAGGGCACGAGTCCCAAATACAGGGAGAGAATTGCTTCACATTCACGTGGTCAGCTGGGAGGAGCCCTCCATCAGGGACTGTTTTCATAGATTAAAAGGAGTATTAGCTTCTTATGCAGGGAAACTCTTTCTGGTTTTTACTTAACAGTTTGCCCAGAGGAATCCTAGAAGTCTCTTTCTTACCTCCGGAGGGTGCTGCTTATGTCTAACAGCATCTCACAGTCTGGTTTATACTTGGCATAAGGAAGGCATGTGTCATTCCCCAGGAAGTCCAGATGCCCATGCCTAAGATGCAAAAGTGATAATTAGACACTTTGGGAACTAAAAGCAAATTGGTATCATCTCAGTAATGCAGCCACTGTCATTGCTGGGTGAGTGATGGGGTGTGTGTGGCACGCTGCGAAGGTTACTTGCTTCTATGACGCTGGCACACGTTCACAGTATCACGCTCCCCGTTTCACCAGGAGGGCAATGGGTATTTTAAGCCACAGTACATCTACCTTTCTTTCGTCATAGCTAAAGTACAAGTAGCCTTTGTACTTTATGCTGGTAACTGGCATAAAATGACCTTGAAATTTAATGTAGAGTCTCTGAACAAGTCACACAACGTGAGTGACAGGCAGGCTATGTCTCTGCCTTTCAGGTTTTGTTAGAAACTTGCAGCCTTGCTGCCTCTGCCTCCCCCTCCTCTCTTCTTCCCACCCCCAGTCCACCTTGAATAGTTAGAGTACTATAGGGATAGGTACCAGGGAGGGTCTCAAGGTTGTTGCCTCTGCTCTATATTCTCTTCAGCATCTTCTGCCACTGTGCCTAGTGACTAGACCGGTCCACAGATACCATAACTGAAGGGAAAGCCTTCTCATGCTCCCAGCATAAGCTAGCCACTGTCCTTCATGCTTCCTCATAGAGCCACTGCCTAATAAGCTGGGGACCTGCTGCAGGTGGAGCCTGGGTCAGCTCCCAGCAAGCAGGGCTGTGGTTGGGACAGATGAACCTCGGGTAGACAGACCTTAGGGTTTCCCCACTCAGGAGTGGGTGTCTGGCCTTAACTTTTCCTGCCGTGCGCTAGCCACCATGATATTTTGTACCCTTGAATCAGAAGAGTTGTCCTAGAGAAATGAGAGGAAACAAACGATGGGAAAATATTATCAAGTCTTGTCTCACACCATGAAAATGGTCAGCAGCACGGATGGCAGGAGTAACCTTCTAACGGGAGACTTACCCAAGGGCAGTGTTCATGCACAACACAGCTGAGCTGTGCTACACATATGAGGGAAGATGGCACGAGGCTGTGGGAGACATCCAAGGACCAGAGCCAAGGGGACAGAGCCAATTCACCACATGTGATTTATGACCATACATTCAGCTCCATCCTGTAAGCAATAAGCAACATTGGTTCATTACCTCAGCTCTGTGAGCCACAGGAACTTTCTGGCGGCAAACCTGGTACCACCCAAGCTGATTATTTTCTTTCCTGATTCTCTGTGTGCTTTTTTTTTGGGGGGGGGTGAGGTTTGAGACAGGGTCTCTCTGTGCAGCCCTGGCTGTCCTGGAACTCACTTTGTAGACCAGGCTGGCCTTGAACTCAGAAATCCGCCTGCCTCTGACTCCCGAGTGCTGGGATTAAAGGCATGCACCACCATGCCCGGCTTCTCTGTGTGTTTCTTGCCTCAGTGATAAGCCACGGGCAAGTTTCTGCACTGGCTGATGGGTCTGGCTGGGTCTTTGTCATTGGGCGAACCAACAGAACAGATTTTAAACTAAACAATAGCTGATCCCCAGGGCTACTTTGTACCAGAAGTCATGTGCTGTTCTCTCTTTCCTCAACTCCCAGAGCCATCTGCTCAGTGTCCCCTGCATGGAGACCTCTGCCCTGAGGAGCTTGCCACCAGTTCTCTTTCTGAACACAGTCAAGCGATTCTCTCTGTCTGTTCTGTGTTGTTGCAAACACTTGCTGCGAGCGCATTTCTTTTTCTGTGTGTGAGTTTAACCCTGACGTCATCTCTAGTGGCCGTGTGGGGATGGGATGACGGTGGTTCCCTGCTTTTTTTTATACATCACATGATTTTCCAACATGACAGGCTTGGTGACTTCTCAAGGTTCTTCGTCATATCTGATGGGATTTTAATCTACAGCTGTCCTCTGTGAGTCAGTGGGTCTGAAGTAAGCAACGAGGTCCAAGCATACAAATCAGGTTGGGAAGTTTTTAAAGACCCTTCTCGGTAGGAATCATATTGTTCAGATTGCTGTAACAATGGGATCCAGACCCTGCAGCATTTCATCAAATATTCCCTGTCCAAAGACTTGGAGGAGAAAGGTGAGCTGGCTTAATATTTCATTAGATAAACTCACAAAAAGCTTAAATGGTCTTGAAGG
This sequence comes from Mus musculus, assembly GCF_000001635.26. NCBI lineage: Eukaryota > Metazoa > Chordata > Mammalia > Rodentia > Muridae > Mus > Mus musculus. Next base: position 8,019,812 of record NC_000083.6, on the reverse strand, counting down.
AGATGCTGCCTTATAAATAACGCATGGCCTAGCATCTCTGGCTCAGACCTGTCCAGCCTTGCAGAACACGCTCCTTTCTGCTGAATGGAGGACAGGCTGTGGGCTGTGTGGGCTGCGCTGCCAGGGTGAATGCAGCTTCGTGGAAACTCATTAGCTCCTTACCACTCTGAATTAAACACACTTGATGTGAGATGCCAGAAAGCCAGTCACGTGTCAATTGCCTAGTCTGAATGCCGGCTATCCTTGTATCTTCCATTTGATGAGGTGGCTATGAAAAATGGTTTGTGGTCCCCTGCTCTACTGAAGACAAAAGAAGGTAGGATGGGTGTTAGGGTGCTGAGGTCTGTTGCATTTGGTCAACCTGCAGAAGCCCAGTATCGTGGTGGCTGCAGTTCCCAAGCTCCTAGGCACTACTGGCTACCTGTTGTTCAAGGTCATCCCCAAGTCTCCTCAAACTTCAAAGCCCCTCCCAACTTGTGAACAGATGACCCTGGTCTCCTGCTGTGGAAGAAACTGAAGACACCTATTTTCTGACTCTTTCTTAGAAATATGCCTTTACCTGTGCCTACCTTTGCTTACGTTCAACTTTAGAAAAGATGCTGCTTCTCTGAGGAAGGCTACACGTCCCCATGCTGTTTCTGTGGGGAACACTTCAAGGGCCAACATCCTCAGTGAGACTTGCAGCCAGCAAAGCCCCATCTATACATCACAATTCCCAATGCTCAGGCACGCGCTGACCTGTTCATGTGCCTGGGACCAGCCTGAAGGTGTGGCTAAGGGCCGACCCAATAAGACCAGCCAGAGGCTGTGGTTAGTGCAGAGCTGGGGCCAGGCATACACAAGATTCCTCTCTCCCTCTCTCTCTCTCTCTCTCTCTCCCCCCCCCCACCCTCTCTTTCTCGGGTGTGTCGAGGGGCTTGCAAGAGGCTCTAGACTCGTGTCCTTTGCTTTAAACCCACGCTAATATGTTTAGTCTCTGGAGACTGTTATGAGCCTCAGAGACAGATTTTCAAAATAACTGGTTATTTTTCTTAGTCTTTTAAATTTTCTTAAACTTTAAATTTTCTTGCTATGTAGTTCAGGCTTGGCTCGAACTCATGATCCTCCTGCTTCTGCCACCTGGGTCCTGGGTAACAGTGTGCAGCACATGTCTGACTGCAGTTATTTAACCTTATTTATTTCCTGAGATGGCTGTAACATTGCTACAAAATGTCTAACTTAACAGAGACATAGTGTCTTGCAATCTGAAGACTAAAGGTCAAGGTCAAGGTGTGAGGCTGTGAGAGCATCTGTTTGTGCTCTTTGGAGTTTGCAGTGATGGGGATCCCTGTGGCTCATAGATGCAGGTCCAGTCTTGGGTGCTATTCACTTGCATGCGACCCTGAGCTCAATTCCTTTCTTTCAGGAAACATAGTCACATTAAATCAGTGCTCTCCTCCCAAGAACTTATTTAAACCTGTTCTGCAGGGACTTCATTGATGATCACTAATTAAGACTGACTCAACTTATACTTACTCAGCTTTACAGTGGAGTGAACGTGATATATGTAGTAGAAGCTATACTTTGAATTTTGACCTGTGAGCTTTCTCCAGGCAAGTGGTACACAATCTGTCATCCCAAATGATGATTGGTGCATGGCGGTAGCAAGCCAAATTGCTCAGTTAGCCTCCCATTTTAAGGGAAGGCACTGATGCTGTATGTGTCATGTGGCTGAGCTAGGCTGGCCACTAGTCTATGGCATGATCAATGCATTTTCCACTTAGGTTATTTCTGAAGGGTTTCTTGGAATGTGACCATATTATTGAGTTAAATAAGGCCACTTTCTGAGATAAGAAAGGCCCAGACTTCAACCCTTTTGTTGTTGTTTTTAGTTAATACGTTTTTTTCCATTTTTATTGAAAATATAATCACTTCCCTTTTCTCCCTTGAATCTCTCTCATGACCTTCCCTCTCAAATTGATAACTTCTTATATATGTACAAACATATAAATAAAATCTGCAGTGTCCATTTTTGTTGTTTACAAATGTATAGCTTTAGGGGTGACCACTTTGTACTGGATGACTAATCAACCAATTTGGGGGAAGATGCAGTTCAACACCCCTCTTTCCCTGGGCAGCTTCCTATAGGCACGAGGAAGGCTTTGATGTCCTGTAGGAATGTTCTAGTACATTTAGGCATCTACTTCCCTAGAACCCACTCAATGGCTCTGAGTAGCTTTTGGTACCTCATTATAGCGGAAAGAATTAGAAACTTTTAGACACGTCCAGAGCAGTTTCCTAAAGCTGTTTACTCACCAGGAAGCCTGGCCTTATCTCCATGACACCCAAGTATGCCTGGCATAGGTATCAACTAGGAATCTGGTATGGGACTCCCTCTGACCTGGTAGTCCCATACCCTGGCTCAAATACAGGATATACCCCACCACAGTCACTACGGTGTTTGTTCTTAAAACCTTGGCACAATATAAATTCAAATAAGTTTCTTGAGACCATCATGCAATTAGGGTAAGGCATATTTCCCAAACCCTAGCAAGAGAGATCAAGTTCTTAGGTAGCAGTTAACTGGGTTCTGATGATTATGTCTATGTAGCACTGATCCTTGAAGAGTGCTTTTAGAAATGCCTCAAGCTCTCTATGGAGAAGATGCCCGTTTGACCCAGAAGCTGACGACACATCTGTGCTGATGTTTCTAGGTTTTCATGTGTCATAGGATCTTTCTCAACCCAATTGTATGTGCTGGACACTCAGCTACCCCAAAAGTCAGTCTGAGACATTGGCTCTGAGTTTGTTGTCTCGGCCTGTGTCTCATGTATCATGAAAATTAAAGGTGGCACTGTCCAAAGCAGAAGCAGGCTTAAGAGGCATTACAGAAAAATGAGAACCCAAGGGAAAGTAAGAAATGAAGAAAAGGCCAGAGAAACTTTGAGAGTGAGGGGATTTCCCAAGAGGGGAAAAGCTGTTGAACTTTCTTGTCTGGGGTTTGTATAGGGCCATGGCAGGAACTGGACAAAGGATAAGGTAATTACTATGAGATCGGTTACTCTCTGGGCTATCATGGGCCCACACATTCCATGCATGCCCCCTGGCCCATCAGAGCCATGACCATGTAGTGTCCGTGCATGGGCTGCCCACCTAGTTAGGGTGTTGAAGCCATGTCCATCCCTGCCTTGTGACTTGTTAGCCACTGACCTCAAATATCTGCTGTTTAGTCACTCAGTCAGTGTTCTGACCTCAGAACCTCAAGTGTCTCAAGTGCTGCTAATTGTACTAAGCTCTGATCCTTCTCACAGTTGCATGAGCAGCCTGTAGCTTCACCTTGCAGAGAGTTAACTCTAACACAGCCACCAAGACGTAGCTGCAATCTTTCTTGGTTACCACACGTTTTGCATCTTGGCTGTGGGGTGGTCTGGGTGGTCTCCTGAAATAGAGGAATCTTGTTAGAAGCCATCTGTCTTAGTTTCGGTTTCATTGCTGTGAAGAGACACCATGACCAAGGCCACACTTGTAAAGAAAACCACGTGATTGGGGCTGGCTTACAGGTTCAGAGGATTATTATAACCATGTCAGGAAGCATTGCAGTGTCTAAGCAGACATAGGGTTGGAGAAGGAGCTGAGAATTCCTCATCCTGATCTGCAGGCAACACCGGGGAAGGCTGTTTTCCATAGGCAGCAAAGAGAAAACTAGATTCCTCACGGGCCAGAGCTTGAGCATGGAAGACCTCAAAGCCCACCAACAGTGACTCACTTCCTCCAACAAGGGCACGCCTCCTCATTGTGCCATTCCCTATGCCCAAGGATTTAAACACATGAATCTATGGGGGCCAAACCTATTCAAACCACCACACCACCCTTACTTACAGTTAATCTATTACACTCATTTGCGTGGAAGTGCCTTCCATGCTCCTCAAGGACTTCGGTGCATTCGCTGGCCTGCCCCCCACTTTCTCAGAGCCCCATCTTCATTGTTTAGCTCATTATCTCACATGCAGCCACAAACCCTCCTGTTCACTTTAGTATTCCATGCCTTGCTGTGTCCCCCCTTAATTATTCTCTGATCCCAGTGTCTGTCCTCACTGCAACGTGTGTGGGCAACTTGCATCTCCATCGTGGGCCTTCTCTCCCTGTCTGCAGAAAACAGCTCTGGCCTTGTTAATGCTCCCCTTGGTGTTGACATGGCTCTTGATCATCCGCACTCTCAACCTCTGCTGATGGACCAGAGGATGGTGTGGGGGAGGCAATTGTGAAATCTGCCAAGTCGAGCACCAGCTAGGCGCTTATGTTTGAGATGAGCTGCTGGCTCTTCCTCCCATGGTGTCCATCCTCCTGCTTGTATGACAACTGTTGTTTCTTCATCTTCTTAAGATACTTGTGGGCTGATCTCTCTCAGGTGTAGTGCATCTCGCTTATTTTTTAACATTGAGAAATATCAGCATCCAGTAGGTATAATAAGCTAATTATGTAAATTAAGATTTAAATGTGTATAAAATATCTTCTGTGTGGTAACCATTTGCCTACTTTTAGGCTCTGGAAGGCAAAAGGGAGCTTGGAATAAGCAGGACTACCAAGACAGCCATGTTGGTGTGTGGGGTGGAGGGATGAGATCTGGACATCTGTGGGGCAAGTGGGACCGTGTCACCAGACAGAAAAACTGGTAAGGTCGAGCAGACTAAGGAACCCTGGCAATTTCATAATTGAGAATGGAAGGCGTTTGAATCTGCTCACGACCAGGTTCCTGTCCTGGAGCATGTGACCACAACACCCCACTAGGAGGACTTTGACAAACTGGTCAGGTAGCATAGGGCCCGGAGTTCTCCATGCTAATGAGGTATCTAGATAGGCATCAAGAGTTTAGCTAATAAGCTTCCCTTCCCAGGTATCTCTTACTGAAAAAAGGTATTTAATCTTTGGTTCACACTGAGTAAGTCGTATGCATCCTTTTCCACCGTGAATAAACAGTTTGGACAAACAAGGACTGTCTCCTTCATTAAGGACCACTGCAGAGAGGGGAGAACCCTTTGTCATACAGAGCCATGCCTACGTCTCCCCACGGAAGGCCCCTCTGTACTGCTGGCACTCTTCCTGAGCTAAGCCCAGTCCATCACCCCCACCATACACACCCTCCGGCTCATCCCAGGTCTGAGGCCCCGTCCTCAACTCTTCATGGTTCCCAGCAGCGTTTGGGTACCCAAGAGTTTGAGAACCTTGGCCCCAGACTCACCGTTTCTCACCTGGAGAAACATGGGCTGAGACCCCTATCATAGGCTATGTTTTGCCTCCCTCAAGTGGAGGAGCGTATCTCACAAGCCCAGCACCCTGATGGCAGCAAGGAAGGAACATAGCCCAGCAGCTCTGTGTTTCACCTCCCGGAGTGGCCTGACACCCCAGCTGCGAGGCGAAAGGCAGACCCACAGATATCCACTGGCGGACAGATGGCTGCTATTGAGTGTCCCTTGGTTTCTATGGGTTTGATGGATGGTGGCACCCTCCCTCTTTGGGGTGAGGACTCCCAGCAGGCCCTACCTGCCCTCTTATTTCAGCCTCTTGCAAGTCCTGGGTCTCAGGCGCTTACCAAGGTTGTTGTGCTGCTGTGGATGGATTCCAGGCCCTGTATAAAAAGGAAGCACTGTGCCCGCAAGCCACATCCTATCCAGCTCCTCGCCACCACAGAGAATGAGACGGGGAGTAAAGCCTGGGAGAGCAGAGTCAAGAAGCCAGGGTGAATGATGGGAGATTGACCATTTGGGGGGCAGGACTCAGAGAATGGTGCCTGTCCCTTCAATGGCATTCTACCTGCTCATCTGTCCCCAGGATGGAGACCAAGGAAATTTTGCTCCAGACAAGTAGAAGACTTCAGAGATTCCTGTCAGCTCCTGAGAAGGAGTAATAGGCTTTCAGGGCATTGCTGTGTGCCTTTTCTTGGGCAGACATGAACAAATAAATGCCTGCTTGCTGCTGGTAGGGTGCCAGTGTCAAACCAAAGAAGTGATTGTACCAGAGTCCAGCTTGCTGAACCAATGAGTTTATTGGGTTTTCTTCCAGGATCATGGATGACCCCCAAGAAAGTGGTGATACTGGAAAGCTTGCTGCAGCATGGGTGATGAGCCATACAACCTTCACCCTGAAGCTTTCTACACAACCTGCTGCAGTTTCACTAGAGAACATTGGATTCCCTCTATCCCCGTTATTTCTTACTGTTTATACCTTGCAGTGTGGGCCTGTGAGTCTTGTAATTTCTGAACTTCCTGTGGTTTGGAAGGTTTCTTTAGCTTCTGAGTCTTATGGACTTCCTCTCTCTGCCCCCGGAAGGGAATGTTTTAATTTGGAGGAAATAGGTATAGAACCTTGATTTTTTTTTTCTTGTTCTTGGATAACAATTGTTTCACCTCGAAGTGAACCTTATTCCTTCAAGTAAATATCTGTAGGAAAGGAGACATCCAACTGACCATATCTTCAAAGGCTCTCGTGTGACTGGGTCCCTTCTCTAGGGAGGGTTGGGTTCTGACCATGAGCTGTGTACCTGGACAAACTCGAGATGTGCCATCTCACGAGTAACTGAGGATTAAGCATCATTTTGAAGGTCCAGTGAGGCGCTCTGTGGGAATTCACTACTTATTACAGGGCTCGGGAGACAGGATGTTTTCAAGAAAGGAATCTAAAACTTTAAAAATTAAATTCATAGGAAAGACACGATTGTCTTAAAAAAAGATTCCAGAAACCTCTCAGCCTTCCTTTTTAAAATTTATTTTTATTCACATTACATCTTGTTCACAGGCCCTTCCCTTCTCTCTTCCCAGTCCCACCCTTACACATCCATTCTCCCATCAGTCCCTCTCTTCTCCTCAGAGAAGGGAAGCCCCTCTTGGGTACCACCCCACCCTGAGATATCTAGTCCCAGAGGGACTAGGCACATCCTCTACCACTGAGGCCCACCCAGGCAGTTCAAGTAGTGGGAAGAGGATCCAACAGCAGGTCAGAGACAGCTCTGCTCCACTTGTTAGGGGACCTACACGAAGACCAAGGGGTCTAGGTCCAGCTCCTGTATGTTCCCTGGTTGGTGGCCTAGCCTCTGTGAGCCCCCATGGCCCCAGGTTAGTTGAATCCGTGGGCCTTCTTTTAGTGTCCTTGACCCCTCTGACTTGCTCACTTGTATCCCCAAGTCTTCCACAAGACTCCCTGAGCTCTGGCTCATGTTTGGCTGTAGGTCTCCGCATCTGCCTCCATCCACTGCTGGATGAAGCCCCTCAGGAGACAGTTATGTTAGGCTCCTGTCTGCCAGCATGTGCTATCTCTTGAGTTTTTGATCTTGAGTTTTACCCATTCTGATGGGTGTAAGATGTAACCTCAGAGTTGTTTTGATTTGCATTTCCCTGATGACGAAGGACTTTGAACATTTATTTAAATGCTTCTCAGCCACTTGAGATTCCTCTGTTGAGCTCTGTGCCACATTTTTAAATTGGGTTGTTGAAGTTTAACTTCTTGAATTCTTTATAAATTTTGGATATTAGCCCTTTGTCAGATATAGGATTAGTGAAGATCCTTTCCCAATGTATAGGCTGCCATTCTGACCTATTGACAGTATCCTTTGACTTACAGAAGGTTTTCAGTTTCATGAAGTCCCATTTATCAATTGCTGATCTTAGAGCCTGAGCCATTAGCGTTCTGTTCAGGAAGTTATCTCCTGGGCTGATGCGTTCAAAGCTATTGTCCACTTTCTGTTCTCTTAGATTTAGCGTTTCCAGTTTTATGTTGAGGTCTTTGATCCACTTGGACTTGAGTTTTGTTCAGGGTGAGAGATATGGGTCTATTTGCATTCTTCTCAATGCAGACATCCAGTTAGACCAGCACCGTTTGTTGAAGATGCTTTCTTTTTTTTTCCATTGTATGGTTTTGCTGTTCTTGTCAAAAATCAGGTGTCCACAGGTGTGTGGGCTTATTTCTGGGTGTTCAATTAGATTCTGTTGATCAGCCTGTCTGTTCTTATTCCAATAAAACCATGCAGTTTTTACTATGATTGCTCTGTAATATTAACCTCTAAGCTTTCTTAATGAGAATAAGAACATGTCGGTGCATGGCCACAGTAGGCCTGGGTTTTAGAGCAAGATCCCAGGCTTACAACCAGCCCCATAAAAATGACCCATACTGTCTAGAAGACATCATGCCTAGTTGTCATGTTTTCTGGATACGGGTAGTTGATGGTCCCCAAGTGATCAGAGAGAGCAGGTTTTGTATTTAAGTGCATCCAGATAACTTGTGAGTCCCTCACCATCTTGAGAATCTATGGTATTTTTACCGAGCAATAATACCAGTTTTAACCCTCATGAAAAATAATAAATATTTCCTTTAAAATGTTGTAAATGTCTAGTGGGTTATCTAGGGAATAAGTATGGAAACAGCTTCCTTTTGAAGCTTTGTCTTTCAGCATGGTTTTCTCATGCCCCTGTTAGGCTTCTTCACTGCACCGTTTCTTACTATATTGGCTGAGCGACCAGAGGACTTGTCAAGAACATTTAATATATTTTCTTTTTATGCCAGATGATTCTACTTGAAGGACCAATCTTGTCTGTGGTTTTGCTCTTTATATAAAGAGCTGTAAAGTTTACCACCTTTCTAATGTTCATTCCTCTTTCTGTGGTCAAATCCCTTGGCAAAAGCAGCTTAAGGGAGACATTTTAGCTCAGAGTTAAGGCCACAGTCCATCGCTGTGGGGAAATTGAGCAACCTGGAGCAGCTAGCTGCGCCCAGTCGGGAACACAGAGAATGAGTGCATCCATGCTGGTACTGGACCAGGATCCAAATGCAGACAATGATTCTACCCACTTTTAGGTGGTTGAATTAAGACAACCCCTTCCAACACATATGTCCACAGGCTAACCTAATTTAGACAAGTCCTCAGTGAATCACCTTTACCAGGCGATTCTGCATCATATATCTGGCAGTTAAAACTAACCACCACACCACAGTAAGCATCATTACAGCCCAGTACAGTACAGCCCAGTAGTGCTAAATATGTTCATGATGCTACAGATTCATTCACAGAGCTGGTCAAAGGTGTCTGTCAGGCAGCACCATCGACCTAGGAAACTCTCTGTCCTATGAGCATGACTACTCTGGGGACTGGAATAATACAACACTTTTCTTGCCCTGACTGGTTTATCCCACACAGCATGTACACATACATTGTATAATGGGTCAGAATTGCATTCTATCTTAAGGCTAAATAATATCACAGATCTCACATTTTGTTTAGCCGATGTCTGCTCAGGGGCCCCAGGGCTGTTTTCACACTGGGCTGTGTGGACAGCTGGCTGTGCCTGTGTGAATGCAGGTGTGTGGGCATCTTGTTTGAGGCCCAGCTTTCAGCTTCTCAGGTATATGCCCTGAAGCAGAATTGCTACTTCACATGGTAATATGTGCTTAAGTTCTTGAGGGGCAGTCAGACTGCTTTCTACAGCAGCCACCAGTGTTGTCACATTTTGTGAACATCTTCTCTGGTATTCTCAGTTTCTGTGATTTCTGTGTGTATATGTGTGTGTGTGTATATATGTGTATGTGTGTATATATGTATGTGTGTATATGTACATATATGTGTGCCTGAATATGTGTGTATGCATGTACGTGTGTATATATGTGTATGTATGTGTATATGTGTATATGTATGTATGTGTGTACATGTGTGTGCATGTGTGTATGTGAGCAAAGGCTGTGCTTGTGCTCTGTATATGCACTCCAGGATTCAAAAAGGATGGCAGCTTTTGTGTTGTTCCAAGACTATGGTTCATGGAACAAAGTGCTCTGTCAGCATCCATTTGTGGTCAGAGAGCACATGTGGCTAGAGCGTGAACCTCTTCTCCAACTGTGCTTAAGAGGCATGTGTCATTCTAAGGCAAAGACCCTTTTCTTTGTAGAAATCGGTATTTCCTTGTTTATCAACATGCAAACATAGGGAGAATCCGTTCTCTCTGCTGTGAGTCCATCTGAGTAGTTACCAGCTGTGACCTTACAACCCTAAGGGAAAGCCACCAGACAACTTGTGGGCAGGTCTTGCCTTATCTGAAGCTGGCAGTTAACTCGGCTGGTCTGTGGCATCATCAGCAAAGAGCAACAACTGAGGAGAGTCAGGCTGGGCAGGTGGACTCAAACCACCATGCTGAGTGTGAGCATTGATTCTGCGCCTGTGGCAAAGCTGCTGGACACGCACTTACCCTGAGCACCCAGGCTTCTGAGCTCTGCCCTCGCCCACCGAGGAGGCAGTGGAGGATAATCTAGATGCTGGTGTCCAGGAGGACCAAGCAGGGACAGGAAGTGGGAAAGGGAGGAGTGTATGAGAAATCCTGCAGCCAGGGTTACTAAAGAGTAGCCAGTAACTGAACGATGGGAAAAGAGAAAAAGTCGACAGAATCCCCCTGAGTCAGGTTCCAGGGATGAAAACGATATTATTCAAGATAGAAAATGTATTCTTGGAGAAAATCTGGGTCATTTAGTTGGACACGTTATTTTGGACTAAGGCTTACTGGGGGAGTTTTCAGGTGACATTTAGGAACAGCCTTTAAAATGGTAAATGTAGTTTAGGGCTTGAGAGCAAACACGCTTTTAAACTGTCAGTGCCGGGCAAAGCCTTCTCGGGCATGGATGTCATCAGGGAGAGGGTCACATGAGCCACAGGAGGACTGACCCGTGAAGAACTGCAGACAGTCATGCCTGCAAGACTGAAGGAGAGGCAGAACACATGGCAGAGCAGCCAGAACAACAGGTCAGAGCAAAGCCTGGTGACTGAGCTCCTGGGGACCGCCATGGAGGACTGAGGAAAAGCGCCATATGGAGCCAAATTGGGTTTAGTTGAAGAAAAGTAAGCAGTTAAAGTAGAAAGAAAACGGGCTCCCAAATACCAACAGTGGGGATGAAACCTGGAGGACTACCCGGAGGCTGGATCACACTCAGAGCCGGGACAGACCAGAGTCAAGGACAGACCTGAGGTGGGGAGCAGCTGACAGGTGAGGGTGCATCTGTGTGCCTGGATGACAGGTGGAATGAGTCAGATCAGATCCTTTGTCCTCTCTGTGGAGAGGGATTGCTACTTGTAAGAGAAAACATTGCTTGGTATGCCTGTGGATTTAATACTGAGCCAAGGTTGTCTTGAAGGAGAAAGAAAAGGAGACTTTAAAAGAGGAAGTTATCAGATAACACGGCAGCAGGCAGGCCTTTCTCTAAAACATCTTTTAACACAATCAAATAAATGGAAAAGTCTTTACAAAAAAGAGAAGAACTAGAGCCCTTTAAAATATGGAGCCAAAGCCAAAGAGCTGCCGGCTCATTGTCACAGATGGAGTGTGATGTCTGCGGCTGAGTCTAAATGACATCAAACAAGCGGCACGAGAAGGTGGTGCCAGGTGCTCGTCTCCATGGACTCTTGGAGCAGAGGCAGCTGAAGGTTTCAGTCAGTAACCGGAGCAGAAAGGCCCCGAGGTGGCAGAAAAACCAAGGTCACAGTTTAATAAACTGAAAACCAAAGGCGCCAAGCAACGGAGTGAGTTACGGCAGTTTTGTTTCATGCAAGGTCCTTCCAGGAGGCAAGGTGAAGGTGATAATCCAAGAGACAGATGTTTACATTCCTTGTGGAGTTTTTTTTTTTTTTTTTTTTTTTCACTGAGATGAGCAACAGCTCAAGCTAGCAGAACAGGAACACACAGGCAGCAAGAAACACATGGGCCACCTGCCAATCACTGGGAAATGTGAGTGAGCATGAGAGTCAGGACGCAGTGAGCCAGGCGACATGGCTAGCCCCTGCTAGTACTGGAAGAATAGACAGTACTAAGTATATCAAGCCTAAAAATTCTCAGATTGCATTTAACGTAAGAAAACAAAACAGGGGCAGAGACATGGCTCATTGGTTAAAAGCATTGAATGTTCTTTGGAAAGTTCTGAGTTCAAATCCCAGCAACCACATGGTGGCTCACAACCATCTGTAATGGGATCTGATGCCCTCTTCTGGTGTGTCTGAAGAGAGCTACAGTGTACTTACATATAATAATAAATAAATCTTTTTTTAAAAAAAGAAAAGAAAAGAAAGTGAAAACGAAACAGAAAATTCACTGTTTGGTCGTATGAAAGACTGCATCTGTATGTGTTTGTGAAAACAGAGAAGCCTAGACTAAAAGTTTCAAGTAGCAAAGATCACCTGATAAGGACAATAAGCAAGCTTGACTTCAAGGGAGAGGTATTAAAGCACGCAGACTATGGACACAGGTATGACCCACCATGAGACACCACAGCCACACCGCCATCAACACAGCAGCAAAGTTCACGTTGCCAGAGTAGCGGACAATCCAGAGAGAAAAAGGAATTACCAAGTTAGGAGACCTTGACTCCCCACTGAAAATCTGACAGAACACAGCAACCATGCCCACCATTTATTTACACTCACAGGCAAATAGAGTCAATATGGTATATATTTGATTTGTGCACACATCCATATGTATGTGGGGGGTCGGGGAAGATGTTTGTAGACAGAGATAAACTTGTATCTGGAAGGGAGCTCTCTCCACCTCTCAAATATCCGTAAAACACCATGAATCTGTGATTTAACTTACATCTCAAGGCAGATTGTTGTTTTCTTGTATGATGAAGTGAGTCACACTTGGTTTTCCTTTCATTCGTAGCGCAGATAGTCAAGATATGTCTCTTGGTTCTAACTTTACTCTCCTATTGATACTTGAGAGTACCCTGAGAGTACCCGCACCACCTCCAGCTGCTGCTGCGGTTCCTACATGCCAGTGAAGGAAATGTCTGTGTATCTGTTGGACATGTCTGGGGTGGGGTGGGGAGCTCACACATATGCTAGTGTACGTCTGTCCTTTCTGACAGTCTGACTGGCAGGGCCAGGTGCTCCAACATGACACCTCACTTGGCTGTTGGAAGTCACCTTCTTCTCAGGGGGAGGACCTGAACCAATAAGCAGTCTGGATCTTGGCACCAGTAAGTTTGGAAGCAGGATCAACCCCGGGGCTTTGGCCTTGGGCTGGGCCTTCCTCCAGCTTCCTTCAGACTCTTGTGAGAGATTCTGAGGCTCTGCATCAGCCTCAGCTGCTGCCTGGACAGGACTCTAGGAGTTGGTGTCCAGCCTCCGAAGACATTTTCTCTGCGCTCTTACTGGTAACAAGACCTGGGTACTGTAGCCATCTTCCAGTCATCCAAGCTAAGCATGGGTGTGGGTGGTGCCATGGAGGGAGTGGTACTCCTAGGACCTACAGGCTCAGTTGGATGGAAAAGGAGTAGATAATTGAGATGCCTCCAGAAAAGCAGAGACACCGCCTTGATAGCAGAAATTAAAGTCCTTTGCATGGAAAGAACCTGAAGAATCGCTGGTGGAGTCCTAAAAGGAGGGGGGTGGGCAAGACTGTACAGGGAGGGACAAAGCAGGGCATGGTTTGCAATTGGAATCAAACGTCTTTCTACCACAGTTCATGTGGCCCAATCTAAAGAGCGTCCAGCCCTGTTGGAGGCCTGGACTTGCAGAACACAGTTTTTGCTTTAATTCTGTTTTCCCTTCCCCTGTTCCTAGCCTTTGGGGACCAGGTCTTCAAACACATCACCTGCTGTGAGAAGTCAGTATGGTGCCAGGCCCTAGGCAGGGCTGGCATCCCGAGTGTCCGCAGGATCCTTTGAACCAGTTTGAACCAGTCTCCCACCTGATCACTTTCCCCAGCTGGATTGCTCTGCTCTTCCTTTTCAGATCATTTTACCTTCTGTTTGGTAGCTGCCGATCAGTGTTTGTGACCACACGACAACTCCCCTGTGCTATTTGTCACTTGAGTATACCATCCTAGTAAAAAATCTAAGCAGACAGATGAGGCAGAGTGGGCACCTGTGCTTGTCTCTTCCCTGCTCAGAGGCCTGTCCTCTGAGTGACCTAATGAGCGGACAGTTCTGTCCATTATCCTCCCAGCTCCAGGAAACGGCATTGCTGTAGCACATCCCTCCCAGGGTACCGATGTCTGTTTGGTCTTTGTCTTTTCTCTGCCACAAACAGTGACAAAGTAACCAGCCCAGGACTCTGTGGGCCGGGCCGGCTGCGGGCCAGAGTCAGCCCAGCTTGCCCAAACCTGTCTCTTTGTGAGCGCCATTGTTCACAGGCCAGGGGGCAATCCGAGAGCCAGTCCTTGTCCTCTACAGCAGCACAAGCTTGTCTGCGGGTACCAGAGCTTACAAGCATTCTGGTTGTGTGAAATTTGGAGACGGTCATGTGAGGAAGGATTATCTATGGATTGGAAAGAAAGCAAACCGGGAACCAGCAGACAAGACTGTCCCCTTAGAGCTGGGCAGGGTGACCCAAGGGCCTCTTCTCTGGCACACGCTGTCACAGAGAGTGGTTTTGTCAGCAGGTGCTCCCACCTTGGTCCTCATTAAGATGGCTACCTCTTGTTGTTTGACGAGGAGACAGAGATGCTGTGGCTTGTCACACTGCCACCTCCTTTGTTTGAATGGTCTCTGAGCCAAGAATGAGTTGCATATTTCTTAAGTGATTGGAAAAAAAATCTGAAGAATTTCTCATGACACATAAAAACTGCAAGAAGCTAAAAAAAGAAAGTATAATTAGAAAACACTACACTCACCTCTGTTGGAAAGTCTTGCCAGATGAAGCTGTATTGGTTGACTTTATTGTCCGATGTCAATTCTAGGCAAACTTTTGACAATTTTTATCCTGTATGATCAGACAGACACCCACAATATCTTTGGACTTGTGAAATTCTTTTAACTTCAAATGTTAGTATTTTTTCAACTACATGTAGGAGGAGAGGGAGAAGGAAAGAGAAGGAGGGAAGAGGAGAAGGGGAGGAGGAGGGAGGAGGAGAAGGGAAGGAGGAGAGGGAGAAGAAGGAGAGAGAAGGAAAGAGAAGGAGGAAAAAGGGGAGGAGAGGGAAAAGGGGGAAGAGGGGAGGAGGAAGAGAAGGAGGAAGAAGGAAGTGGAGGAGGGAAGAGGAGAGGGAAAAGGGGGAAGAGGGGAGGAGGAAGAGAAGGAGGAGAAGGAAGTGGAGGAGGGAAGAGGAGAGGGGAGGAAAAAAAGGGGAGGAGAAGGGGGAGGAGGAGAGAGAGAAGGAGGAGAGAGAAGGAAAGGGAGAAGGAAGAGGAGAAAGGGGAGGAGGAGGGAAGGGGAAAAGGAGGAAGAGGAGGAGGAGGAGGAGGAGGAGGAGGAGGAGGAGGAAGAGCCTGATGGATAGGTTTGAACCTGGTGATCTCATATTTCTTGAGCTTCAGGCTGCTGTGGTCGTCCAGTGGTTGCTTAGTTCCAGTGCCTACACAAGGATGAGGGTGAGGAGGACTAGCAGGAGCACGTGGGATCTTCAGATTCTTTGTGTTGAGGTGTTTTGCCACATTATTGGAAACACATCTTTATCATCATGTTTTGATGTCAAGTTCTTTGGATCATTTGGAAAGGAACGTGTGGACAAATACTCCTTTGTGTGCTCAGATCTATCTTGGTAAGGAGTCCGTATGTGATCCTTTGGATTTTTATATAGCTTTAAAAGCCTGAAGCATACTCACAAGTTGGAAGACTCTGCCTTCTTAAGAGAGAAACTATTTTTGGGTGCTTTTGTTTTCCTTGATGAATCAGTTTAGAGTCCTCTTAGAAATTAAAACCAATTGGATGATCAAAGGCTGGGCTACTGTGAGGTTCTGCCCAGGGACACCCTAACTGTTGTGTGCTCAGAGTAGTGGGCTGGGACAGATGTGACCATCACTACTTCCCTGTGCCCATAACTCAGGATGTTTGGCAAGGGAAGTAAAGATGCAATGATTTGTAGAAAAATGAAAAACCAGTACAGCTATCACTAACAAAGGAAGTTTGCCAGTGCCAATCTAATTATGGAAAGCATCTCTAGGGCCAGTTCTGGAACATTCCAACATACTTTCTTGTTCTCTTGGAACCTTCTGGAACTTAAACATCTGAAATCTGTACCCTTCCCATCACGTGGTCTTCAGCCCCACGAGAGCGTATCTTTCTCTAGCAGTGAGTTTCAGGATTTGTCTGCTATGCCTCACCTCCTTTGCACTCCGTTTCATCCATGGCTCCCACCTCCAGTCTGCTTCCTACACTGTTTCAGAGCAGGGTACAGAGATCGGGAGAGCCTTCTCAGGGCCCCACAGAGCTGCTCAGCACTAGAACTGCTCACATGTCCACTCCTGATGTCTTCACTCAGTCCTGGTCCTTTTCGATTCCCGAGTCCTGGAGTCTGGGAAAGGAGACACACGCCACTGACCCCAGATGTTTACTGTCCTCCGCCAACTTCTTTCCACAGCGACTGCTGGGTCCTAGACGATGCCCTGCCTGCCATCTTTGAAAACCCTGGAGTACAGACAACCAGACACACCTGTCTCATTCACCAGACCCCCTCCGCTCTATGGGGAGGAGACCAACCAACCGTACCCCACAGCTTCCGTCTCTCCCCACTGATTCCGCCTCCTCCCCCACAGGCCCTCCTACTTGTGTGCAGGCTGTTCTCTTTCTGGGAACACTGACACATTTCATCTCATAGAACTGTTTTTTCCCCTAGATTGGTTAAGTTCTGATTGCAGTGTTTAGACACCTGGAAATTGTAAGTTTGTCATGTTTTCACTTAGCGAGGCAGCGCCTATCAAACACATTCCTGGAAGCTAATCCGGGCATCTGGCTCCTCCTTGGCATGCTCACCTTTTTGACACTTCAAGTTCCGTGCTGTGTGAAAAGGACTTTTACTGGTTTTGTTCTAAGCCGTTCCTGATTTCAAGTATGTTACGTCCTACCTACCTAGGTGCAGATGGATCGGGAGTTAGGCTTCTCTGTTCCGTTGACCTGTATTTCACATAATCTTCAACACTGCATTTAATATGCGCCAGGCTTCTCCGAGGACTAGCTTTCAGACGGTGTCATGTAAGTGTCCAAAGCAGAGAAGAAACCTACAACCACTGTAACACAATAACCCTAAGGTGCAGTAGCCGCATGCATACCTTGGTGGTAACTAACAGTTCTCTAACTGGACTTATGGCCCTGCTCCACCAGCAGGAATTCATGGCTGATTCTAGAAACCTAGCCAACCACAGAGTAAAGTCATGGTTGTTGGAGGACAACCTACCATAACCACTTCCCTAACTCACCATAATATTTCTTAACTACGTCCTAAATATTTGTCCTTGTACTCTCAGATAAATATTCCTCTCTCCCATCACTGAGGAAACTCCTCTCTGCAACAGATAAAGACCATTATAGAAAACCACAACTGATTAAAAATGCAGAGTTTTGGAGCCCAGTCCTAATGGGCTCATCTATAACACTCTCACGCATGTGAGCCTCAGGGTCACTGCAGAAGAAGGGTCAGGAAGATGGATAGAGCCAGAGCAGGGAGCTCGCTGTGAGCAGCATGTGCCACCTAAGAGCCGTCAGAAGCTCTGCCCATGGACTCTAATGTGGCTGAGTAAACATGCTCTGAACCAAGGCGACACGGATAGACACGGCAATGTGAAAGGGGGAGGGAGCTCATGGTGGCTCAAGCCTAGACAGAACCACAGGCAATGGAGGAAGGCTGAGAGTGGGAGAAATAGCCTTCTCCAGGGAGGAGCACGCCAACTGGTTATCCGATACCAAATGGTCAGCCCTAAAAAATAGATATGTAAGTGAAATTATACTTACAAGCTGAGCAGGTTGTGTTTGTATACTTAGAAACACATCATCATCATCATCACCACCACCACCATCACCATCATCATCATCATCATCAACAACAACAACTGAAGAAAAGGAGGCCATGAATTTGAAAGAAAGCAAGGGGAGTATGCAGGAGGGCTTGGAGGGAGGAAAGGGGAAATGATATAATTATTATCTCAAGATAGATTATATAAAGAAAAAAAGATTTTTTTGGGGGGGGCCAAGATGCCCCCTCCTCTCCCTCTTGTTCAGCATTTTCTGTTGGGTCCCCAAGTAATCATCTTTATACACATCTCCTGGGGTGCGGGAGCAGATGCTGGGTCCTCCCCCGGTTTTCATAAAGAAGTCTCCATGTAGGGGGTACCCAGCTGCTATATTTCTAGATGTAGGGTTCCCGGGTGTCACCCATTTGATATGGTGAGGTGGGGCAGAGAAGGACTGTGGTGACTCTCTCCTGTCCCTGTCAGGCACCCCTGAGGCTCACACAGCCTCCCCTGTAGCTCCTGGGTCTCTGTGGTCTTCCCTCATTTTACCTCAGAGGGAGAGCTTTGCAAAGGCTGTGCCCACCTCTGTGTGTTGGGTGGCTGAGGTTTGGATCTGTTGAGGGCAGAGCACAGGCCAGGCAGGGAGCTTCAGGCAGGAGCGACAACCAGTGCAGCCCGTGCAGAGGGAGAGAGAGCAGCGTGAGGCCTGCTCCCCACCTCTGTCATCTGGAGTACAATGCTCAGCGGAGATGCAGGAGCCGAGTTTGGCCTTTTCTTGAAAGATGTGTTTCTACCTCCTGAGCCACTGCAGCAGTGTGGTGTGTGCCGGGCAGCTCAGACCCGGAGCAGAGCGTTAGTACAGGGCTGGAGCCAGAGCTTGAGCCCTGTGTGTGGCTGTTTCTCAGGCCAGGAAGAGGGACTGCTTTACGCTTTTCAGTGACCTTTCTGCCGCTGGTTATCTTGGCGTTCCCAATCCCTGCCTGTCCTCATTGGGAAACTTCTCCAGGGTCTTTTCACAACAGGACACCAGCCATGCTGGATTGGCCACCTGGATGGCTTTGTGCTAAGCAGAGGACATCTGCACAATTCCCTCAAATACGGTCATATCTATAAGCACCAAAAGCTATAACAGCATGTCTTTTTAGAGGGGCATAATGTAGACGTTAATAGATCAGTCTCCTCCCTCCTCCTGCCTCTGTCTGATGGTTGTCCCACTAGCTCAGGGCTAGGGCTCAGCTATGGGTCAATTGATTATAATTTGTCATGATTTGAAGTGTTTCTTCTGGTAGAAATGCAATCCACGGTTCAAACCAATATCCCACAGACCAACAACCTAGGTAGGACATACCACCTTCGCCTTGCAGTGGGCTCTGGGTAACTCATCATGGGGTCAGGCAGGAATCCCATAGTATGACATGCACAATGCCCTCTGGGGACTGAAATAAGAAGGCATGTTAAGAAGGTGATATAGCAGCTGTTCTTGTGTCAATTGGAAGGGAGGCCAGGACAGGCAGGCTACTGCTGACAGCACAGGCAGGCTACTGCTGACAGGACAGGCAGGCTACTGCTGAGCCCAGGCAAGAAGATCTGAAACTGGCTGGTTAATGCTGACAGTGACAAGGTGAGACCCATGGGTGGTGGGTCTAGTGAATGGCTGACTGGGGCTCAGGCAGTAACGAGCTGGCCCACGTCCTCTATTTCTGGACATCACCCACAACACCAATCACCTCTGAAACAGCACTGTCAAAGGGACCCAGACATGACATCCAGGAGTCATTTAGTCTTTGCCTCTGGCGTCATTCTGAGTATTTAAAAAAAAAGTCCAGGCTCCTGTTCCTTGTTTTCTAAAGAAAACAAATGTGAATTAATGATGCACTGAGCAAGGACCAGTTCCAGCTTTCAGGAGTCATAAATCGCTGTCTGTTCTCTTTGTGTGTTTGGCCTCTCTGAGATGTCTGTATCCTTTAGCTCCCTTGTTATCACACATGAGGGTTTTTATGTTTCTGCCCAGGGCTCTGACCCAGACATCTACTTTCTAGTCCTTTGAAAGAACAGACATATCCAGCAGCTGCTTTCTGTCTTTCCCACACAGCCTGACAGCACTTCCATCTCTACAACTCTTGTAGAGGTCTCCCCTCCCATGGATACATTTCCAATTGATTATATTCAATGAAAACCGATTTTATTAAGTAAACATATGAAGGACCTAATATCTTCACAGGTATGAATGCCAGAAATGGATCTGGTTGCTTTTCGGGTTTATAGGCAGCCACTTGGCTGCCAAGGCAGTCTGTGGATCTGAGTCTCCTAACGCTTTAAAGAGAAAAGCAGTGAGTGTCTTTTGGGTCTCAAGGGCAGTGAGACACACTCAGATAAGTTGAGTATATGCTACGTGCTACGCATCAGAGAGCTGAGTGTTGGGTATGGAAGGAGGGCTATGTGATTAGCATGAATTCTGACCCCAACCTAAGTCTTATCTACAAGTGTCATCTCATTGGCAATTACAACGTAAAAATAAAAATGTGAGTCACTGATGAAACACCTGAGAAAGGCAAGAGCTTGAAAGGCTCCGTTTGGCTCACAGCCCTTGGTCGCATGCCTCCATTGCCTCAGGCTTGTGATGGCACAACAACGTAGCAGGGGCACACGGTAGAGGGGAACTGAGCAAGTCACGCAGGGGGAAGGTGGAGGAAGGAAGAGAGGTGAAGGGTTAGAACCACGTTATCCCTTCCAGGACATGTCCCCATCGAACTGACATCCTCCCACCAGATCACACTTCTCCACGGTTCTGTTACCTCCCCAAAGCGCTGTTGTCTGAGGAGCAAGCTTTTACCACAAGGCCTTTGGGGGTCATCCTAACCATAGTGTTGATGTCTTCAGGGTGTGGAATGTTCTAGTCATTCCTCAGATCACTGAGCTGACGCCTCTCCTGTCAGTTTGGTTAGAGGTTAATATCTATTTATCTATTCTTTGAAAATGGTAAGATTTATTTAAATGTTTAAAGATTTATTTAAATGGGCAGGGGACTTCTTGTTGCACACTTCAAACTAGCCTGTAGCCCATAAGCCTGTAGCCCGGGTGGCCTTAAACTCTCAATCCTCCTCTCGTAGCCTCCTGACTGATGGTAGCATAGGCACGCACCGCCAGACTCAGTAAGAAAGTCCTAGCTTTTTGTTTCACCAATTTTCTTCACTCATTTAAGCTTTTGATGTTATTCACCTCTCCTGCTTTGTTTACTTTTGCACTTGTCTGTCTTTCCTACAGCCTGCATTTGTCTGTCTGTCTTTCCTGCAGCTTGCATTTGTCTGTGTCTTTACTGCAGCTTGCAGTTGTCTGTCTGTACTGCAACCTACATTTGTGTGTCTTTCCTACAGCTGCATTTGGTTTATAGCTGTCCTCTTTCTTTCATTTCTGAACTGATAGCATTCCGTTGTCGAGCCTGCCATCTCACTGTTTTCTGTCCAGCTCTCCCCCCCCCCTCTCTCTCTTGACTCTTATCTGGAACTGTCTGTTTCTTTGATGAAGCCCCACTCTGTACTTGCTTGCAAGCCTGGCTAGGGTATTCCCATCCCTGTTGCTTTGTGATCACAGATGGGTGATCTCAGCTTCTTTGCCATCTTGATTTGTAACAGTGGGCTCTTCCAGTTTTCATTCTGAGGTCTTCCTGCTTCTTGATGAGATGACCAACTTTCCTCATAACCTGTGAGTTTGGGGTATTGTGTTGAGACTGAATCCTCAATCGACATCTATTTTAGGAGGCCGGCTCCAACACCCCACCAAAGGGATGGAGGGTACCACCTCCATGCTGCAAAGCAGGAATTTAATTAAGGCTTGTTACTGATTGATAGTAAAAGACACAAACAAGGCTTCATTGATCCCAAGGTGAGAAGACTGTCCTCATGGCCACTGTATGATGGCTGAAGTCCTTTCTGTCCATTGGGCAATGGATCCCACCACAGGGGTATCCCACTGCAGTCTCCTGAATGCTTACAAAGAATTCTGTGCTTACTCCAGCCTCTGGCTGCCACAGCAGACATGTGGGGACAGTCTTCTCTGTGGTGGGTGGCTGGAGCTCCAGTCTAGCATGAGACATGAATACAACCTAGAACTCACCACTGTCTTCTTTCTTAGGTTCCAAGGTCTTCTTCAACCCACTTTCTTCTCTGCCGTCAGAGTCCTCTTATGAAGGATGTTAGCTATCCTTAGTGCCCCAGTCTTGACTGTAGAAGACAGTTACATAGTATGGTTTGCATACTAAATGTCCCCTGCTGAATGTACTAAAACACTGGTGCCCAGCTGGTGGTACTGTTTGGGGGTGTAGGTAGATGCTTTAGCTAAAGGAATGAAGTCACTGCACACATGCCTTTAACTGTAACTGGTCCCCAGTTTGATCTTCACTCTTTGCTCCATGTTCTCCATGATGTAAGGCTCCTCTCTGCTTCCTGTTTGGCATGAAGTGGGCAGCCTCTTCCTCCACACTCTCCCGCCACCATGATATTCTGAGTAAGCTCATGGAGCCAAGCCATTGAACCATGAGCCAAAACACATCTTTTCAGCGTCTAGTTGTCACAGCCACATAAAAAGAACCACTTCAATACATCATACACGTCCCTTTCAGGGTGAAATGAAGAGAGAAAACATTTGGCCATGGACCCAGATGCACACAGGTGTCTGCCCACGCACACGTGTTGCCAGAATGTAGTCTCTATGGCCACAGCTGTGAAGTTCAGATCTGAGACGTGGTTTGATATAAAAGGACAGATGAATCAGAAATTAGGAGACCCACTTGTGCATTAAGTGTCACATATGTATTTTCACAGCAGTGAAAGTCAGCAGACGTGGGGGAGAGAGGGTTATGTGATGGCTTACGGAGTGCATGTGATCAAACTTAGGTCATCTTGTTCGACTACTATCCCGTTAGGGTTTTGAATGCTACTTACTTTATAGTGAGGCACGCATACATATATATCATATATGTGTGATGTACCTATCTTATGGCTCAATAAGAGAATGTGGCATCATCTGAAATTCTTAAAGGTGCCCTTCTTTTTAGAAAATCATAGTTATTCTGTATATTCGTGGACCTTTTCAACACCCGTTTACACTTACCTGTGATGAGTCGGAAGACAGGCAGACTCTGAGAAGGACTTCCTGTTGACTGTTGGTGTGATCTGGAATGGAGCACACTCACGTGCCTGTAACCCAGGGGCTTGGCTGACTGAAGAGCACACCAGATCTCCTTCCATCCTTCTCCAATGTTTGACGATTACTAATCCTCTTAACGAGCCTTCACATGAGACTCTTGTCGATTCCATTTGCTAGTCTGACTTCTGTGAGCAGAGAGATGGAATGGGGGAACCTCACCTGCAGGCAGGTGGGAGCTCAGATTTGGAAAGCATGGTGCACACTGTCCTGTCTCCTAAGTGTGCTTTCCTGTAAGTGCGCGTCCTGTCTCTCCCTTGACTTCCGAGGCTCCAGTTCCTCATGAAAGACACTGGCAATCTGCTCATATTAATGCGGCTTAGAGACCGGTGCCTCTTACTACCTTGCTACCTTACAACCGCTTGGGAGGTGAACAGTGGAAAGAGGAGAACACGCTTAGGGACAGGCTGACAATGATGCGTGTCAGAAAGACATGTGAGCCGCCCTCAGCTCATGGGTCGTGGCACACGCGTGACCCACAGGGCATTGCCCCTGTGGCTTCTCCCAGCTGCCCATGTCTCTAGCTCATGGACTGTTCTCACTTTGTCCACCCAGTTTCAGGTTTCTGTCCTTCATGTGGCTCAAGAAAACTGGTGTTGGGGACACCAAAGGAGAAGTCACATGTCCCCTGAATGGGACTGCACCTGAAAGCAGACAGGCTCCAGGGCTTGGGGGTGTGAGTTACTGGGGTGAACACCCTGGAGTAAGCCAAAAGTGTTAGCTCACAGCGAGGCCCTTAGACACAGCACTTTATCTCTAAATGATGTCCTCAGCCATTCTCTGCCATGGTAATTTTATGCTCACCCCCCCCCCCCCCGAGGTAGGAAGGACAGAAGTTTCACAAAGGAAGGTTTTTGCTCCCAAATTATTAATATCTTTCTGCAGTGCTACAGATTAAACCCACAGCCTTATAGATGCCAGGGAAGTGCTCTACCACAGAGCCGTATCTCAAGAACACTGGGATAA
Source organism: Mus musculus (assembly GCF_000001635.26). NCBI lineage: Eukaryota > Metazoa > Chordata > Mammalia > Rodentia > Muridae > Mus > Mus musculus. The sequence continues at coordinate 7,995,983 of NC_000083.6, read as the reverse complement.
TTTTTTAAGAACCCCAATTCTTGTCATCCCCAACTCCAGTACAGATGCTCATTTGGTATAGCTTCACTTCTGAGTATCAAGGGTTTCCCACAGAGATTCCAGAGGACCTCACTGAGGATCTATTTTGTGACTAGACATGAAGAACAGCCCTGTCCCGTCCCTCAGAGTCAGAATGCAAGGGCAGAAACAAACTGAATTAAATTAGGCCATTTCTGGGTCCCACAGAAACACAGACATCACAATGATTGGCTATAAACGTAAATACAGATATATAAATTTAATTATATAGAGAATGTTTCTTTTTGCATTTGTCTAAAGTTAAGAAGTAGTTTTCTTTGCTTTGTGGTAATAATGACTACTATGAAGATAGTGTGTGGATTTTTGATAGCTTCTCTTTCTGATGCCTTCCCACCATCTGGAATTGCTTCCTGCAATGGTGCCTTAGCCCCATCTTGAACTTCTCTATTCTCTGCTGGATCTTAAATGTGCCCACACATGTGCTGCCATTTCAGTGGCAATATTTTCACTTTTCTGTCACTTCCCACCACCCTATAGTCCGGCTTTGTCCTTTGCCACTTCAGGGAATTGTTTCTAGGGGGTCTTTATTTACCTTCTTCATGACCCAGCAGTGTATTCTCATTTGAAACTGCACTGCATGTTGAAAATTGTACTGGTTAGTTTCACATCGACTTGATAGAAGCTAAAGGAATTTGGAAAGAGGTCACCTCAACTGAGAAAAAGGCTCCCTTCAGATTGGCCTTTGGGCAAGCCTGTGGGACATTTTCCTAATCAACAGTTGATGTGGGAGGGCCCAGCCCACTGTGGGTGGTGTCACCCTGGACACATGATCCTGAGTCATATAAGGAAGAAAACTGAGCATGCCATAAGAAACAAGCCAGTAAAAAGTATTCCTTCAGCCTGATAAAGCTGTCTCCTGAGAGGCCCTGCCAGAGCCTTACAAATACAGAGATGGATGCTCGAAGCCAACCATTGGACTGAGTGTGGAGTCCTCAATAGAGGAGTTAGAGAAAGGACTGATGGAGTTGGAGGGGTTTGCAACCCTATAGGAAGAACAACAATATTAATCAGCCAGACAACTGCTCCCCACCCCCAGAGCTCCCAGGGACTAAGCTATCAACAAAGGAATACATGGCTCCAGCTGCATATGTAGCAGATGATGGTCTTGTCAGGCATCAATGGGAGGAGAGGTCCTTGGTCCTATGAAGGCTCAATAGATACCCCAGTGTAGGGGAATCGAAGGTGGGGAGGTGGGAGTGAGTGGGCAGGTGAAGGAACACCCTCATAGAAGCAGGGGAAGGGAGGATGGGATAAGGGTTTCCGGAAAGTTGGGGCGGGGGACTGGGAAAGGGGATAACATTTGAAATGTAAATAAAGAAAATAGCCAATAAAAATTTTTTATCTTACTCTCCTGTCATCCCAAGAATGTCTTCACATCAGGGACATAGTCACACTCCATCCCTGGCACTGTGCTGGCTAGCTGTGTGGCTGTCACCCCTCATCTGTGAGAAGAGCTCACAGTCTATGTGAGGTGACCCTCAGAGAGTGTCACTATGGAGGGGACATTGTGAGGTGCTGTCCTTCTCCTTCTGCTAACTCCCTTAGCATCCTCTGTTGGCAACTTTTCTGGGTGTTTCTTCTCCAGTAACAGTAGCCGCACATATCTTGAGTCTTGTTCCCTTAGAGACAACACACAGTTGCTAATTAGAGCTAACCCACTGAACAGGAAGCTGCACCCCAGTCCATCTGAATCTTGCCCTTTCATCTTTCAGCTGCTTGAAAAACTCACACATGGAGTTTCATTGCTACACCCAAGATCCACTGTTCACAGTAAGGTCTGCCAGGCTTAAGGTGACCTCGTGTTTCCCCTGGTCGCCCTTATCACCACAGGGATGCACTTTGCTCTGCCTGTTTTGTGGTCCCAGCCCTTTCCAAAAGCTCAGGAATGAGACGAGGACGTGACACAATTGTCATAAACAGCTGTGGTAGGGCTCTGTTCCTCAAGGCTGTGTGAGTGAGTGGCCTTCAGCCCAGGATCCATGACTGAGCAGACTATTTCTGGGCAGTGCAGCTGGAATAGTTACTATTCCATAAATGGCAGTCACCTATTCATCCACCTATTCAGCTCACTCTTCCAGACAACTCACTCTGGTCCCGTTATGCTTTCTAATCCATAGAAATACGATGGTCAACACAACCCTCCTTGTCGGTTAGATTCTCTTGTTCTGAATGCTTCTCACATATTGCCCGTTCTTCTGTTTCTATACCCATTACCTCATTGTTGCTGGGACAAAGTGCTTAACAGATGATTACAGCAGAAAACATTTATTTTGGTCCCTGGTTCCAGAGTGTTGGGAGCCGCGCCCACATTCGCCGTTACAAGATGGCGCTGACAGCTGTGTTCTAAGTGGTAAACAAATAATCTGCGCATGTGCCGAGGGTGGTTCTCCACTCCATGTGCTCTGCCTTCCCCGTGACGTCAACTCGGCCGATGGGCTGCAGCCAATCAGGGAGTGACACGTCCTAGGCGAAGGATAATTCTCCTTAATAGGGACGGGGTTTCGTTTTCTCGCGCTCTTGCTTCTTACACTCTTGCTCCTGAAGATGTAAGCAATAAAGTTTTGCCGCAGAAGATTCTGGTTTGCTGTGTTCTTCCTGGCCGGGCGTGAGAACGCGATTAATAACAATTGGTGCTGAAACCCGGGACGAGAAAAAACTCGGGACTGGCGCAAGGAAGATCCCTCATTCCAGAACCAGAACTGCGGGTCGCGGTAATAAAGGTTCCCGTAAAGCAGACTGTTAAGAAGGATTCAACTGCATGAATTCAGAACTTTTCAGCTGGGGAACGAGAGTACCAGTGAGTACAGCTTTACGAGGTAAGCCTGGCCTTGAACTTTCTAAGGAAATTCAAGACAGTCTATCAGAAGTAAAGTGGAAAATGTTTGGCCTTGAATTTTTTCTAGTGTTAGAAGCCCTTTTGTTCCTTTTCACATGTTATCAAGTGGTTAAGGCAGGGCGGATTCTGGATGAAATTCAGGGCAATCTATCAGAAGTAAAGCGGGGAGAGAGAGTAGGAGCAAAGAGAAAATATGGTTCACAAAATAAGTATACAGGCCTTTCCACGGGTCTTGAACCTGAGGAAAAGTTTAGGTCAGGTAAGAATACCTGGGGAGAGATTGGAAGGAAGGAGAAGGAAAAAGAAAAGAAAAAAGATCAATCAGCAGAGGTTTCTAGGAGAAGGAGCCTATACTCATCACTAGGTGAGCTCAAGGAGCCAGTTTTTAATAGTTCTGAATCAGATGAAAAGGCTATTAGGGCCTGGAAGGCGCTCTCCCGAGCAGGTGAAGCCACTGGACAATAATGACAGAGGCAGGCTCTTGCAGCCTACAAGGTCTTATTGTCTACCCTGGAGTTGTAGATCAAGATTATAAAGGGGAACTTCAGGTTCTCTGTTCTTGTCCTCAAGTTGTCTTTTCTATATCACAAAGAGACAGAATAGCTCAACTAATAATTTTGCCAAGCCTACATGGCTGTTTTTTCTTCCTCTGGTATTCCTAGAGCTGCCAGAGAGATTGGTTCTACTGGAAATGATTCTGATTACTTAATAATGCCTTTAGATTGTTGTCAAATTTTATCTACTCACGTAGGGGTAAACCCTCGTGGCGTCAGGCCATTACAGGTCTGACAAATGGATGTTACACATGTTTCTTCCTTTGGAAAACTTCAATATCTCCATGTGTCCATTGACACATGTTCTGGCATCATGTTTGCTTCTCCGTTAACCGGAGAAAAAGCCTCACATGTGATTCAACATTGCCTTGAGGCATGGAGTGCTTGGGGGAAACCCAGACTCCTTAAGACTGATAATGGACCAGCTTATACGTCTCAAAAATTCCAACAGTTCTGCCGTCAGATGGACGTGACCCACCTGACTGGACTTCCATACAACCCTCAAGGACAGGGTATTGTTGAGCGTGCGCATCGCACCCTCAAAGCCTATCTTATAAAACAAAAGAGGGGAATTGAAGAGATTTTACCCCGAGCACCAAGAGTGTCTGTGTCTATGGCACTCTTTACACTCAATTTTTTAAATATTGATGCTCATGGCCATACTGCGGCTGAACGTCATTGTTCAGAGCCAGATAGGCCCAATGAGATGGTTAAATGGAAAAATGTCCTTGATAATAAATGGTATGGCCCGGATCCTATTTTGATAAGATCCAGGGGAGCTATCTGTGTTTTCCCACAGAATGAAGACAACCCATTTTGGATACCAGAAAGACTCACCCGAAAAATCCAGACTGACCAAGGGAATACTAATGTCCCTCGTCTTGGTGATGTCCAGGGCGTCAATAATAAAAAGAGAGCAGCGTTGGGGGATAATGTCGACATTTCCACTCCCAATGACGGTGATGTATAATGCTCAAGTATTCTCCTGCTTTTTTACCACTAACTAGGAACTGGGTTTAGCCTTGATTCAGACAGCCTTGGCTCTGTCTGGACAGGTCCAGATGACTGACACCATTAACACTTTGTCAGCCTCAGTGACTACAGTCATAGATGAACAGGCCTCAGCTAATGTCAAGATACAGAGAGGTCTCATGCTGGTTAATCAACGCATAGATCTTGTCCAGAAACAACTAGATGTATTATGACAAATAACTCAGCAGGGATGTGAACAAAAGTTTCCGGGATTGTGTGTTATTTCCATTCAGTATGTTAAATTTACTAGGGCAGCTAATTTGTCAAAAAGTCTTTTTCAGTATATGTTACAGAATTGGATGGCTGAATTTGAACAGATCCCTTCGGGAATTGAGACTTCAGGTCAACTCCACGCGCTTGGACCTGTCGCTGACCAAAGGATTACCCAATTGGATCTCCTCAGCATTTTCTTTCTTTAACGAATGGGTGGGATTGATATTATTTGGAGATACACTTTGCTGTGGATTAGTGTTGCTTCTTTGATTGGTCTGTAAGCTTAAGGCCCAAACTAGGAGAGACAAGGTGGTTATTGCCCAGGCGCTTGCAGGACTAGAACATGGAGCTTCCCCTGATATATCTATGCTTAGGCAATAGGTCGCTGGCCACTCAGCTCTTATATCCCATGAGGCTAGTCTCATTGCACGGGATAGAGTGAGTGTGCTTCAGCAGCCCGAGAGAGTTGCACGGCTAAGCACTGCAGTAGAAAGGCTCTGCGGCATATATGAGCCTATTCTAGGGAGACATGTCATCTTTCAAGAAGGTTGAGTGTCCAAGTGTCCTTCTCTCCAGGCAAAACGACACGGGAGCAGGTCAGGGTTGCTCTGGGTAAAAGCCTGTGAGCCTAAGAGCTAATCCTGTACATGGCTCCTTTACCTACACACTGGGGATTTGACCTCTATCTCCACTCTCATTAGTTGGGTGGCCTATTTGCTCTTATTAAAAGGAAAGGGGGAGATGTTGGGAGCCGCGCCCACATTCGCCGTTACAAGATGGCGCTGACAGCTGTGTTCTAAGTGATAAACAAATAATCTGCGCATGTGCCGAGGGTGGTTCTCCACTCCATGTGCTCTGCCTTCCCCGTGACGTCAACTCGGCCGATGGGCTGCAGCCAATCAGGGAGTGACACGTCCTAGGCGAAGGATAATTCTCCTTAATAGGGACGGGGTTTCGTTTTCTCGCGCTCTTGCTTCTTACACTCTTGCTCCTGAAGATGTAAGCAATAAAGTTTTGCCGCAGAAGATTCTGGTTTGCTGTGTTCTTCCTGGCCGGGCGTGAGAACGCGATTAATAACACCAGAGGATTTAGCCCATGGATGCTTAGCCTATATGCTTAGGCAGAAAGCCATTGTGGTAGGAGCATATAATGATGGTGTTTCTTCTCTTCTTGACTGACAAAAGATAGAGAAGAAACATGCCAGTACTGGGTGGGTGTATTAATCAGGGTTCTCTAGAGTCACAGAACTTCTGGGACGAAGTATATGTATGTGTATATGTACATATGAAGTGTACATATACATAATGAAGTATATGTATGTATGTATGTGTGTGTGTGTGTGTGTGTGTGTATTGTATATGCAAAGGGAATTTATTGGAATGACTTACAGGTGCAGTTCAACTAATCCAACAATGGAAAGTCCAAGAATCTAGTAGTTGGTCAGTCCCGAGAAGCTGGGTGTCTCAGCTGGTCTTCTGTATAAACTGGAATCCAGAAGAAGTAGACTCCAATGATGTGCTGGCAAAGTGAGTGCAAGAGGGTGAAGAAGAACTAACCCCTCCTTCTTCCATTGTCCTTATATAAGACTCCAACAGAAGATACCTTCTGCCCAGATTAAAGGTGTGTGTCAAGATATGGATTAAAGATGTGTGTCAATCTAGATCAAAAGTATGTGTAATCCCACCTCAAGATCTAGATCAAGAGCTTGTGTCTTCCAGGCTCAAGATCCAGATCAAAGGCATGTTGTCTTCCTGCCTCAAGATCTGGATCACAGGAGTGCCCTCCATTTCTGGATTGTAGTTTGTTCCAGATATAGTCAAGTTGACAACCGAGAATGGCCATCACAGTTGGCTTTTTCTTTTATCCACTTTTGTTCCATCTGGTGACATCACTTTCAAGATAGGTCTTCCCAATGCTTTAATCCTCACAGACACACTCACAGCTGTGCCCTATCAACCTCCTAAGTATTTCTAAAGCAAATTAGGTTGACCCTCAAAACCAGCCATCTCAGTTGCCTGGATTTCCTTGTGGCTGACCTGTTATCTGGATGGTTCTCTTGGTGGGTATTGAAAAGACACTCTAATTTAATAAAAATGTAATTGCTTACCATCAGTGTTACCATCCATTCAGGCTATAAATAAAACATCACAGACTGGGTGCCTGAACTGGTCACTGTTCTGGAGGCTGTTAGCCCAAGATAAAGGTGACAGAGACATGAAGTGTTTGGTGAGGCCACTTCCCTGACTCACAGTTGGTGTGTTGTTGCTGTATCCTTCCTTAGTGAGTAGCTCAGGGGAGCTCTGTGGGTTCTCTTTTAGGAGGGTGTAGGTTCTATACACATGAGCCAGTCACCTTCCCAAAGAGCGAGAACTAGGACCTACTTTCTAAGCTGACTTAAAACCTCTTGGCAATCTTGAGATCCCATTAAGCTTAGTTTACTGTATTCCGTTGAGCATCTAGCTTTCACACTGTATATATGACTTCTGTCACTCTTCTCCCTTGTTGCCTTCACACCACTAGGGTCTATTTCCTTTCTCTTCCTCATCCAAGCACATCAGAATGCGTCTCTGGCCCTGACTTACACACATATGATGTCAATGGGCAACTTGGCTTCTGATTTTAAAGTTTCTCTGTGAAATGTGATGTTCGTTGAATGTTTCTCAGGCATACCAGGTTTCTTTCTGCTCCTTGTGCCGAGCTCATGCAAGAAGGTAGACCCGCCCAGGCCTATGACTCACAAGGCTCTCTTTGGCCACAAAGAAGGTTGCACAAATTACCCACATGTGAGACAGCAGCGACTTACGCTAAGATAGAAGTAGGCCGGAAATGTTTCCAGGGTCTGGAGAGGTGGCTTGGTGGGTTATTCCTTTTGCAGAGGATCCAGGTTTGGTTCTCAGCATCCCCATGACAGCTCACAAGTCCCAGGGGATCTGACACTCCTTTCTGAGCACTGAGGGCACCAGGAACACATGAGGTACAAACACATGCAATGCCAACAAAACAGTCATACAAAGAAGGAAATGCTTGCACATCAATGGGGGATGGAGATACTGGATTTGGGAAAAGAAGTTGAGAGAAATGTTTGGTCCCTCAGTCAACTTGTATATGTGGGCAGGCACCATTTTTTTGAGCTGGGGACTATTATGAGAGCATCAACTCTGAACATAAGAGTGAAATATTGGGGCTGGAGAGAATGGTTAATGGAGTCAGTGGTTAAGAGCACTGACTGCTCTTCCAGAGGTTCTGAGTTCAAATCCCAGCAACCACATGGTGGTTCACATCCATCTGTAATGAGATCTGATGCCCTTTTCTGGTGTGTCTGAAGACAGCTACAGTGTACTTATACATAATAAACAAATAAATCTTTTTTTAAAAAAATAGTGAAATGTTTTTGAGATGAACTCCCCCAAATAAACAGGATTTTGAGGTAGATTGCATTGAAGACAGGCTGACTGAGTGACAGACAGCTGACGGTGACAGAATGACAGGAAGTCACAGGGAACCTAAGGACCCTGAGGGTTCCTTTAGGGACAGATACAACAACAAAAACAGAATCAATGATTAGAGAAATGTTGGACATAACTTTCCTCGTCTGGGAAAAGATCAGGGTAGCTGGGTGCCAGGGCAGCAGGGACCCTGAAGAGGGTCCTGGCGTGGAGAAGCTTCTGTTATAAAGTCCCAGCTTTATGCCATTGGGCTTCGGCGTCTGGAGAATGAATGATGATGTTGAGAAACCAACGTGTGCCTAGCGTATGAGCTTCTCCATAATCTCATAGCTGGAGCAAAGGTCACCGAGTCACTGAAGGTCGGTGAGATGTTTGACCCGAGCCTTTGCTAAGGGACTGGTAGTTGAGTTATTCTAGCTATATAGGAATATGCATGCTCCTGAAAGAGTGCTGTGCTCTCCCAGTCATCCCTGAGAAGAACAAGGATGAAGGCTGCTGGTGTAGGTGGGCGGGGCAGCACTTGCCTAATACAGGCCCCGTGGTTGGGAGTGTTCATACAAATGTAGATGCCACCCCTCCCAAGGCCAGACTTACCCACAGCTGTGAGCCGAGGAGCGTAAGAGGCTGTTTTATCAGGATGGAGTCACTGGCTGAGACTCCCCGCCCCCCCCCCCAACTGTAAACCAAGGTAAGTACGGGCTCCATATAAACCGCACAAGGGCCTGCAGCAGTGATGCAGTCTGTCTGCAGTCTACAGAAGCAGTGATGCAGTCTGTCTGCAGTCTACGGCAGCAGTGATGCAGTCTGTCTGCAGTCTACAGCAGCAGTGATGCAGTCTGTCTGCAGTCTACGGCAGCAGAGCCACTTCAGCCTTGGCTTTTTGTGTCATTTTCCACACCTTTACTTTTGATGTGTTTGTCTCTTTGACTTTCATGCCTTCCCTAGGCATGCACCTTCTTAGAGATCCCCTGAGTGTGTCGAGTTGTGTGTCCTATAGATTGTACACTTGGATCGTTCCACTGTAAACTCAGCTAGTTGCTGCCTCTGAAAGCCAGGGTGTTCGAGTCATTTAGTGTAACTGCTCATGAGACTCCTCTGCCATGCTGCTGTGTTCCCACAGGTCTTACGCATTTTTATGCTTCTGTTTCTCCATTGCTGTCTCCTTTTTGTATTAAATGTGCGTCTTCCTCTACACAACGAAATACTTTGCTTCCTTTTTATTATTCTCTTTAAAAGTTATTTTCTTAGTGGCTGCTCTGGGGATTACAGTTCACATTTTAATTGAATTAATCTACTTTAGACCAATACAGGCTTAATTTTAATAGTATATGAGCTTTCCCTTTAGGGTCATCCTGTCTCCCCAACTGTGTACTGCTAATCTGAAAATTTCATCTTGATACATTAGGATCCCACGGGTAGTTCTATAATGACTGCTTTATTATGCACTTTCTTTTCTTCTTTCTTTCTTTCTTTCTTTCTTTCTTTCTTTCTTCCTTCCTTCCTTCCTTTCTTTCTTTTTTTTTTTTTTTTTTGAGGCAGGGTTTCTCTGTGTAGCTCTGGCTGTCCTGGAACTCACTCTGTAGACCAGGCTGGCCTTGAACTCAGAAATCCACCTGCTTCTGCCTCCCAAGTGCTGGGATTAAAGGCATGCGCCACCACTGCCTGGCTCCTGCTGTCTTTCTCGTTTCTAGAATGTCCCATGTTCATCTCATTCATACGTTCTTTACTGCCTCTTACTGCTGCTGCTCTCACCTCCATCGTAGGTAAAGATCACATTATACTCACACCCCATTTACATTATTTAGTGACATTGCCCTGGTTTTAGGACCTTTGTCAATGAGCAAACTCTGAGTCAAATCAAATAAGGTCAGGCTCTAAACATGAGCTTTTCCAGAGAGCTAACCCAAAGTCAAACAGTGACAAGTGTCTTTGGAATGTGGCTTTGAGGGACATTGAGCCTATTTGGCTCCCTTCGGTGGCTGCTAGGCTATTTGTCAGCTGTTAATGCAGGTCTCCAGGGCTGTGGGGCGGAAACAAGAGCGAGACAGGGAAATTTGAGAGGTCCTTATTCCAGCATTCAAGGTGGTGGTGGTGTGCTCCCTCCATATATGGTAGGTAGTTCCTGTCCTGTGCCACAAGACAGTGTTTAGGTCTCAGGAATGTTTTGTTTTAGCCAAGACTGTTAGGTTTCAAGAGCTCTCTTTCTACGCCTTCTCTCTTGTGACTGTTAGCGCCATGCTGTGTTCATAGCAATACTTTCCCCTTGGATGCCACCTTTAGCTTCTGTGCAATTATTACCCAAGAGTCAAAACAGTCAGGAGTATGTTAGAGTGGGTATGCAGGTTCGAGGCACCAATTGTGGACTTTGTGGTATTTCACTTACTCATTATTTTGAGCTTCTTTCTATGTTCTAGACCAGTGGTTCTCAACCTTCCTAATGCTGCAACCCTTATGCTGTAGTGACCCCCAACCATAAAATTATTTTTGTTGCTACTTCATGACTTAATTTTGCTAGTGTTATGAAGTGTAATGTAAGTATCTGTGTTTGAGAACTGCTATTCTATACGATGTGTTTGTATATATTTGTGATAGAGGATGTGTGTTGGTGCTACCTAAATCATAGGGAGTAAGAGTCTTATAGTACTCCATAGCGGTGAGATTACAGGTTCAATAGCATCTGAGCTTCAGAGACACACAAGAACCAGAATAAACAGAAATTTAACAGCAGTGGTTACAGGGCAGAGGGGGAGGTTATACAACTTTGGCATAGGAAGAAAAACTGGGAGGAGTGGTCTCTCACTGAGAGAACACCTAGGGAAGAAGAGATATTTATTGCTGTATATGCATATGCAAATATAATAAAATTTTGCCCCCCTCTATCATAATTATGGCTCTGTCATAATCATAATCAAGAACTCCTAATGATTACAACTGAGAATGGAAATGGGAAGGTGCTAAGCTTTTTTTTTTCCTCTCTGGTGTAGCTATGAATGTACGTGAGCACTTATGCCACGAGACCTATGTGGAGGTCAGATGTAAATCTAAAGGAGTCATTTCTCTCCTACTGTGTGGGTCTCAGGGTTTGAATTCAAGAGAGTCAGGCTTGATAGCAGGTGCCTCTACATGTGCCCTGGGGTAGCTTTTAATTTGGTATAAAAAACTCCTAACGACAATGTCAAGGCCAAGTAACTGAATAAGCACTTAGTGCTGCCTGGGCCGGCTGGGGAGACAGAACTGAACAGGAAAGAACTGTTTCCTAGCTCAGGAGGTAAAAAACAGCCTCATTTTAAGAGTGAACAGGGAGAGATTAGGCTGGTGATATAACTTAGTATATAAGGTGCTTGCCACCAAGGCTGCCAACTGACATTTGCACGCCAGGACCCATAGGTAAAGGAAAGACCGGACAGATGTGGTAACTAAGGAAGAGCGGCTGACAGAATGACCGCTTGTTAAGGATCCAGAGTCAGGGTGAAGGCTGAAGTTATGAGTACAGCACAACTCTAGTCTACATCAATCACGAGAGTCAGTCTGGCACCCAGCTAAGTTGGCAGATAATGTTAGAGCAACCTAAGTCTTCAGTGAGAGTCTGGATGTCCAAGGATGGCAATGCATTTTTAAACAATTGCCCTACAAGTTATAAAATCAGCACACAAAACAAGGAAGCTTGCTTGTTATGGCATTTTAAACATGTCACTCTGCACTGCTCTCAATCCTTCCTCTCCCACACTCTGTGTCCCCTGTGTCCCCTGCCCTTCTCCCTCATCCTGCTGGTCCTCCTCTCCCCTCTTCTCCCCAATATTCCACCCCCTTCCCTCACCCGCTTTGCCTCCTAAAGCTCACTCCCATGTCTCTCGGTTCCTTTTCTACATCACACCACACACACACACACACACACACACACAAGGCAGACACACATAGACACACAAACAGATGTACATAGATGAGCACACATAAATTCAAAACTAAAGTCTACGTGTAAGAGAAAATAATTTGGCATCTGTCATTCTGAGTCTGTCTTATTTTGCTTAATATAATAACAACCAGCTACACCCCTTTTCCTACTGGTGTGATGGCTTCTCTCTATGGCTGACAATGTGGCACAAGTAGATAATGACATTTTTCACCCCGCATGCCAAGCTTTTCTGTGGCCATTAAATTACATATAAAGTTGAACTCAAGTTAACAGTAACATGGTGTTTTACTGACCCCTAGTGGTCAGTATGAATATGAATAGAATCTGAACTGTAATTAACACACATTTAAAATGCTTATTTTCTAAAAACCATGAATCAGTATACTGACAAACATTTTTTTTGAACTTTATTTTAAAAAATTAGTTAAAATTAGCAGTAGAGTTAAGAAATGATGGGTATTGCTTGCTGGTTCTATGAATGGGGAAATGAAGCCCAAGCTTAGGCTTTGCAGAATGGCTTCACATTAGATATGCTCAGGAACATGGACAGGGCTACTTTGCTATGCAATACATTATGATTAAGGGAGAACATATCAAATTTCCTAGAATAGGCAAAACATATGGAGTCAAAATGAGGTAAAATTGGATGATGTGGTAAAACTTTGCTGGAATAAAAGAAACAGGCAACAGAAACCCACTAAGTGAGTTCTTTCCCCAGTTCTACAAAGCAGAGCTTTGAGAAAGGAAGAGCCCTCCTCTGAGGTGAGGGTCAGCTGCGTGCAGGTACAGATTCCATCCCAGAAGGTGTGGCTTGAGCCAGGCCCTGCAAGGTCTTGGAAGGCCTCTCAGGCTATGCTAGCCTCCCTCACATGGCTCCAACCTCATGATGTTAAATAGGGGAAATGGCGTTCTAACTTCTTTCCAGTTAGTTATGTGGGGTCCACGCCATGATTCCAGTCTGTGGATGTGACTACACGTTCATTGCCTACCCTGTCACCTCAGTGCTCGCTCAAACAGCAGGAGGGTGAGTTTACAAAAGGAGCGTTAGGAATGTCAGTAAAGTCAATGGAGATGAAGGTGTCTGACTCACCCACCTGCTGGTGCAGGTGCTGATGGCAAGGGCCAGTCATACCAGGAACCTTAGCTTGCTGCCTTCTCTCTACTGCACTCCATGTTTTCCTGAGGTAACTTCATAAACAATGAAAACGCCAACTCTTCACTTAATGTATTTGTATCCAGATGACATAAAGCTGGTTTCTTTTCTCTCAGGTACAGTACCCTCATCTCTCACTTATCTGTTTCTTTCTAGGATGGACGATGGCAAGACTAAGCCTGTCTCAATGTGGGATATCTGAATTTACACACACTCCAATAAATTGTGGAATTACACAGCATGCATTGCACATTACATACATTACACAGCAAACAACTGCAGAGTGGTCCTTTAAAGACACACGGCTGAGGGGCCACAGATGTAGCATGGACTGACTACTGCTGTTTGAATTGGCACAGTGTTAACGCTGTCTTACCACAGACAAGAAACAGGGTACTCCAAGCTTTACCAGTGAAGCTTCTCTTTGTAGAATACAAAGAGACTCAAACAAAGTTTGGAGCTGAGACGAAAGGATGGACCATCTAGAGACTGCCATATCCAGGGATCCACCCCATAATCAGCCTCCAAACGCTGACACCATTGCAAACACTAGCAAGAGTTTGCTGAAAGGACCCTGATATAGCTGTCTCTTGTGAGACTATGCCGGGGCCTAGCAAATACAGAAGTGGATGCTCACAGTCAGCTATTGGATGGATCTCAGGGCTCCCAATGGTGGAGCTAGAGGAAGTACCCAAGGAGCTAAAGGGATCTGCAACCCTGTAGGTGCAACAACATTATGAACTAACCAGTACCCCGGAGCGCTTGACTCTAGCTGCATATGTATCAAAAGATGGCCTAGTTGGCCATCACTGGAAAGAGAGGCCCATTGGACACGCAAACTTTATATGCCCCAGTACAGGGGAACGCCAGGGCCAAAAAGGGGGAATGGATGGGTAAGGGAGTGGGGGGGAAGGTATGGGGGAGTTTTGGGATAGCATTGGAAATGTAATTGAGGAAAATACCTAATTAAAAAAAACAAAACAAAAAACAAACAAACAAACAAAAAACCAAAGAGACTCAAGGTGGAGCTGGAGAGATGGCGCAGAGATTAAAAGCACTGTCTGCTCTTCCAGAGGTCCTAAGTTGAATTCCCAGCAACCACATGGTGGCTCACAACCACCTGTAATGAGGTTTGGTGTTTCTTCTGGCCGGCAGGCATACATGCAGGCAGAACACTGTATACATAATAAATGGATCTTAAGAAAGAAAAAGAAAAAGAAGAAAAGAGAGAAAGAAACTTAAGGTGCCGAGAAAACTGACGATTGAGAGCTCAGCCCTACACAGGGCATTTTATACCACCCGCAAAGGCTCAGAGACAGCACAGTGGAGGGGGCAGGACAACTTGAGTTGGAAGACACACAAGGCTGTGAAATGCCTTCTGGATACAACACAGCTATCATCTTGAACTCAACAACTGTGATTACCTGTACTGGGGCTGCATAAGTCTGCCCTGCAATCATGAAGTGGGGATGTCATGGGGCCCCCTGCAGAGCTATTGGCTACCAACAGACACTGGGAGAAGGGGGTCATCTCTCTAGTTGTACCCACTGAGGAGCCCACCAGGCTCCAACAGACACTTCCAAACTCAAGGTCACACAGATGGCCCTAGATAAACTCAGTGGGTCACAGAACAAAACAGATACAGATTTGGGAAAGGGTTTTGTAGGGAGGCAAAGAGGGCTGACAGGTGGAAGGGAGATAAAAGAGAGTGTGGAATACAAGTAATTCTAATGAATTATATACAAGTATGACATTGTTGAAGAAGTAATTGTTGCAAAAAGCAATTAGCCTCAAAATAATTTTAAATAACTTGCAAGTGTTTTAAATTAGTAATAATTTTAAATTATAAAAATAAAAGTTTAATAATTAGCAACAACTGTAATCAAAATTTTGGGGCATTTTGTATTTAGAGTAATAAAGACTGTTTACCACAGAATTGAATGTTTCATGCTCTGCAGAGCAGTGACTCACGTTTGTAGTCAGTGCCTCTGGAAGGGCAGAGGTAACAAGGAGGAAGCTTATGAGGTTGGAGTCTTGGCCAAGGCTCGGGTTACAGCAACTCACTGCATTTGTTACCTGCTGCAAATCTCTCTGCACTGCCTAGGTTTGGGATCTTCATTTGCAGCATGTACTCCAGACAGCTGGACTGCTAGCCTCTGAGTGCATGTAGGCCTTACTCAGAACTGTACCCCTAAGTCTGTAGCTCCTGCTTGCTACCTGACATGTAGCAGGTACCTGTTCATGTCTGTTGGCTGGCTTAGATAAAGCAAGATGGAAATATAAACATGATTATGCGACTCAGGAAGCTCCCATGACGCTTAAGCAGTCTTGTGATATAATACATGGAGAACTGGGCACACTCATTTTATATGTATAATCACTGATCTTAAGAAATAACAGTGGATATGTAAATCAGTCATGCCACTTCATGACTGCAGATTCTATCTCCGCTGGCATTCTAAGACTAGACTGAATGCCTGCCAGACAAGGCAGGCTTCAGTTACTGCCAGCAGCTATAAGGCTGAGATGGTCATCTGCGCATCCCACTACTGAAGGAAATGTTCTAAACGAGCTGAGTTAAGAGTCAAGAGTAACTCCTCTGTATGCTACAGCCTTCTATAATTCACAACACATTGAAACACTTTTGAGAGACAAGCAACTTACATTAACTAGACATAGTATTTGGTAAAAATATGTAAACAACACATTTTTTAGTTACAAAGTAAACATGTATATTTTCTAAGTGTTGGATCATGCATGAGCCTAAATAGCCCACAAAAGGTTTGGGCACTTCCAGCCAGCTGGCAACAGAGGCTGTGTGTGGAAGGTGGGGACCACTTTGCTTTGATTGACGTTGCCTGAAACTTGCCTATGGATGAGATATGCAAAAAGTAACAGGTCCAGATCAGTCAGTAAGCCTTGTCAGACACTGATGCTGTAGCAGGTGGCTGTTTAATTTTATACAAACAAGGACTCCAATTTTACCCCCATCCCCACCCCACGCAGCCTTCAGGAGTGTGCTCAGGTGTTGTTTACAGAGTCAACGGGCTAGTTTCCAACAGAGAAGACAAGCTTAATGACTGACAGCACCTATTATCTCAGTGAGATATGAGACCTACCAAAAAGAAGCTAGCCCACAAGAAGAGGATTACGAGAGATACATATATGAGAGTAATGGGAGACTAGTGCTTGGACAAGATTCTTATTAGTAAGACAACATGGCCCTTGAACGATGTTAAATAAATGAAAAAGTGTCATTTTTATTTTATTTTATTTTTTAATTATAATTGATTTGTTCAGCCAACTAGACAAAAAGATTTAGTGGCTGAGTATCACAGTTTGTAAAGCCTGGATGGGTCATGTGCCTGCCTTGCATTATAACTGACCAGATGTTGAGCTGCTCTCTGGCTCTTGGTCACTCTGCCATAAGGTGTCCCCCCTCTTCCACAGGCTTCCTTTCTTGGGATGGTGCTGGCTGTGAGGAGACTCTGTCTAAAACTGGCTTCTGCGTGTGCAATGTGGTCACCGAGGGATCTGTCACTGTGTTAGGACCATTAATCACATTTGTCTTCTGACCAGGCGGCATGGCTTCCTTGTGCTCGTAATCGTTGATCCTTCTTTCAACCACGTCGCGGATTAACACTGAAAAGTTCAGAGGGCATTTTGAGTTTCCATACTTTTCTTAGAGACAAGCAGAAACATGCCCTAGCCTCCCTCCCCATCAGCCTTTACACATTTAGCACATACAACTAAGGTTATGTCTTCCCGCCTTTGAAGATGTCATGTACAAAGCAACAATAGAAGACACCACAGGATGAAACCACAGGAGAGCCAGAATGAGAGAGGGTGAAAACTCTGCCCTTGTTAATATAGCTGACAGCCTCAAAGTTTCAGAGCTGTCACTAACACCAGTGTCCCTCCCTTGCACGTCTTGGAGGTCTCAGAGTAACTTACTGTCAAGCACAGTTCTTCCCACCATGCTGTGTTCCATGGATTTTTCAACTTCATTCATTAGCCATGGGAGGAATCCTACCTCAATATCTGCAATAAAGAACGCCAGTAAGCCATTTCTGCAAGTCATCACAAACAGGCTGCTTCCCTGTTTACACTGCTCAGCATCACTGTCTTTTCAACATAAAATATCAAACACACTCACATAATGTAACAGGAACGTTGGAGCCACCTCTCTGTAAACGCCGGGGACCTCGCAAAAGCACCTCGTGCAGGAGGACCTAATTGAGGACTGCCTGAGAGAGCAAGGATTGCTGGTGCAGATAATGCCAGCCAATCAGGAACTGCTGTTTAGAAGAGATGCTTTCTTGGCACCAATGGGGTGTGGGTGGAGGGCATTAAAGGGGCTTGCAGCAGTGTTCAGACGAGCTTGCTGTTTCTCACCTGCTCCTGGAGGGAGTCTGTATAGACTCTTCACCACCTCACCTCCAACCCTCAAGGGCAGGTAGGGTCGGGTGGCGAGTAGTCCAGGACACATAGCATAGCTTTTGCCACATTCTCTAAATGTGCTCTGGTTAACTTCCCCTCTACTGCAGTGGAAGCAGTACTTTACAAATGATGAGGTTTTCCATAGTGAAACCTGAGTTGGGCCCACAGGCACAATCTGAGTTGGGTCGGGGGGGGGAGGGGCAGAGAGAAGACTGCACTGAAGTGGGGTGCAAACCTGGGGACCGGCAACGCCAGAATAAGAAGGCCTCTCGGGGGGCCAGAGCTGGGTGGAAGCTGACCAGCTGAAAGGGGGTCTGAGCAGGGGCCATTCAGAGAGCACTGCAGATAAAGTGGAGGCTAAATGCTTCTGTTAGAAGGAACTTTGCTGACTTCAGTGGAATATCCACTGTGCAAGCACTTTAACAAGCCTGCCCATAGCAATCTACACTCTAAGTTTCAAGATGGTTTTTAGGGGCAGGCATCATATGGTTATTTAATAGGATGATAATGGGGAAAGTAGAATATTGAATTTCCTAATATATATGTCACATCTCGGGTTAGATTTTCATTTTCAAGTTTTGGACTATGTAACAGAAAACAAACAAAACCAAACATTACTGTTCTCTGTGAGCAATAGTAAAAAGTCTACTTTTATGGTTTGGATCCTAACGATTTCCCTAAAGCTCACGTGTGGAAGCCCAGTCCCCAGCTGAGAGTGTGTTCTCTTGCTGGGGAGTGTCTGCACTTGAAGGGGTGTACTGGCTGGATTTGTGTGTCAACTTGACACAGCTGGAGTTATCACAGAGAAAGGAGCTTCAGTTGGGGAGATGCCTCCATGAGATCCAGCTGTGGGGCATTTTCTCAATTAGTGATCAAGGGGGGAGGGCCACTTGTGGGTGGTGCCATCTCTGGGCTGGTAGTTTTTGGTTCTATAAGAGAGCACACTGAGCAAGGCAGGGGAAGCAAGCCAGTAAGGAACATCCCTCCATGGCCTCTGCATCAGCTCCTGCTTCCTGACCTGCTTGAGTTCCAGTCCTGACTTCCTTTAGTGATGAACAGCGATTTAGAGGTATAAACTGAATAAACCTTTTCCTCCCCAACTTGCTTCTTGGTTATGTCTTGTCCAGGAATAGAGACCCTGACTAAGACAAGGGGTTATTGGGAGCCTTTTGTTTCCCAGCTTTGATTCCCTGTGTGCTCCCTATACAGGCCCAGCAACAATGGAGTCAAATGACTCCATATGATCATGTACCGAAACTCCTAAAACCCTGAGCTACGATCAGCCTTTCCAGCCGCTAAGCTGGTTGTCTGAGTGACAGCTGACTGACACACCTAGCTAGATCACACAGGAGGGTGGGAGCTGAGCACGGGGGCTGCAGTTCCACCTGCACATCTGTGCAGGCTATGCTCAGCTCTCCACCTGATACATCTGCAGCTACCAAAGCATTGGCAGCTGGACATACCCGAGACGGATTTTCTTCCTTGACTGGATTATTTGAGGTGGAAAGACTCACCTTAAACCTGGGCTTTAGTGACTGTAGGTGTTAGCAAATTGGAAAGCCAGTACCATACACTCTTTTGTTTTGCTGGGGTGGCTGCAGGACAGGGTTTTTCTTGCATAGCTCTGGCTGTCCTGGACATTGGTCTGTAGACCAGGCTGGCCCGGAACTCAGAGATATGTCTGTCTCAGACTCCTGAGCGCTAGATTAAAGGCGTACACCATAACTGCCTGGGATGTTCCAGGTCTTAAAAAAATTCATCCTTATACTTCTGTTGCTCTAGGACCACACCTACTGCCAAAATATGTGATGGCCAGGGTTCTCTATAGAAACAGAATGAGTGTATGTTCGTAAAATCTTACATACCTTATGACATAATTTCTAAAAAATCCATCATTTCAAACAGAAAATTCATGATCATAAAGCAATGAAACTGGGACCTAACCCATGCTTTTCAGACCAAGTCTTTCTAGTGCATAATCCTGCTTATCAATAGAGAGACGCTGGCCTGGACTACAAAAACACAGGGCAGCGATCATACACATGAAATAAGTTTGAACCAGTAAGGATATTCTCAGCATAGCAATGAATCTAACAGAAGTGTCCACAAACCTCTTTCAATTGGATCATAAAAGAAGCCACTATTCCTGAGTTTGTCAAAGACAGACGGGAGGAGGTTAGCCAGGTACTGCCGAGCGAATATCAGAGCTGAGATCTTCTGTAACGTCTCATTCCGCTTATGGACAATCTCCCACTGCTGTTTCTTACGGCGCTCCTGCCAAGAGAAAAGATGTCACTGCATATGGAGAGCTGAGTAGTTTGTTCCCTCAGGCACTAGGACTGTGAGGCTAAGGATGTGGAAGTGTGTCAGTCCAGGACTCACCACAATGTCAGACATATTGAGCAACTAGT
Organism: Mus musculus; assembly: GCF_000001635.26. Lineage (NCBI taxonomy): Eukaryota > Metazoa > Chordata > Mammalia > Rodentia > Muridae > Mus > Mus musculus. Next base: position 7,975,907 of record NC_000083.6, on the reverse strand, counting down.
GGGCATTGAGTTTATGAATAACGAAGCCCGAGGTAAAACTCATCTCCTGACCCGTTTTCAAGTAAAATGATTTTTATGCTTAACATATGAATGTTATCAACAAGATAATGGCAGCTGGTTCTAGTGGCGCACACTGTTAATTCTAGGCCGGAGAGTGGTGGGTTAAAGGCTCTCCTACGTTACACAGGGATGCCTTGTCAAACAATCATGACAGCTGATATGCATTTGCTACTAGTGACATCATAAAGTAGTACTTAGTCGAAATTATATTCTTATGTATCTTCCATTGAAGAACATCACCCAATGAGCTGACTTGTTTCTATCCCTTTGAGAATTAGTAAGGCTAACGTGGCTTTAGAGATCATGAAAGCTTGTGTGTGTGTGTGTGTGTGTGTGTGTGTGTGTAGTTGTCTTCTTTAGGCCAAATAACATCTATAAAGTTAGTGAATGCTTTTTTTGTTGTTTTTTGTTGTTGTTGTTGTAGTTTTTTTTTTTTTTTTTTTTTTTTTTGGTTTTTTTTGGAGACAAGATTTCTCTGTGTAGCCCTGGCTGTGCTGGACTCACTTTGTAGACCAGGCTGGCCTCGAACTCAGAAATCTGCCTGCCTCTGCCTCCCAAGTGCTGGGATTAAAGGTGTGTGCCACCATGCCCGGCACATGAATGCTTTTTTATGTGTCCATATAAAAGTGGGGGCATTAACATATTCTTCAAATAATCTATCTTCAAGGTTTAAAAACAAATACAGATGTAGATGACTTATATTCTAGTTGTTCCCATGATCCACTTCCTGACAGCAAACACATACTTTGTAAAGATCTTATTGGTTGTCTCAACAGAGGCTCTGTAGTCAGTTGTTTATCTTACACACGCAAGCAAAGACCTACACAGAGCATTCCTACAGAGCCCTATGTTCTTCATATAAACAGTTACTAATTTTGGAAGAATTATTAATTTTTGGAGAAAATATAAAACCAGCTGATTATGTCATAGTAGCAGTTTCCTACAAATGTACTTGGGGCTCTTTGGGAAATAGTTCTCATTGGTTTAAATATTCTGGCACTACCTTTATTCAGTGTGTAAGAAAGACTGACATGTACTGTCAATACCAGAAAGACCTGTAAATATAATTGAGTGTAGATTTTTCTAGCTGCAGGCTACTGATACATTTTATTAAAATGAGCTATAAAGCTTTTCTTATTGAAGATTCATAAAACATAATTTGGAAACAAGGGCCTAGTCACTAGCTATGTGCCGATCCCCATCCCCAGGAGCCTGGCATCTCCTGCCGCTTCCCTTCCTTTTATCTTGCTACTATTAGATGATGACAAATCAAGGAATTCTTTCTCTAGAGCTCCTTTCAAGCTCCTGACATTTAAGAGCACCATCCAGTTGGACGGCATAATTGAGGAACCTGTACTGCATTGGTAGCTTTGGGAAGCTGACTTACATACATTAATAGAAGGTGGAATTTACAACACGGAAGTGAGAGATTGGTGATCTGTCGGAGAGATCTGAGCAACAAAAGCTGTCGGTCTCTTTCATAGGAACATTTCTCACTGTGCTGTGTTCTTCATATAAGTAATTACGATTAATTAAAAAAGATTACTGGTTTCATAGTATGCTATATGTAAACTTGGACATAATGTATGAAGTGGCCAAGAGGCTGAGGGCAGTTCTGGGTATTGTTCTTAGGGGATGGGTCCAGCAGGGAAATGAGAGAGGAAGTAAAAGACCAAGACAGTCAGACAGACAGACAGCGAGCTGCACCTTTTCTTCTCGGTGCCTTCTCTCTTGCTCTTCCAGTCGCTGCACTTCGGCCAGCTCCACGTTCCTTATCTCTTCATATGCGTACTGCCTGGCCCGCAGGTTGGCCAGCTCCTCCTCTTCCATCACCTCTAGAAGGGACTGTTCAATCGTCTTCCCCACCAAAACCTCTAACATGGGCTTGACTTCAAGGTCAAAGTCGAAAAGCTTAAACACAAAAGGAAGCAAACAAAATTTTAATCATGAATCAAATGTGTGATAAGAATATGAAGGGAGGTTGCTGTGTCACCTGTGGGTTAGACACTTACTGCCACTGTGTCTGTTTTAACTCTCAAAACAACCTTACAAGGTACACAGAGGAACATTCTGATTATAGGCAAAAGTCTATTAAGTTAAAACAATCAAGGAAATCCATGTTTATCAATGTGAATTCTAAACCTTAATGATTTGAAGCTGGAATTCTGAAACTAAAGGGCACTGTCCTGTCTTTCATATTCTTTTTTTTCTTCTGTTAAACATTGACTAGCCTTAAAGAAACTTAAAAAAAAAAGACAGTTGAATGAAGTAAGGAATATGAATAGTGTCCATTCGAAGTGACGCAAGCCTAACAAGTCACCACTTTTCTCTGCAGAGCTTGAAAACTTCCTTCATTTCCAAATTTCAATGTGTTTTTTCAAGTTCCTTTATTCTTACCTCTCCACATCCTGATTCATGTAGTCATTGATTTTAACTCCACAAACTGGCCTATTCACGCATTCTATGTGGAGATGAAAATGTTATTTAGAGTCCGTCAACATACAGTCCCTTCATAAAAGTAATGTGCTCTACAAATGACTTGTGGGGTCACTGAGAATGGAGTCTCTTATATAAAGGGTAGTCCTCGTCTTATTTGGTACAAATCTTAGGTATAAACATGAAGTAAACATGTAAGCAAAATTGAATGTGTAAAAATGTGTGTAACAAATTTATTTTTCATCAGAAAGTAGAAATAATCAAAATATTGTACTTGAAAACATTTCTTGGTACTACAGGATAAAACTACTATAGGTAATATCTGGAAAGAAATCAGAAAACCGAGCCTGATTGTGAAGTGGCTCTTGCTCTGTGATGCTCTCCCCGAGCCTATCTTGATGCCATTTTTCAAGTCCGAGGGAAGCAAAGGGGTGCACTGTACCTCTCCTCCCAGGATCTGAGTGGCCACATCTTTGCCAGTTTTGGCAGGAATGAAGAGGGGTGTGGGTGGTCTGTCCAGAAACGCATCTGTCTGGCATTCCATGTCGACTTCAACTATGCGATCAGCAATTTCTTCAAGGTATAATTCTAGAAAGAACATTATGTATGGAGCTTACAATTAATTATGGTCTACTTTTGGCATTAAATATCAGCTCACTCCAAACAGAACTAAGTTACCAGGCACGGTGGCACATATCTGTAAATCTCAGCACTTAAAAGGCTGAGGGAGGACGATCTCTATTCTAAGCCAACCCAGGATCAGCAGTGAGCATGAGCGCAACTCTCAGAACAACAAATAAAGCCCTAAACCCAAACGATACCGAATAAAATGAATTAGAAAATAAATCTTAGAATCAAAGTGCTCAAATGTGGGGCTCATTTTATACACTGAGCTAAGAACATTCATCATGGCTGAAATGCCCTGGACTTTTCATTGTAAAGTGAGACTAAAGGAGAACGGGAGACCATAGGTTTCTGAGATGCAAAGTTAACAGCACCTGGCAGAGACGGCATCTTTAGTAAATACAGCATTGGCTCTAAGTGAGTTAGGTGCCTGGGAATTTTAAGAATCATGCACCAAACCACCCTGCTCTTTGGTATTCTCCCTATGCATAGTTTAGAAACAGACACGTGCAGACGCGTGTCACATTAATACCTCGATGAGGCAGGGTGGCAGGACCATGAGAAGAACTTGAACACTGGCATTAAATACTGAATCCAGGATTCAGCCAAGATACAGCCATCTGCCCTCAGTCTCCTCATGTGTAAGAAGGATCAGAGTTACTTCTCACATAGACTCCGTTTAACACGAGAGTAACCGTAAAGGGCCAGAGGCAAAGGTAAATAAAAAGTAGGGGCTCTATCAGTCAATATTCAGATGGTATGAACCTCGTCTTGAGGGGCCCCCTTACACACACACACACACACACACACACTAGCAAAGCTCTCATGTTTTGAGCTTACAATTTTGAGTTGGTCACACTCACAGCTTTTAGACACACCTAGGCCCAACACGAAGTCTCTGCTGTCAGAATCACTGACATCCACTCGTTCTAGGCTTGGCTTGCGAGCAGGGGAAGCAGTGCGGTTCACTCTTTCTGCTTTTGGTTTAGAATAATCATGGTGATCTGCCCATGGCTGTTACTGGATGGAAGGGAATCTCAGGTGATAGCAGTCTAAAGAAAACCCCACGTACTGTCAGATCACAAAGTTCTGTGAACAGGAAATGCCTTGTCCAGCACGGCCTGGTCCTGAGAACCTGACTGGGGCAGTGAGGGAATTAGACACACAGACACATGTACAGAAAGGCTGGGCTCAGGTGGGCTATGCCACTCTGATGGAGTGGCACCCCACGTATCACAGCAACCCAGAGTCTCAGCACACTCACTATTTATGCTCATCATGGAATGGAGTGGGAAGTGGTTAGCTAGTGTCTGTAGCAAGCAGTCTCAGGCTGTACATATCTGGGAGGAGAAGCTGCAGTTGCTTGGTTTTGCACACACTGGTCAATCACTTATAAACACATACTTGCACACAGTCAAAATTCACACTCAAAGCAGAAGGCTTTGCCAATTTGCCGAGGGGCCGGAGCACATGTCAACAATACACATTTACTCAGAACTTCATCTGCTGCTACACATCCACTCAGGGTTCCTGTGTTATGGACACCCTCAGTCATTGCCTCCTCAGCGCCCTACAAGGAAAGTCTTTGCAGTTGAGAGGGAGACAAGCAGGGATCCTGGAACCTGCTTTGGAGGCACCTGTGTGCAAAGTCAAAGAGAGTGAAGGAGGCAGGCCAGTGTGAAAGATGACTGAAAATGAGTGGGTTCATGCTCCCGGAAAGACAAGTAAAATGTCTACACAGAGCTGCAATGCTCTCTTTTCAGCCTTGAAAAAAAAGTAACTCAAGTTGGGTTGTGAGTAATAATCCTACTTTGAGATTGTGCTGACTAATTTTATGTCAACTTGACATAGGCTGGAGTCATCTGAGAGGAGGATTTCAATAGAGAAAATGCTTCTGTAAGACTGGGCTGTAGGCAATCCTCTAGGGCATTTTTAAAAATTAATGATTGACAAGGGAGGGCCCTGCCCATTGTAAATGCTACCATCCCTGGGCTGGTGGTCCTGGATTCTATATGAAAGCAGGCTGAGCAAGCCATTGGGATGTAAGCCAGTAAGCAGCACCCCTCCCATGGCCTTTGCGTCAGCTCCTCCAGGTTCCAGCCCTGCTTGAGTTCCTGTGAGGACTTAGTTCAGTGATGGACTACAATGTGGAAGTTTGAGCCTATAAATAAACTCTTTCCTCCCCAAGTTGCTTTGGTCGCGGTGCTTTATCATGGCAACAGTCATCCTCACTAAGACAGTCATATAATATGTGGAAAGGGCTGAGAGAATTTGTAGTCAGGGCACGCCTCTGTCAAATCCAAATCCCTCCTAGTATTTCTGACACTATAATGATATATGATTTACATATTTGTTTACTAAGCAGACTTCCCTCCCATATAACAGGGAGAGATTGACAAACACATGGTGAACATGAATATTATAAGGGATAAAGTGTACGCGCCAGTGCATTGCCACGAGCAGCGACTGAGCTGTGACACCAGGGGTGTGGCCCTGTACCTGTTTGTATGTCCACATGCTTTCTGCCCTCCACGGGCTCAGGCGTTCGTGGTTTGAGCTGCTCCTGGGCTCGTTTTCTGGCAAGAGCCCTTCTCCTGGCCTGCTGCTGTCGCTGAAGCTCTAGAGGATCAGGCTGTCCAGGCTGAGAGAAACAGACAAGGCTTAGAAATACTAGACATCACTTCTAAAAGCAGAGAGCTGCAGCCACGGACCAAGCTGCTCCTGGCTAGCAGCAGAGCTTGTGTCAGCAGCAAATGGCTCCTGATGACTGCGGCATGCCGAGGGTGTGATGAGGGCAATTTGGCAGGAATGTGGTCAGGTGATGCAAAGCTCACAGCAAATGCACACTGGCACACATGGGTACAGAGTCCTAGATAACCGCATTTTCCCTCCATCAAGTACTTTTACCACCAGTTCCTCTGGTGCCTAGTAAAACGTGTGTGTGTGTGTGTGTGTGTGTGTGTGTGTGTGTGTGTGTGTATGTGTGTGTGTAGTCTGTTATAGAAAACTTGAGTGGGTAGTAAAGAATTTAAAAGCCATTAGTTTTTTTTTTTTAATCTGAATTCAATGGAATAGATTTCCCTTAAATTTTTTTATCAGTTCAGTTCAAAGAGAAAACATCCTGAGTCTGAAGAAAGCATCTTCAAGTGCATAAGACCAGCCGACCAGCGCTGGAAACACCACCGGTTTTAACTCAGCACAATTATTCAAGTGCATAAGACCAGCCGACCAGCGCAGGAAACACCACCGGTTTTAACTCAGCACAATTATGAAAGGATAGTGTTTTGAATGAAAAGTTTCAATATTTGAAATTTTAATCAATTTTAAGTCTTGTGTGTAGCTGTATATTGTATATGTGCAAATTCATGTCCGTGAATGTGAGCCTGTAGTACATGTGCCACGGCCGGAGGACAACACTGGGTGTCATCCTCAGAAATGCCACCACCACCTTTGACACAGGGTTTCTCACTGGCCTGAGTTGACTCATTAGGCTAGAGCGGTGTCTAGCGGGCCCTGGAGATCGTCCTGTCTGCACCTTCCCAGTTCGGGGATACCAAGTGTGCTCCCCCATGCCCAGCAGTTTTTAGAGATCAGACTCAAGCCCTCATGCTTAGACACATCTGTCTGAGCATCTCCCAGCCCTCATGTTTTTATTTTTAATCAACATAAAGGAACTGTACATATTTCCAGGTTACAGGGTGACATTTCAACATACATACACAATGTGTAGTGATCAGATTCTAACAACGAGCATATCTGTCATTTCCTTGCCTTGGTAATACTTATGTCTTGTTAACTATTTTTTAAAATGGCATACACTAGGGGTCCTACAGCACAAAACACCTTGAACTCGACTTGCTTTTTTCTAAGTCTTTACCTGAGTCATCTATGTTGCTATCATGTCCCAGTAACATACCTGCCTGCCCCTACTTGTTTCAAGACTCCTTTTATTTTTACTTACATGCATGTGTGTGTGCGTGTGCATGTGCACGTGTGTTTGTGTGTGCAGGTGCTGGGGGCTATTAGAGGGCATTAGATTACCATGGAGCTGGAGTTACAAGTAGTTATGAGTCACCCCACATTGGTGTTAGAAAACAAGCTCGATCCTGTTAGCTGCTAAGCCACCTTCCCCTCCCCTACGCCACACCTCTGCCTTCGCTGAGTACAAGCTGGCTGGCTGTATACATAGGATTGTCATCATTTAACTCATGAAAAAAAACCATTAAGAATATGACACTACAAGTTACTATGCAGGCTTATATTCAGAGTTTCAACTTCTATTTGATACATATAGATGCAATTGTAAGTTTGAATGTATCTTTCTATTTCTATAAACCCTTGAAGCCCTTATTGTCAATTTTTAAATGTCAGTGTGGTAGTAGGTATGTAGTAACTATATCACCACAGCTTAAAACTGTATTTCCCACATGGCTAATGCTACATCTTCTCTCTGGCTCATAACTTTTGACATTTTCTAGTTGGTTTGCCTATTTTTTAGCTTTCAAGTTTTGAGAATTATATATTTTCAATATAAGCCCGTTGTCAGCATGCTGTTTACCTGCTGGAGTGTGTAAAGTTTTGTAGTTTGCCCTTCTGTTTCCTTACAAGGCCTGTCATCAGTCCAACTTTGTTTCTATGCTAGCCACCCTCCCAGGATTATACAAATTCTTTTATATTTCACATTTAAATCCATTTATTTGCATTTTTCTCCTCATAGCTTCTTTGAAACAAGGCCTCCCTATATAGCTTAGACCAGTGACAACCTCATGACCCCTTTGCCTCAGCATCCCAAGTGCCCCTGCTCTTTCTACTTAGGACTGGTATTTGGAGTCTGTGGTGATTACAAAGAAGTTTTAGTATTGTTTTCTATTTCTGCTAAGAATGTGATTGAGATTTTGATGAGAATTACATGGAAATCTTTATACCACCTTTGATAACAAACATTTTTACATTATTATACCAATCCATGAGCATGGTATGTCTTCCCATTTTGCACTGTTAACTTTAATTTCTTTCTTAAGTGTAGACATCTTTCTCTTGGGTCTCTTTCTATGCTTTGAGGCTATTGTTAATGGAAGTTTTTTCCTGATTCTTTCTCTGCAAGCTTGTCATTGTTGTGTTGCTGAAGTGTCTGTCAGGTCTCTGGTGGCATCATTAGGGTCACTGAGGTATAGGGAGCAGTGTAGTTTTGTTTCTTTGTTGTGCTCTCCCCTGGCTCCGGCATCAAGAAATACCAGTTTTCTAGAGAAGGTGTGATCGTCTTCCTTTGTATGTTGTGACTACTTTGAGGAGCACTGCTCGGCTCGTTCTTCAAGGTTAGGGACAATTTGGCAGTGACTCCATCTAGCCCTTACAGTTTCTTTAGGGAAACTTTATTACTGCTTCAATCTCATTACTTGTTATGGGTCTGTGTAAATTACTCATCTCTGTGATTTAACTTTGGTAAGTCATTTGCGTTTTTATCCATTTTTCTAGATTTTCCATTGTTTTACTTTAATTATTATTTTTATATATGGGTATTTTGCATGCATACACATGTGCATCATGTAATTGCCCAGTGCCTTCAGAAGCCAGAAGAGGACAACAGACCCCTGGAATTGGACTTACATATGGCTGTGAGCTGCCATGTCAGTGCTGGAAACACAAACTAAACAAATAGCTTTTAGAGTCTTTCAGTACTCCTCAAAGTTGTCTACAATATACAATGGAGGATTATCATATCTGCTATAAAGAGGCAGTATGGCCCCAAGGCCAAAGCCAGATGAGGACACAACAGAAGCAAACAACAAACCAACTTTCCTGATGAACACAGACACAACATTTCCCAATAAAATTCTTGCAAATCTTTTTCAACAACGTATTTAAAAGGATACTTACCATGACCAAAAACAGGTCCTCTGGAAGATCAGCCACTACTCTTAAATAATGAGCCAGCTCTCTCCAGACCCAATACTTTCCATTAAAAAAGCAAAACCAAGGGGGCTGGAGAGATGGCTCAGTGGTTAAGAGCACTGACTGCTCTACCAGAGGTCCTGAATTCAATTTCCAGCAACCACATGGTGGCTTACAACCATCTGTACTGGGATTCGATGTTCTCTTCTGGTGTGCATGAAGACAGTAACAGTGTACTCATACATAAAACAAAACAAAACAAAACAAAACCAAAAAAAAAAAACCCAAAAAAACCCCAAACCCCCAAAACATATACTTTCAAAGTATTCCCCAATGGTTGTCTGGATTTTGTAAACTCCCACTTTTATTAAAAGTTTTATTAATTAGCTTTTCTCTTTTTTCTGGTTAGTTTGGTTAGAGTCTGTCAATCTTGCCTGTTCTTGCAAGAACTTTGTGTTGATGGAATCTCCTTCACTGACCTCTGACCTGGTCCTTTCGTGTTTCTTGTCACTTATCACTGTTAGCTTTGGCTTGCTCTTGTTCTTCTCATTCTTGAGGCACATCATTAGGTCACTTATTTGAGATCTTTGATTGTTGCTGTTGTTAGTTTTGAGACAGGCATTTTTCTTTGTAATGGAGATTGGCATGGAACTCCCTATTTATACAAAAGCTGGACTTGAAGTCTTAGTGTTCTTCCCGTCTTAGCCTCTCAAATGCCAAGACGACACGCACATGCCACCATATCCACTTTCTCTTGATCTAATTTAGTTATGAACTCCCTCTCATAACTGCCTCTCTGATTTCTACAGTACACCTGGGGTATTCAAGAGTGTGCTGTTCAGTCTTCAAGAATTTATTTCAGTAGGGTTCCCCCCTTTAAGTCCAATTATTTTGATTCTTGTGGATTGTTTTATTATTTTAAAATGTTTAATGAACATTAAAAAGGGAATAATTCAAAACACAATAAAAGGTCAGAGGGCACTGATTAGAGAGGTAACTTATAGCTTTAAGGACACTTTCGAAACTAGTCATACCATTGAAAAGCGCCTCTCTTTTCTTTGTGACCTACGATGTGGTCTACTTCAGAGAAAGTCCAGGGGTGGTTGGAGGGAGTGCATATTCCATTTTGTTGGGTGGATTATTCTGTCAATGTTAGGTCCATTTGATCTATGGTACAGTTTAACCACGAAGTTGATTGATTTTTAGTTTTAATGTCCTATCTAAAGATGAGAATGGGGTATTGAGACTATCTACTCTTATTAAAGACCCACAAGGCCTATTATGTTCATTTGTATTTGTTTTACAAAACAATGTATGACACACATATGTATTTATAACTGTTGTATCTTGGTGGACTATTCTCTTTGTTAATGTACAGTGGCCTTCTTCATCTCTTCTGACTGACTTTGGTTTGCAGTTGGCTTTATTACATGTTAGTGCAATGGCTGGGAAATTCCCCATAGCTTTCAGGACTGCCAATATGGAGGGTCTCAATGAGGGCAAATCCAGTATAGGTCTGTCTATATGTGTGTTTCTATCACTATGATAAACTCCCTGCTTCCTGTCTGTCCCCATGTAGTTTCTGTGTGGTGCAAGCAGTTTGGCATGAATGTTGGAGGCTTGTGTACTGAGTGTCTGTGGGGCACTGTGGTCTGTGCCATTCTTTGTAAATTCTGAGTCGTACCACATTTGTAATTCTGTTCAAATTACAGAGAAAAAGGCTCCAAATCTATATCTGTGGCCATGAGTAGTTAAGATAGACATGTCAGGGGGCTGTGGCCACATGGGGCCAGGAGCCATCCTGAGCCTCAATCTGGGGTGACCATGGGCTCAGGCAGAGGCCAGGAAGCTGATTCCTGACTCCAGAGGGGAAGTCCACCAATAACTAAGCAACTACTGATGTTTGCTTTCCCCTAACTTGACCAGCCTGGGATTTTAACACTGTTGAAGGTAAGAGGAGGCTTAGTTTACAGTCAGGCTCTGCTGGCAGGTTTCAAGGTGGTCACAAAATGGACCCCAAATTTGGCCAAAGTGTATGACATTAGGCAGGGAGAAAAGTGAGAACCCTTCAGCTTTCTTAGAGAGGTCATAGAAGCTCTCAACAATACACTCCCATGGACTCTGAATCACTAGAAGCAAACACAGCAGTAGCTCCAGCTTTTATTAATCAGGTAGCACCAGATATCAAGAGAAAGTTCCAGAGGGTTGAGAGGTTAGTAGAAAAGAGTTCGAGGGACCTAGTGACAGTGGCAGAGAGAGTGTTTAGTGGAAAAGAGACTGCAGAGGAGAAGCAAATGAGAGGACAGAGGCAACAAACTCGTGACCTGGCAAAGATCCTGTTGGCAGCCATGGCCAAACCACAAGACCATAGGAGATACCTAAAACAGATAGCTTCTGAAGGAGGAGGTAAGGGGGGCCCTAAGGAATGAGAATGCCTCCTCTTAACAACTAATTTACCTATTGTAAAGAGAAGGGCCACTGGGCCAGGGAATGCCCCAAGAAGAAGTCTATCCAAATCCCGTCCTTAGAAGATGAAGAGTGGGGCAATGGCATTCGGATTCCCCTCCCTGAGCCCAGGGTAACTCTAAAAGTGGAGGGGAAACCTACCAACTTCCTGTTGACAGCAGAACCCAACATTCTGTCTTGCTGAAGCCTGAGGGTAAAGGTTCTTCAAAGAAATCCTGGGTCTGAGGGGCAACAGGAATTCAACAGCACGCATGGACTACCAGAAGAACAGTGGGTTGGGAGTGGGGAAGGTAACCTCATTCCTTGTTGTACCTGAATGCCCCTACCCTCTATTGGGGGAGAGATCTGTTGACAAAAATGAGGGAGGGCACAACTACATTTTTCCTCAGAAGGAGCCAAACTATTAGATTCAGAAGGGAAGCTCATTCATGTCCTTACCACCTCTCTAGCAGAACAATACCAGTTGTTTGAGCCCCTCCCCACCTCAGAGGATGAAATTACTACTTGGCTAGATGGCTTCCTCAGTGCTTGGGAGAGACAGGAGGAGTTTGGATGGCTAATTATCGGACCTCAATTTGGATTTAGCTCAAGCCAGGAGCTGAGCCTGTATGGGTCCGACAGCACTCCATGCCCCTGATTGCTAAGGAAGGTGTTGCTCCCCATATCAGTAGGCTATTCAATGTGGGGATCCTGAGACTATGTTAATTGGCCTGGAACACCCCTCCTCCTACTAGTCAAGAAGCTTGGAACTAATGACTATAAACAGCTACAAGATTTAAGAGAGGTAAGCAAGTTATGGCTATCCACTCAACAGTCTCTAATCCGTATACCCTCCTGTGTGCTTTTCCTCCTGAGCAGCAATGGATTGACAGCTTTATTATCTTAGAACTTGCCAGATAACACAATTTCTGGGTGCAGAATCTCCTGCCCTAACCTTATCAGCTAGCCTATATTAGCCATCTGCTGGTAGCAGAAACCACCGGTTCTAACTACCTTACATGGTTCTTGTGTACTTATCTGCTATCGTTCCAAAGCATGGCCAGAAAGCTTCTGAAAGACTCAGAGAGTAGCCCCTCGCTCAGGCCTCAGGACAATAGCGGACACCCAAGAACTCACGACAGACCGAGCTTGTTGCAAACCACATGAGGCTTTATTCGGGGAAAGCCAGAGCTCTGGGGACGACTCATATCCCACGCAGGGGTAGAGGAGTCGTCCTCGAGGGGAAAGAGTTCCCAGTTTTTATAGGCCCTCAGGGGGGGAAAGAAGAAGGGGGAGATTAGGGGATTTCCAGATCTAAACAATGTCTATTCTCAAGAAATGGGTATGGGAGGGGTACAAGGAAAGAGTCTAATGAAGGTGCAGCAATGGGCACACACCTGGTCAGAACATTGGCAGACACACAGGTTCAAGGAGTGGCCAGAGCATTGTGCACCTCTATTTTTCTAAATCAGTGAAGCTAGTTCTGCTAACACTGACGTCTATCTTGCCAATTTCAGGGCTTCTGTGTCCTTTTACATTCTGCCAGGATCTTTCACTTCCTCTCTCTCTATGTCTCCTCTCTTCCTCCTGGGATCTGGAAGTCCCACCTTTACCCTTCGCCCAGCAATGCCAACTAGCCTTCTTTATTGACACAATCAAGAACCAATTAGGGCTGGAGAGATGGTTCAGCTGGTTAAGAGCCATGACTGCTTTTCCAGAGGTCCTGAGTTCAATTTCCAGCAACCACACAGTGGCTCACAACCATCTGTAATGGAATCTGATGCCCTCTTTTGGTGTGTTTGAAGACAGCAACAGTATACCCACATACATAAGATAAAAAAATCTTTTTTTTTCTTTTTAATAGAACCAATTAGGGAATCCGCATCTCCCCGCCCCCCCCCCCCAAACAGAGGAACATCAAAAAAACCTCCAACGCCTTAAAGAAAGTCTTAATTTCTGCACCTGCTTTGGGGTTGCCAGATATAACTAACCCCTTTCACCTCCTCATGGACAAGAGATCTGGGGTAGCAAAAGGGGTACTGATGCAGACTCTTGAGCTCTGGTGCTGACCAGTGGCCTACCTCTCAAAGAAATTAGACCCAGTGGCCAGAGACTGGTACCCTTCCTTACACATTATAGCTGTAATGGCCCTCTTGGTCAAGGATGCTGACAAACTGTCGTTGGGCCAAAGCCTAACCATCACCATACCTCATGCTATTGAAGGGGTACTTAAACAGCCTCCCACCCCGATTGATAGCTCACTAATGCCAGAATGACTCATCACCAGTCTCTCATCTTAAACCCTCCTAGAATAATCTTTCAGGTCCCAATGACCCTGTACCCAGCTACCCTGATGCCTGATCCAGATCTTGAAGAGCCACTGCATGACTTCTCAGAATCCTGGTCCATATCCAGGGTACTAGACAAGATCTTCAAGGTACCCCTTTGAAGGATGCAGAGACAACATGGTTTACTGATGGTAGTAGCGTCATTCAGGGCAGACAGGTATGCTGGGGCAGTGGTAGTCTCAAACACTGAGATCAATGGGCAGAGCCACTCCTGGCTCCAACACTAGCATGGGAAGCTGAATTAATAGTGCTAACCAAGGCATTAGAGTTGGGAAAAGATAAATGACTTAACATTTACATGGACAGCCGGTATGCCTTTGTTACCGCTCATATCCATGGGATTATTATAAGAGAGGCCTTTTGGTGGCAGAAAGAAAGATTATTAAGAATAAAGAGGAAATCCTCTCCCTACAGGGTTCTATTGGGACCTAAAAAGCTGGCCATCATTCACTGTTCAGGGCATCAAAAGGAAAGAGACTCCATCTCAGAGGGCAACAACAAGGCAGATAAAACAGCCTGGCGAGTGGCCCTAGAAACTGGGCCCATAAGGCCTTTGATTGCCCTAGACCCAGGAGATCCCACACTCCTTAATCAGCCTAATTATACTGGGCCAGAAACCTGTCCAAGTCTCAGTGTCATAAGGGATGGTGGAGGACAGCTTGCTGCAAACTAACTGTGCCAGACAAAAGAAGTCTACACATACTGAAAAAGATCTTCACACATGGGTCTGAAGAATGCAGGATTTAGTCTGCCAGGCCCACATCAGAATTAGAGATGCCAATTCGAAAAAAGCAGAAATTGTTAAGAACAGTAAGGCCTGTCAATTGAACAATGCAAGTGCCAATGAGAAGAACCCCAGTACTTGATACTGGGGCACCAAGCCAAGAGTCTACTGTGAAACGGACTTCATGGAGGTAAACCCAGGAAAATTTGGGTACAAATATTTGCTGGTGTTCATAGACATCTTTTCAGGATAGACTGAAGCTTTCCCAACTAAGCATGAGACTGTGGAGACCGTAGCAAAGAAACCAATAGAAGACATTCTTCTAAGATACGGTTTTCCTAGGCTTATGAGGTCAGACAATGGACCTGCATTTGTGTCCCAGGTAAGTCAGGGATTAGCTAATATTCTGTGAATTGACTGGAAACTTCATTGTGCTTACAGACCCCAGAGTTCAGGACGTCAAAAGGATGAATAGAACCCTAAAAGAGACATTTGTTTGTTTATTTAAATGAGTACACTGTCGCTGTCATCAGGCATGCCAGAAGAGGGTATCATATCCCATTACAGATAGTTGTGAGGCACCAGGTGGTTGCTGGGAAACGAACTCAGAACCTCTAGAAGAGCAATCAGTTCTCTTAATCACTGAGCCATCTCTCCAGCCCCTAAAAGAGACTTTAACTAAATTGACCTTGAAGACTGGTGGTGACTAGGTGACTCTTCTCCCCTTTGCCCTTTACAAGACTACAAAACTCCCCATACCAGATGGGACTCATCCCTGTAAAATTATGTTTGGTTCACCTCCCTTCATTATCTCCAACCTACTGCAGAGGTTATTGCAGAAGTAGATGATTGCCGATTACTGGATGATCTCGAAGGTGTCCAAGGATGCACAAGCATATTTGGCCTAAACTTCGTGCTCTCTATCTATGAAACAGGTCCACTTCCAGAGACCCACTGATTCCAGCCTGGAGATTAGGTCCTAGTCAAGAGACCAACAGTGGTCACTAGAGCTTCCCAGAAAAGTCCTTCTGACAATACCTATTGCCCTGAAGGTTGATGGAACTGTAGCATAGATTCATTATATTCACGCTTGAATTGCAGATCCATCTGCAGTTGAGGATGAGCTAGACCAGTGGAGAAAGAAGAAATGGAAGGCTATCAGGCCCCCTTCCAACCCTCTCAAGCGCAGGTTACAGCGATCCTGATAATGAGCTTCCTCGCTGCATGTACTGCAGAACCCAAGCCCTGCATTCTAAACAAATTAGCCCAGTTCATGCAACTTACGGTCATGAAAAGTCACCTCCAGTCCCTCCATAACAAAGCCTGTGAGCTCCGGAAGTCTCATTATTGGGCCTTCTAGTTACCAGAGAAAGGGGGGAATAAGAGACCAAATGTTTTGAGTTCAGACTCCATCTTAGAAAACCTGACCTAAGTTTACACTTGATCTTAGCCAAAAGGCTGAGAAGCAATCTGACCTAAGTTTAAACTCAAGTAAACTAACAGTGCGGTACCTAGCATCAGTTTCTAAGTTATCCCCCAACAAAACCTGAGCCTAGCTCCAGTTTGTAGGCTACCCCCAACAAGCCCGGCATCTCCAGGTTATTCTTCCTCAGCAAATCCAGCATTTAGCACAATTTTCTAGATTAATTCCCAACAAATCTGCACCTCCATGTTATAAGCCCACCCCTTGCCTAACAACCATCAATCAGGAGGAAAGCAGAAGTTACGTTTATGGTTTGGCTGCTAGCACTAGCCAATTTGCTAAAGACCAGATTGGCACCCCAATTAGGTGCTTGCCACTTTCTATAAAACCTTGTCTCCATGAATTGTTCAGGGCTTTTTTTTTTTTTTTTTTTTTTTTAAGAGAAAAACATTCATTAAACCCAAGCTGGATCGAATAAAGACCCTGGTGTGATTTCATCAGATTGGCTCCTGACTGGTCTTTCCGGGTTTGTGAATACTTTCTTGGTACTACAAGATCTGATGTTTTTCTGATGTGTCTGTCTTTGTGGGTGAATTGTTTCCCTCTTATAGCTTTTAATACTATTTCTCTGCATTGTATTTTTGATATCTTGAGTAAAACTGTCCAATTACATTGTGCTTTTTTTTTCTTCAGCCGACTGCAAGAGGGTTTATTGTACATGAGCTACACTTGGCCACAAGAGAACAGAGCTAGTCCAGAGTGCCGGGGGTCCAGGACAGAGGGCCAGAGGACTATTTTAGTTGTAAGAAAGGGGGTCATTTCCCCAGGCGATCGCGACGAGATGACGTTGAAGGTCTACCGAGACTCATTACCGGCAGCACACAGTCCGACAGCTTGTCCCAGCGTCCCTCACTTCTGCTCCTCCGGGCTTGCTTCGTGGGTGCACGGGCTGGCTTACTTGGACCTCTGTCTCATCTTTCTTTCTTCTCTTGCGCTTCAGCCTGCGCATTCTCTTCTTCTGCCACTTTGCTTTCATGGCGCAGGAATCTTCAAGGAAGATGGTGCTAAGACCAAGCAACATTGTGTATTTTACTTGTAATTAAATTGTGCCACTCTCTCAGGTGGCTCACAATCATGCTCCAACTCCAGACCTGATGCTTCTGGCCTTCAATGGCACCTACACACAAGTACTTACACACAACTTAAAAAATAGATCTTTATATAAGAATTAATGTTTGCATATTATATTTTCTTCCTTCCTTTTACTTTTGACATAATTATAACTAAAGGGATTGTTCTTACACACAGAGTGTAGCTGGATCATGTTTATAATTTCTGCCAACTTCTAACTGCTTTATTTAGACCATTTATGTTTAACAAAGTCATTGATAAAACTGTATCAGATGATAGGATGTAGACTGCTATTTTTGTTTCCCATTTGTTCACTGTTTTAAATTTCTCTATATTTTTTTTTTGCACTTCTCTGGGTATCATAAGCGTTATAATTTCATTGAGAATAGGCATCTCTTTTTGTTTTTCAGGGCTGGGATCAAATCCAGGGCCTCCTGCCCATTAGTCCGCTCAGGGCTCAGGTGCTTTGAGTTGTTCTCACTTCTATCTTACATCTGAATGGCTCCATTCGTTAAAAAAAGGCACAGCTCCACCTAGCAGGCCAGGCACCCTGCCTTCCGGCTACTTCCTTTACACGGGAGATTCAAATGTTTCCTCTGAATATCCTGTGATCTCCTCTCAATCATTGCATGGCCTCCCGGAACAAAAGCCTTGAGCTCAGGTAAATGGCTTGATATTGACCAATTAAAGTTTCCCTTGGGAGATCTGCTAGCATAGCACCAATGATATTTTCAGTTAACATGTTTCTCTCCAGCTCCTTTCAAGACCTTTTAGGTTCTGAAAGTTAGATTCCGACGTGGCTTGGTGTGTTTGACTTCTCTGTGGGGTTTACTTACAGTGTCCCGAATCTCTTCAATCTTGTGTTGGTTGCTAAGTTTGTGGGATTTTCAAGCATTCTTTATTCTCATATTTTCTGTTTCATATGGTTTATTGTCTTCTGAGTCCACCAGTTCCTGTGAGCATTGCCTCTGGTGCACTGCTGACTGTGTTTCTTTGCTTTGTTTTGTTTTTCAGTTTTTCAAGACAGGGTTTCTCTGTGTAGCCCTGGCTTTCCTGGAACTCACACTGTAGACCAGGCTGGCCTTGAACTCAGAAATCCGCCTGCCTCTGCCTCCTAAGTGCTGGGATTAAAGGTGTGCGCCACCATGCCTGGCTCTGACTGTGTTTCTTATTCTGGTTATTTTAGTTTTTAGTTCTATAGTTTCCATTTGGTTCATTTTTATATTCCCTATTTCTCTGTTAAGTTGCTTATTCATTGGCATAAATTATTCATTAATTTTCACTTCTAGATAAAATATTCATGACTGCTTTAGAAGTCTCACAGTTCCCACACCTGTGGCATCCCGTACGCCATCTAGACTGCTTATCTCATAAGAGACGATCGATCGTGGTTTTTATGAATCACTCTTTATTGCCAGAGCTCTGGAGCTTTATGTGGAGAGACTTTACCCCCTACTCAATCTTTTCAGTAGAAAGGCATTCTTACTGCAGTGGGCGTGTGTGGTTCTGACTGCAGTGGGCGTGTGTGGTTCTGACTGCAGTGGGCGTGTGTGGTTCTGACTGCAGTGGGCGTGTGTGGTTCTCACTGCAGTGGGCGTGTGTGGTTCTGACTGCAGTGGGCGTGTGTGGTTCTCACTGCAGTGGGCGTGTGTGGTTCTGACTGCAGTGGGCGTGTGTGGTTCTCACTGCAGTGGGCGTGTGTGGTTCTGACTGCAGTGGGCCTGTGTGTTTCTCACTGCAGTGGGCGTGTGTGGTTCTGACTGCAGTGGGCCTGTGTGGTTCTGACTGCAGTGGGCCTGTGTGGTTCTGACTGCAGTGGGCGTGTGTGGTTCTGACTGCAGTGGGTGGGTGTGGTTCTGACTGCAGTGGGCGTGTGTGGTTCTGACTGCAGTGGGCGGGTGTGGTTCTCACTGCAGTGGGCGTGTGTGGTTCTCACTGCAGTGGGCGGGTGTGGTTCTCACTGCAGTGGGCGTGTGTGGTTCTCACTGCAGTGGGCGTGTGTGGTTCTCACTGCAGTGGGCGTGTGTGGTTCTGACTGCAGTGGGCCTGTGTGGTTCTGACTGCAGTGGGCGTGTGTGGTTCTGACTGCAGTGGGCGTGTGTGGTTCTGACTGCAGTGGGCCTGTGTGGTTCTGACTGCAGTGGGCGTGTGTGGTTCTCACTGCAGTGGGCGTGTGTGGTTCTGACTGCAGTGGGCGTGTGTGGTTCTGACTGCAGTGGGCGTGTGTGGTTCTGACTGCAGTGGGCGTGTGTGGTTCTGACTGCAGTGGGCGTGTGTGGTTCTGACTGCAGTGGGCGTGTGTGGTTCTGACTGCAGTGGGCGTGTGTGGTTCTGACTGCAGTGGGCGTGTGTGGTTCTGACTGCAGTGGGCGTGTGTGGTTCTGACTGCAGTGGGCGTGTGTGGTTCTGACTGCAGTGGGCGTGTGTGGTTCTCACTGCAGTGGGCGTGTGTGGTTCTCACTGCAGTGGGCGTGTGTGGTTCTGACTGCAGTGGGCCTGTGTGGTTCTGACTGCAGTGGGCCTGTGTGGTTCTCACTGCAGTGGGCGGGTGCGGTTCTGACTGCAGTGGGCGTGTGCGGTTCTGACTGCAGTGGGCGTGTGCGGTTCTGACTGCAGTGGGCGTGTGTGGTTCTGACTGCAGTGGGCGTGTGTAGCTCTCACTGCAGTGGGTGGGTGTGTGTGAGGGAGTTGGGAGCCTCACTCCCCAGGATTCTCTCCTGCCACCTTAGTGGTACTGGGTGCTGGTGTGGTTGTGCTGATGCTAGTGTCTGGATGTGGCAGGGGCAGGAGGGCAGCAGCACTGACTGCTACTATGTTGTCTCTCTTTGACAGACTAACAACCTAGCTCCCTGCTGGTCTTGTTACCAGAGCTCAAAAGACGTAGGGCATCAGCATGTGTCCTACGACTTGCCTCACTGGCTGAGTGAGGGTGGAATCCAGCTACCTGCTCTCCTTTTGTGGACAGTGCCTCAGCAGGAGGAGCAGGGGATGGAGTTGCACTCTTTGCTATGTATGTCCAGTTTGCACTGTCTTGCTGTTTGTTGGGTGGGAATGCTGTTTACATAGCCCAGCCTCACTGACACTGTGGGGAGGGGCAAGGCAGCTTCTCTTTTAGTGTCTGGCTGAAGTATGGGTCTCTCTTAGGGGTGTGTCTGTGGGTGGTATGGGCTTCTCCAGCATCCTAGCTTGATGCAGGAGAGGCAGAAAGGAAACATGGAAGGAAAGACATGTGATGCTGCTTCTCCACTGAGTCTCAGCCCTGGCAGCCTGCAGCCTCCATCCTGGAGTCTGGCAGGGTTTCTGAGAATGTGTCTTAGGGTGTTTTCAGTCCTAAGAAGGAGGATCAGGAAGTTCTAGGGCAGATTTTTATAGTAAGATGCTGAATAAAGGTATTTTTAAAGGGTTATTTACTTTTTTACATTTGTTCTAGGTATATTGTGCTCACTACACTGCTACAGTGACACAATATGTCTCCATCCCATATGTGAGATCTTCCTGAGCGGGCTGTATGGAAGCTGTCTAGAGAAGCTTGTTTTTAAAAAATCAGTTAGGGCTGGAGAGATGGCTCAGTGGTTAAGAGCACTGACAGCTCTTCCAGAGGTCCTGAGTTCAATTCCCAGCAATCACATGGTCACATGGTGGCTTATAATCACCTGTAATGGGATCTGATGCCCTCTTCTTGTTTGTCTGAGACAGCCACAGTGTACTCATATACATTCAATAAATAATAATTTTTAAAAGTGCACAGTCCTAGCCCAGCAGTGCTGATGCACACCTTAAATTCCAGCACTCGGGAGGCAGAGGCAGGCTGATTTCTGAGTTCGAGGCCAGCCTGGTCTACAGAGTGAGTTCCAGGACAGCCCGGGCTACAGAGAGAAACCCTGTCTCAGAAAACAAACCAAACAAACATACAACCCCTCCATCCCTCAACAATCTCAACCCCCCAAAACAACAACAACAACAACAACAACAACAAGAAAACAATAAAAAACAACACACAGTCCTGTGTCGTGTTTTTGAGTGTTTAAAGAAAAGATACATAATTAAGACTTTTAGATCAAACAATATCAGTAGTAGAGGATAAAACAATCTAAACAAAACTAAATGTGTCAGATGCCAGCCAGTGTGGCCTCATACTAGTGGTGTCTGTAAATTGCTTAAATTGATCTGCAACAATTTAGTATAAAAACCCAAAGTCAAAGTTTAGAATCTTTTAGAGGGTCCACTAGAATCTGTTGAATAAAAACAAAATAGGGTTTATTTTAGTAATTATTTATAATAAAATAATGTAAAATAATGTAAAAGTTACTACTTTTCTTTTTTCATGCTGGGAAATCTAATGACTGGAAAAAGGATTTACCCTTAGGCCAGAGTACAGAAAACAGGGTTGTTTAGTACACTGCAGAGAGAGCAGCAGGCATGGCAGACTCAATGAACTGATGCCACATCTACTGTCCTTATGCATACAGCTCCATGGCAGAACACGCCCACACCACTGTGACCAGCACCACTTACCCTCAGACTGTTCACTCGTCTGTAACCCAAACTCTGGGCCCATCAAACAGTAACTCCTGCAAGTACCACTGGATCCACAAACACATGCACATGCATACATATGTACATACATACATACGCATATACACACTTGCCTATGCAATGCATACATATGCACATACATACATACTATATATGTACATAATACATGATACACACGTATGCACACACATACATATTCACACACATATAGATATACTTGGGGGGCAATGTTGGGGACTCAATTGAAGGCCTTGCACATGTTAGGCAACTGCTTTATCATGATCTACACCTCTAGCTTCTATGTCTTTTAAAAATGCACTCTTCAAGTAATTTGCCACGTGCTCTGGTCGAGTCAGCTTGACAAGCCGAGAGGCTTGGAAGCTACTCACTGAGGCAGAAGAGTTTCACGGAAATTCACTCCTGGAGTCTGGTGTTCTCTCTAACCCATACATTAATTTTCCATTCCCGCATTAGTCTAGTGTATGGATCCACGTGCTCTCTTTTAGTATTATCCTATTATAAGTGCCTTTTAAGATTGAATTCTGACATAGCTAAAGCCTTCCGCCAGTGCTCCAACAGTCCTAGAACGTCCTTGAGCAAGACCATGGGCTTGGAATTCAGGAAGAATGTTGCTATTCAGTGACATTCAGAATTGCCTCTGGTACTACACTATCACTTAGAATAAAAGCCAAGTCGCTCCCATATACAGGAATTTACAATGGTTTAGGAAGTAGATGGGGCTATGGTTTTAGAGTATTGCATTATTCATGAGATGGTTAGCTAGAACGGAACTCCCTAGTTAGAACCATGACTTGGGTGTGAAAGCCCTTGCCCTAGGAGTGAAAATTCTCACACCTGGCTTCTAAGACTATAGCTGACCTTAGACAGGGCTGACTTTGTCTCAGTTATTTTATTGCCCAGCTCCTTCCCATCTTTGTGTTTTCATTCCTCTGTTCTGTGTAAGAGTCATTAAGCATCCGGTTACCTCATTTGTACCTTGCGGGTATGTCACCCAACTTCCTTATTGTCTTCTGCGTAAAAAGTCTGATGCTCGATTTGACAAATACATTCAGATACTACACAACCTCTCCTGTGTGCATCTGTCTGTCAATTCATCCGACACTTTGCCCACCCGCGACTAGAGACCAGTTCCACGCAGACAAAGGGGCCCAGAGGGTCTGCGGCAGTAATTTATTTTTATTTCATTTTAAAAACATTTTAGGTGACAGATCTGACACAAACATACAACTGATCTTCAGCACAGATAAAATGAAAGCTGTGTTAGGCCACTGTCCTGGTTAGTTTTCACTGTCAACTCTTCTTCACCAGGGAAGAGAAGAGTCTGACTGAGGAACCACTCAGCTTGGACTTGCCTGTGGCCTTGTCTGCCTAAGGCTGTTTTGACTAATGACTGAGTGAAGGGCTCAGCCCCCTGTGGAAGGCACCATCCCTAGCTTGAGTAAGAAAGTTGGCTGAGCGAGCCAGGTGGAAACATTTCTCCATGGTTTCTGCTCCTGCCCTGATTTCTCTCAAGGATGGGTTGTGACCCGAAAGTATAAGCTAAATAAGCCTTTTCCCTTTCTAGCTGCTTTTGGTCACAGTGTTTGTTACAACAACAGGATTAAACTAGGCCAGCTACTCGGTGTGCTTACCACCTGTCCTGTGGGCAGTGCATAGGTGTTGCCTCGGATCACCCTTCTGTCATACATGATGTTCCCGTAACTCATAGGTTCTTCAACTCTGTAAAACAGAAAATTCTAAGTGAATGATAGAGTATATATATTACCATTAAGAACCTGTTTCAAAAGGATTTAGATGAAAACTATCTTACAGGGGCTGTGATTTCTACCCAGTGCTCTGAATGTCAAAGTGAAGAAATTCAATGAAGCGCGGGTAAACGGCGGGAGTAACTATGACTCTCTTAAGGTAGCCAAATGCCTTGTCATCTAATTAGTGATGCGCATGAATTGATGAACAAGATTCCCACTGTCCCTACCTACTATCCAGCGAAACCACAGCCGAGGGAACGGGCTTGGCGGAATCAGCAGGGGAAGAAGACCCTGTTGAGCTTGACTCTAGTCTGGAGCGACCAACCACTTACTGCTGAAGAGCACTTGCTCTCTCCAAACAGTCAGTTGGTTCCCAGTGTAAGTCCAGGTCCATGGAACTGTGTATCTCTGGCACTGTGTACATATACACAAGCAGACCAACACCCATACACATTCAGCAAATACAAACATCTAAAACTGTGCAAAGGAAACAGTAGCACAGTCCACAAAATATGGAGACAGAGCTACGGTTTATGTAATCGGTTTCCCTGAGTAGTCTTGGTTGTCCTGGAACTTGCTCTTTAGACCAGGTTCAGAGACCCGCCTGTCCTGCCTCCCAGGCTCTGGGATTAAAGGCTACTACCACCCAGCTAAACATTTATTACTTACAATAATTTCATGTTAGGGACTATTACTCCTACTGAACTGAAGAGAAACAGAAATGATCTGTCCAGACTCCCCTTGCTGGTAAGACACAGGGGTTTGTTTAGGCTTTAAATACTGAAGGCCATTCAACAATTGTAAAAAGGGCTTAATAAATTGGAGTCTGTCCTAAAAGCTCCATTCAGGGATTGAAATGTACATTTAATAAAGGAATCAAGTGTTTAACAGAAAGTCAACTTTACTCTGGAGTCCTTCAGTGCTCTCCTGTGCATAGCTGTGAGACTGGCCTCACCACACCCATGACTCACTGTCAGCAGTGGGGCTGAGCTGATAGACACTGAAGCGTCTCTGGAACATGAGCACACAGCATGCTTTTCTGCCCATGCTGCTTGGTCTCAGGCGGGGTCCAGCTCAGCTGGACGCTCCTGTGTGGGAGCCCTCTCTTTTCTAGCCACATGTGTGACGTCCAGAGCCTTACTTACAGTTGTTCCCAGCTACTATCTACACTCCCTAAAGGCTCAGCTTTCTTTTGTCCATAGAGCAGTTTTTCCCAACCTTCCTGATGCTGCAACCCTTTACTACAGTTCCTCATGCTGTAGTGACCCCAGCCATAACAGTATTTCCTCGCTACGTCCTAAGTGTAATTCTGCTACTGTTATGAACTGTAATCTCTCCTACGTGCCCGTCCACCCAGCCCACGGTGGGAGTTGAGACTTATAGGTTGGGAACCCTACCTTAGATGACCCCATGCACGTGCAAAGCTTCAGTTATAATCGACACTCCAATTCTATTTTACTTTTAGTTAGTACTCTCAACTTCAGCTGCCTAAAGACATCTTACTAGGATGCCTAGAAGGCAAACTCAAACTAGACTCTCCTCTCATTCCAACTTACTCCTTCAGATGATTTCCACTTCATTAAATGCTGCCAATAACCACAGCTGACACTTTCTCGAGAACACCGGGAGTCATCTATGACTGCTTTTCCCTATCCGCCGTCTGGCGGCAGTCACTGACTCCATGCTGCATTGTCCTCACAGCCTTCCAGGGCTCGCTGCCATCACTATCTTTTACCTGGACTGCCAAAAACCCCTCTTAACTGACTGGGACATTCTTCCTCAGTGTGTTCTATATCCACTGACGCCAGTGACATTTTAGAAGAGAGACTGTCCAAGTGGCACTGACTTGGTTAATGCCCCCTGCTATTAAATAATAAGGGAAGATACCAGTTCAATTATCTATCAAAACAAAAAACCATGACACCAAGTGTTGATAAGGATGTAGTGTATTTGTTTAAATATTTTTGGAGGTTTATTGTACTTGTTCACATTAAAATATGTGTATGTATATGTAAATGTTCACATTCCTAAGAACCTGCCTCAGAAGTAAAAGGCCCAGTACATACAGGTGTCTGCCAAACCTCATTCTTTGTAGCAACAGCTAGCTGCAAAGCGAGCATCTATCAACAGTGCAAAGTCTGAACAATGATGGTTACACCCGTACTCTGCATTGCCATGATACTATAGAAAACAACTGAGCATTCCAATTACTAGGAAGGCAGAAGAGAATCAGCCTTGTGTATGTTACTGTTGCTATGAGATAAACTGTGATGGTTCATTTTGACTTGATTGACTGGACTGAGATACACCTAGGAGATTAGTGAACCAGACTTCTAGGTGTCGGTAATGTTCCAGAGGTGATTAGGTCAGGAGCTCTCTGACTCAATCAGTAATTTAGACCACTGGTGGATTCAGAATTTGAACAGACTATGGAGAAGTGGAGTATAAAAAGTTGGCTTTAATGGATGAAGTCATTAGGAGTAGGACACTGGAGGGTGCATCTTGGTTCTGACTCTTTCCTGTTATTTCCTCCTCTGCTTTCTGGCTGCCATGAAGTGAGCATCTGTTTGCTCACACACCTTCCACCACGATGCTCTGCCTCACCTCTGCAACATGGAACCAATGACCATGCAACAGATTTCCTGTTGGCTAAAATAAATTCCTCTCTCTCCTCTGCTAGTTTTCTTGGTATCTGTTCAGTGATGGAAAGTCCAGTCTCTCTCTCTCTCTCTCTCTCTCTCTCTCTCTCTCTCTCTCTCTCTCACACACACACACACACACACAGATGTTGTGTGTGTCCAGTCTTACATACACAGACACACACACACACACAGGTGGTGTGTGTGTCCATGAGAAGCCATGAATTTGAATATAAATATGTGAACCTGAAAAGAAGTACAGATAAATGCATACAAAACAGGTAACATGGCTTGCCTTAACGAGAGGCAGAGAGGGGGATTGAGGTATACATCATAAAAATACCCTAGGCATGAATGCACTATTAGATGCTTTTTATGAACATGTATGTGCATGTACAAAAAGAAAATACTAGAAAAATATATTTAAAGCTTATTTAATATAAAAAAAGAACAACAGACAGTGGCTAAACAGTGAAGATGCAAAAGTGAGCAGGAGATGATTAACTGTCTTCATTCATCTACCGTTAGTCCCTGTTGTTTCTATAAGGGTACTTTACCCTTATAAGCTGAAAACCAACAATGAGGATAATTTAACCCCACCCCTACCCCAGCTGTCACCTTTTCTCCTCCTCTGCCCTCTCTGTTTCCAGCACTGCTAGCATATAAAGGAAAGCTGACCTGAGCCTCTCTCGTTGGCTTCACACAGCTTGCCCCTGCTACTCTCCCATGCCTATGTGGGTCCCTCTCCTGCTCTCCCTGTTTTCTAGCCACATTGGCCTTTCAGAGTCTTCAAACAGCCTTGACTTCTCTCTCTCTCTCTTATGGGAGTTTTGAACATGTGATTTCTTCTAATGTCCAAATCCATTTGGCTATTTCTAAAGATCCTTCTACAGGCCCCCCAAGCTCCCACAGGAATGGTGGCCTTCTATGCCCTCCCAGAATGTGTTGCTTCTCTGTTGGTGTAGCAGTGACAGGTTTAGTGCCCGGCTTTTGAAATTTTTGGTAGATTCCTAAGGGCAATGCCACAGACTTTTTTCATAAGGTTTTGTTGGTGCAAATTTATTTATTTCCTGTGTAACTTCCTTGGGGTGCAGTTTTCCTCCTAGTACCTTCTGTAGGGCTGAGTTTGTGGATAGATACTGTGGATGGCATCATTCCATGGTCTGGAGTGCTATAGAGGATAAAAAGGGGGAAAGCAAGGTGAATACTGGCACTCATCTTTCTTTGCTTTGTGACTGCAAATGCGATGTCCACAGCCATGTCACTTTCCCTGCTGTGATGCATCCCCTTGAACCGGAAGCCAAAATAAACTCTTCCTCTGTTAGCTTTGCTTCTGTGCAGTATCTGGCCATTGCAAGCAGACAGAGGAAACTAACAGAGCCCTACTCCAGCCTCTGCTCTGTCCTCACAGCTTCTGACTCAGCCTCCCTGCCTCCTTTCACTTGTGTGGGCTCCCTGAGACAGGGTCCCACTCAGACAATTCAGGATAAACTCCTCATTTTAACATCTGAAATTTAACTATACTAATAAGAGCGTTTGACCTCACACGGTAATGCCTTCACAGGTTCTGGGGATCATGTGAGGACATCTCTAGGAAGCCATCAATATTTTGTCTGTCACGATAGTGTTAAGCTTCATTTGGTCGGTGTCAGACAAAAGGGATGGTGCAGTTTTTTCATTTCTTGGAATTAAAAATACTCACTAGAAGGTTCACAAGCTCTTTACGAGGAGCTTGTAAAACAAGGCTGTCACTTTTTGGTTTGGGCACATGCCTATAGGTGAATTTAACTGTGTTGATGTGTTTGTAATCTGCTGAGTTCTCTTAGCTGAAATACTTGGGATGAGATGTATTTCCGATTTTTTTTCTCATTTGGAATATTTGCATGTAAATGACTCAAATGTAAGCATGCTTCATATATGCCTACATACATAGCCTGGAGATAATTACATACAGTTTTTTTTTAACTGTACCTGTATTCTGACTATGACAAGTCACCATAATATCTTATGTGGGATTTTTCTGCTGTGGTATTGTGTCACTCAAAGATCTTTTGGTTTGGGGACTGGCAGGATTGCTCAAGGGTTAAAAGCCCACACTGCTCTTGTAGAGGAGTAGAGTTTGGTTCCCAGCACTCATGGTTCCCAGCACTCAATGGTTCCCAGCAGCTCACAACCATCTGCAACTCCAGCTCCGGGGGTTCTGATGGCCTCTTCTGGGGTCCACTGACACCTACACCCCATGCACACACACAGACATTCACATAGATGTCTAAAAAGCTTCAGGCTTCCAGATTAGGGATGCCCATTCTGTTAAAACTTCTTGTCTGTAAACAAGAGAACCTGTATTCAAATGCTTTCTTTCCAGGTTTATAATTTATTGTGTCACAAAAAGGCAGAAGCCCTTAAACCACATCTGGCTTGTACTGTTTTTAAATTTTTAACTTTCTCAGAGGAAAAAAAAAAGAGATATTCCCATTTCTGTATAGGTGAAATTGGCTTCTCATATCTAAATATAATACTGGGATGCAGCCCAGTCACATATCTAATCAAGATAACTTGTAATTTTGCTCCCTTTAAACACAATTATACAGTCTAGCCATGTATTACCTGGAAAACTTATTTACTACGGTCAAGGTCGATATAGAAACTTTTGAACGAGACTGGACTAAGGAGGGACTTTGTGGGAGACTGGACTAAGGAGGGACTTTGTGGAATGGAGGCATACTGACCTAGAGATAATGACTCTGTGCATGTGGCTATACAGTCAATCACCAGCAAAGTTAGCTAACGACACCCCCAGAATAAGCTCACTTCCAAGGGTTATCATGGTTTTAGGATTAAGGGTCTCAATTAAGCTACTTTGTAACCACTTTCATGAAACATTTGCTATGGTTTCTGCATTGCTTTGATACACAGATAAGTTAGTCAACATGTTACTTCAACATAAAAAAAATCAACTTGTTACAAAAAAAAAAAAAATCAGACATCCTATTGCTTCTGCCTCTGGGATAACAGGTCTGTCTCAGGCCTGGCTGAGGGTTACAAGTTCAACCACCACTTCAATTTACACTGAGCACTTCCTATGTGTTAGGCAAGGTTCTAGGTGAACAAAAGGTGTAGAGCGAAAGCTTGCATTCTCAAACCCTGCTATTCCAAAACGTGAAGCTTATAGAAAGAACTCTGAAATCTTTATTACATATACAGGCCTGAATATTTGCAAACATTCACTAGGGTAACTGTATGTTTTATGGTCCTGCATGGAGGGCTAACCTAATTCCACCCAGTCTGGTATGAAAGGCTAGCTTTATGTGGCTGGCTTTCTCAGTTGGTACATGCTATCCTCTGTGCTTCATTTTCCTCATCTGCATGATGGAGTGACACCAACTTGGCCGAACTGTGGACTAAGAATGTGTAGGTGAATGCCCCCGTATGGTGTTTGGTGGTGTCCATAACCATTCGTGTACGTGTCGTGGCTCAGACCAGCTGTGCCTCTGTTTAACCACATAGCTGTGTAGACACGGGAAAGCAGAAGGGATGCAAAAACGGAGACCAGACAGGAGCTACTTTGGTCACTCACGGCTGCAAAATGCTGTCTCGGTGGCGGCGGCGCTGGCAAGCCACGGCCCGGGGCCTGCTGGAATAGGTGTAGAGGCCTGAGGCCTCGGCTGTCCGAGGGTTAGGGTCTGTCATCGCCGAAGCCTGGTTGAGCGTCGAACTGCTTCCCCTCCGGTGAAGGTGGGCTCTGAAGCAGGTTGGGGCTAAGGAGTCGTCGTAGTCGGAGACTTGTAAGTAGTGCCAAGGGCAGGGATGCTGCGACCCGAGAGGACGCCGCTCTCGGAGAAACGGGCGGAGCGCGAGGGGGACAGTTGCGCCCCCATCGGTTGCCGAGCAACCCGAGGTTCCGCCTGGAGGCAGGAACTCCAGGCAGTTCCGGCCAGCTGGGTTTCCGGAAGGGTCTGTAGTAAAGGGCACTTCCGGCTCGCGGCCCCGCCCACCTGCTGGTCGTCGGGCGCGCTGGTGCAGTGGCCGCTTCTTGGCAGGCAGGGCCGCCCAAATGTTGGTGGCGGCCATTGGGGCGAAGGTAACGCCGTTTGGCCCGGCGCGGGGGCTGCTGTCAGCGCCATCCCAGCAGGCCCATGTGCTCCTGATCTTTCAAGGGCCTCCCCCGGTCGTTTCTTCTCCTGCCACGCCGCCGCGCTCCAGGCTCCCCGGGCGGTGACACGCCCTTGGCAGCCTGGCTCCCCGCTCTGTTACGCGCTGGGGCACAGGCGGGCGGGGCGGGCTGTCTCCTGTTTCCCGTTTCCTCCTCCGCTAACTGGCGTGGATTGCCACGCCTGCCTTCTCCACTCACCTTGGGCTCTCATTGGGCCATCCTTTGGACTTGTAACGTTTGGAAAGGGCTGGGTAGGTTGTTGATCAAGCAGGTTTCCTTTATGCTTTCATCCTGCAGGCGACCAAGAGCAACGCGTTTTAGGATTTAATTTTAAAACTTTAAAGAGGTTAATTTTTTTTTAATGTGTAAAGTGTATGCATCCCTTGTGATTATGTGGGTTTGCAGTTAACACCTTCAGTGCAGCTAAGTCCTACCTTGGCTTTAATCGCTCTTCTGCAGTGTACTAGCCCAGCAACACGTGGGCGAATGGTTATAATTTCTGTGCTTATATGCTTTGTTTTTCCAGTCTACAGAAGTAGAATTTATCCCTTAGGGTTTGTAAGGATTTAAAGTGTTAATCGAAGCTTCAGTACTTAGAACTGTACCTGCAAGTTTACCGTTTAAAGCAGACAGTCACCATTCTATAAGTATACTAAAAAGTGTGTGGTAAATGCTATAGACAGACACTGCTGAAGACTTTCAGTCTGACTGATTTTGAGGAATCTTTTGAGAAAGTGACATTGAAGTGAATATAATGTCGAGGTTAGCATCTGGGGAAAAGGTACCTCTTGAATGTCGTGGATGGGGCCATTTCTTAGAGGCTAAAAGCAAGCTTGTCGATCCGAGTTTGCACCAGAACCCACACGGAGTAGCAGAGACAAAATTCAGACGCACACACTAACAAGTGGGTGTGATCAGAGGTTCATAAGTCTGAGATGTAGAAATCCAGGAGGGTGTGTGTTGACGACTTGCAGAAATACTAAAGAAAAGTTGACATAGGTTTGTAGAAATGTTGAACAGTTTATCAGAATGTTTTTGCCCCCTTGGAACAGGAAACCAGTTCCAAACAGCTAAAGCAATAAAGTGTTCTCTCACTTAAGTTCAGAGATAAAATCTGGGCTTTGAGTACCCTGTTGTCCAGGAGAAAGGGGGAGCAAATGAGTTATTTAACTAGGGAAGAGTGGGTACTGAGTGGGTAGCTAACTGTGCCATCCAAGCCATAACTGGGGTTTATTAATAATGTGATAGCTACTAAACGTTCTGTAGGTTTCTACCCACAGTCTGGTTCTCTTTATTTGACTCCCAGGGCAATCTCATTTACTTCTTTGGTTATAGTAGCACTTATATATTTGTGATAATAAAATCTTTTGTGGAGAGTCTCTCTCAGGTGACAATCCCAGATATCTGTGTTTGGCATGATTGTCTTGCATCCAGTTGTCTGAAATTCGATGATTTGGCCCAAAGGATTTTGAGTATTTGCTATATGACAAGCACTAGTCAGTCATTGGAAACTAAAGGTTTAGAAGTTTTGTTTGTCTTTTTTTTTTTTTTTGTAATTTAACACTTTTGCCTGTGTGGAATTTATATTTTGATAGATGAATCGTAAAAAACAAGGCAAGGGAGCAAAATTTAGCTGTTATAAGAACCAAGAGAAAAAAAGTGCAGCATGAAAGGTTGGGTATAGGGACGGAGGGATTTTAGGCTCATTAGAGAAGGCTGAAGAAGGATGCTCTCCTCCCAGCAAAGATGAGAAGGCGGTGAAGTAATGAAACTTCAGACTGGCAGAACATTCCATATCAAGGAAGCAGCAGGAACAGAGCTCTCAACATCAGTCATGTTCGAAGACATAGAGTGGGTGGAGCCTTGAGGACGAAGACATAGAGTGGGCAGAGCCTTGAGGACAAAGGGAAAATGACATCACTAACCACGTTGTCAGTTCCAAAAGTCAGTGGGAAGGCTTGGGCATTTACTCGAGGGTTAAAGACCACTATGAGGTTTGAGTAGAAGTTTGGCAGTTTGTTTAAAAAGGACCCTCCCGACTCCGGTTTCTTCATTGAGAATCAACTACTCTGTGGCAGAGGCAAGGAGACTGTTACCCAGTTTTCCTGGCCAAGAGGGGGACAGAAACTAGCATTCAGGGGGCAGATAATCTGGGGAGATGCCTGCGCTGTCCTGAAGGCTGAAACAAATGGACCGGACATGGTCATACAAGAAGGAAAGAAGCCAAACATGATTCTTAAGGGCTATGGGTAAATGTTGCACAATGTGCAGAAAAACTTGCCCAAATGTCTTGGCTGATTTTGTCCAGAGAGGATTAAGTTAATATGAGGCTCACCCTCAGGTCCTCACTCATGCTAGCCAGGCCAGTGCTCAATCGACAAATGTACTTTCCCAGTTTAAGAATTTGACCTTACTGTAGCTGGCAGTTAAGAGTAAGAGAAGATGGCCTTAAGGATTTAGACATTTCGCGTGTGCATTTTATTGTCTTTTTCATTGTTGTTCCATCTTTGGATGAACTTGAACTGTGTATGTAATTTTCTTTTCATTTCATCGTAGAATTCAGCAGGTAACTAATTAAAAGCCAAGCAAATTATCAGGCTGTCCTCATTACAGCCCCTATCCCTTTCAATCCTGGTTGCGGTTCTCAACTCCAGTTTTTCTCTTCCTACATTAGAAAGGCTCCAGGTCAAAGCTTTGTGCTTGACTTAAATGTCCTGCACAGAAGTTAACAAAATGTTTTGAAGAGGGAAAGCAACAGGAAGTTCTGTACTACTTCCCGTGTTTCTCCCCTGCCTAGGATTCTAGTCCTTTAAACCCTGGATATACCAGCCAGTCTCCGTAATGGGGATTTTAACACAGCAGACACTATGCTCCATACTTTACATATGTAATTTCATTTAGTTGTAATGATATCAATTCTAACATTCCCATTTGTCAGGCAAAACTGAAATCTGAAAGGACCTTAGCAAGGTCATAAGTAGGGCAGTGACAGGTAGGATTGAATGCTCGTCTGTTTGATCCCACCCCTGCACAGTGTCAGCTCCTGGTGCTCATGGTCTCAGTCCTGGGACCTCCTGGTTCTTACTTCCTTTGCAGTCTCCCTTTCCTGCTTCTCATTCCCCATATTTCGATAACCACACAGTCCAGACTCCTTTTTTTTTTTACTTCCTCAATAGTTCTTTATTCTTTTTAATATGTTCTACTTTTAGAGATAAAGTGTCCCTATGTAGCTGGCCTCAAACTCACAATCCTTCTGCCTCAGCCTCCCAGGTGCCGGGCCTACAGGTGTATGCCACCACACCTGGGTCTTCTGTTTTTGCATCTTTCCAGCCTTTGCTTGATTGTCTTGCTCCTTTCTGCCTTATGGAACCACAGAACGTCACGCCTGAGATGGGGCTCTGACCATGCCTGTTCCCTCCTCCGATACCACATTGCTCACAGGTTCAGGGCCCTTACACTGTACCCCAGACAGCACTGTTAGCTTCCTGCCTGCCTTCTGACCACAGGTGCTGTAGCACTGCCTGGCAGACTTGGGCAGCATCTCCCTTCCATGCTGCTCAGTGCTTCCTCCTCGGTCCTTCTCCCAGGTTATTTTCTGTTGACATTTCAGATCTCAGCTTCTTCCATAGTTTTCTCCATGAAGGGACTTCTGATCTTCTGGTTCATGCTCTTCTAGATTTCAGTCACATTTGCGTCTTTTCCTCAGCACAAGGCATTGAGTAGGGCTCATGGATGCATTGTTTCCACAGTGAGGCCATGTGCTTACTGAGGGATTAGGTCCTACTGGTGTCTGCACCCTTGCCAAGTAGATTGAGTTTGCTGACTGAGTCAGCCTCAGCGGTGTGCATTTTACCCAGGAAATGAAGGAGCATCTCTTCTCTCTTTGGTGTGAGTAGTTTGAGCAACTGAGTGCAGCTTCCAAATGTTTCCACGTACAGAGAACAGAAGACAAGAGAGCTTGCTTGGGAGGTTCACTGTTCAGCAAACACTAAGCAGCTCCCTGGAACCAGGTAAACCCATGAGCTCTGGGGAAACATGGAACTTTCTTCCTACTATCGAGGGTTAGATAAGTGAACCAGAAAAGGAAGAAAGTGAAGCCAAAGTGCTTAGATGAAAACATGACACGCTACAGAAGGTCATCCCAAGGGGCTGCCTTGGATTAAAAGGCAGAAAAAGCCCAAGGAAATAATATTCAACAGAGACTGGTGTGACGCAGAAAAGACTCAGCACATAGTGTGTGCTGGGTGAGCAGGCCAGGCAGACGGTGATGGCCAAGTCACTGTTTGGAAGCAAGCTTGTTATATTGAGGAGCTGAAGGTGGCCAGAATTAGGAGTTCCAAGGGGGAGGAGTTGGGATTGAGCTCTGAGAGTGTCTGAGGTGGTGAGCAGTCAGATACTTCTAGCCTGGAGCTAGAACAGTAGCAGAGAAAATAGAAGAGGTGCATTTGGGATATTTTGGAAATTTAAGATAACATAGTGTTTTAGCTTTAACTCTTGAGAGGACACATCTAGAGTCATCAGGAAGGGATCAGTTAAAGGATTGCCCAGATTGCATTGA
The DNA here is from genome assembly GCF_000001635.26 of Mus musculus. Lineage (NCBI taxonomy): Eukaryota > Metazoa > Chordata > Mammalia > Rodentia > Muridae > Mus > Mus musculus. Next base: position 7,941,169 of record NC_000083.6, on the reverse strand, counting down.
CTTGTGGGCATGTCTGTAGGGGGATGGATTGTCTCGGTTGCATTCATTAATGTATAGAGCCCAGTCCACTGCTGGAAGCACCATTCCCTCGGCAGGGGGTCCTGGGCTGTATCTCTAAGCATGGGTCTATAACCAAGCCAGCAAGCAGCATTCCTCTATGGTTTCTGCTTTACGTTCCTGCTTGTTTTCCTGCTCTGACTTCCCTCAACAATGGATCAACCTATAAGATGAAATAAATCCTTTCCTTCCCTGAGTTGCTTTTGGTCATGAGTTGTATTTGTCACTGCAGCAGAATGAAACTGGAACACTTAGTAAAGCATTGTATATGGGGGCAAGGACTAGACAGACACAGGAAGGTCGCCATGCTTCCAACTCAAGCGAAATAAAAACGTACACACAGTTCACTGAGATGCTTGCTGTCAGAGGGATGAGATGCCCAGAGTTCTGTTCTGGATATGCTACTTCTGAAATTGATGGCCACTGTCATGTTGGTAGGTTATAGCTGTGAATGACCAGTTCCACAGAAAGATTGGAGTAGAGAGAAAGTTGGTGTTTAGAGAGGGCCAAAGACATGACAGGCAGACAAGCAAGAGAATGTGGTCTGTGGAAAGCTTCCTACATTTTCAAGCTCGTGTATGAAAATATGTGACAGATTTTTCCACACTGATGATCTTAAACATCTCCATGCTACTATCAACTTCAAAAGCTAAAGCCAGTAAATCCCTCTAAACTTGAAATGTTGAAAGGCATCCCAGTACTAACCACACTCAAAGAAAACTTCTGTCCTCTTCTACAGGAAACATTAAAGAATATAATAGATACATGTATATATTTTAATATATGATATATTGATATATACATGTATATACATATATATTAAAAGGTGTATCTTATATATTTCTTCTTAGGAAGAAAGTACTTAAATAGTCTTTAGTTAACACACAGAGAAATGTATTGGGAAGTTGATAAAAATGTATTCTATTTAAGTGGAAATTTTTGTGAATTTTTCTAGTCTTCTTCAGTTTATAATTCATAATGTGCTTTTCATCCTGGATAAGCATCTGCGTTTGTGATTTAATTTGTATTTGCAAGCGTTTCTTTTTCCTATAGAAAAACTCCAGAATCATGTAAACATCGGGTCCTTTGAACTTGGTTCTGGCCCACAGGAGCCTGGCTCTCAGGCTGACCGTGGTGTGCCAGAGGTTCCTTGAATCTGGTGGTGATACTCAGAACGATAGACCTGCTTTTCAATTTCCTACAGGACTGAGAGCCAGACAGGATGCTCTGATCATTTCCTTTTGATCTAAGGGCTGTGGTGATTCTCTTGAGTAAGAGCCAGGGGGAGCACGCGCTCACCAGTCAGAGTAAAACCATGACTCAGAGTGTGCAGAGTCGCGCCCGTCTTCTTGGGAAGTTTTCAGTATCAAAACATGTTGTGTATTTGAGTGAAAGGTAAAATTCACATTCAGTGGATGGAAATTTCTTGTAAGAAGATATAAAACCCCCTAACACTTTCTATTCTTGAAAATGAGAGTTATTTTTGCCAAAGGATCTGAGACCTGAGTGCATATATAGATATTTTTAAATTGGTAGGTTATGCTAAAGCGTCTGATTCTGTGATTTCATTCACCAGTTTTCATCTTCCCCTAAACTATGCGCCGTGGTTTTAAAAACACAGGATGTGTGGGCTGGAGGAATTAAAAGTACTTTTAGATTTGCAAAATTTTAATTTAAAGCCATGAGTTTCTTTGTCTTAATATCTGCTTTCTTGATTGGATTATTTTGTGGTTTTAAAAACATTTCAGATTTGTAAAACAGAACAGACTTACTACAGAAGGAGCATAGAATCAGAATCCAGCCCAGCACATTGCCCCTTCTCTTGGGAAACAGGCACAGGAGGGCCTGTACTGTTAGGGGATAGGCTGGCTCCTGATCGTTTCACTGATGCAGGTTGGTTTGATCTGAGTACTGAAGCGCAATGTTATGGGATTTTCATTGTGGTTGGAAATAATATGGTATGGCACTCGAATTGTGTTCTTCCTAAGACTTGGGTGCCGAAATCTTTAACAGACAGTAAACTTCCTCAGCCTCAGGCCTCAGCCCCCTGAGGTTTATACAGCTGAAATCTGTTCCTTTGGGACTTTTAAAGATTGGGATCATTTGTCTAGTCAACAAAAATTATAGCAGACTGTAGTAGCAAAAACACCCCTGTAAATTGTAAAATTGTGCATCTTACTCTAGAGAGATCCCCTCTCAAACGTCTGTGCTGCTATAACTAAATCCAACTGTTCTTGCCTAAGGATCATCACAGGCGATGGCTTGCGTGTAGAGATTCCTTCTATTACCTGGAATCTTAGACAGATCATTTCTAAAATGGTTTCAAGTGTGATTTATGGGGATTGATGTCAGACTACTCATACCCACAGGAGAGAGAAAACTTCTAAAATGTCGTGTCACTCCTGGAGATGAAAGAAATTTGTGAATGAATTTGATAATAAATATTTCTGGACATGGAAAACCACAGAAAATTACTGAGAGAAATCTTAAATGGCTAAAAGAGGGCTTCATTCATTTTTATTTGGTTTACTGTGTTTTACCAATACTGTTGATTTTTAGGTTTTAACTTATGTCCTGTGTCTTTAGATTTTTAAATCATGTTGTAAAGGCCTGTTTTATTCTGAGGTTATGGAAGAAGCTTATTCCTATTTATTCTAGAACTCTGAATTTTCTATTTCACATGCTACATTAAATCTTCTATGCACTGTGAGACACTGTTGCGGTGTTTTATTTCCTCAGACAGCCATTCCTCTTAGACTGTCTACAAAGTGTCTGTGCTTCCCACAGTTTGACTGTCAGCACTATGAGCTGAGCCTTGCCTCTGTTCCCTCCTGTGGGTTGGAGTCTCTCTAAGCCTCCATCCCCCTGTTTCCTTAAGCATGGCCCTTTCCTGTCATTTTCCCTGTCTTCAATTCTTCTTGATTTGAGATTGGAGATATATGAGATGTGGTCTTTACATGAGTTTATTGCATTGTAGTGAGTAACACAAACCCAGAAAGCAAACCCAAGCAATCCCTTATAGTAGCTAGAAAGCCCCAGCAGACCTCCTCTCAGTGCTTTCCATAGATCTGGGGTCACAGGCACACATAGCCACACCCACCTTTTAATGGGAGCGCTAGGTCTGATCTTGGGTTCTCATGCTTGTGCAATAAGTATCTCTACACGCTGAGCCATCTCTCTGGTCCCCATATCAAGCCTGTATTCTGTAGCAGAGAAAGTACAGTGTCTCAGCCTATACTCAAGATATTGCTGAGTGATTCACTGTCTTCTCTAGCGAGCTGTGTACACGCTGGCCTCCTCACTCTTGCTCCTTTTGCAGAAGAGGAGTTAAAACCACAGAATTCAATTAATGAAGAACCTTCAGCTACCTGAGATCCTATCCAATGTGGCTTCATGCGTGGTGGATAGGAGGAAAGCACGCACTGGCAGCTCTCCCAACAAGATTATAACCAGGCGTTTATCTAATTTTTTTTTACATTTTTAAAAGAATTATGTAATTATATATAAGTACACTGTAGCTGTCTTTAGACACACCAGAAGAGGGTATCATATCTCTTTATAGGTGGTTGTGAGCCACCACGGGGTTGCTGGGATTTGAACTCAGGATCTCTGGAAGAGCAGTCAGTGCTCTTAACCACTGAGCCATCTCTCCAGCCCCCTAGTTATTCTTTGAAGTGTGCATTAATATAAGCAGTATTAGACATTCCCATGCCCAGCGTTTCCAAGCACTGTGGCCATCAGCCATTGCTTGGTACATTAATGTTGCCAGACCTAGCTGCTGACCCCAACTACTGCAGGACTTGCCATCGTGCCATGCTCTTACTGGGCTTAAGCTTTAAGCAATTGTTCTTGCCTCTAGCAAACATTCCCAATTTTGGTAAATTTCCCTAAGCCAACATATCTAGGTCAGCTTCAATTTATTTAAGTCCTAGGGTCAGGGACAGTGTGTGCTTTTGAAAATAATTACAGTACATTGTGTGTCACCCTCCTGCCCATCCCCTCTTTATAGGAGGAAAAAAAAATTTTTTTTTCTTTTTTTTTGGTTTTTCAAGACAGGGTTTCTCTATATAGCTCTGGCTGTCCAGGAACTCACTCTGTAGACCAGGCTGGCCTCGAACTCAGAAATTCACCTGCCTCTGCCTCCCAAGTACTTGCTAACACCCGGTGTCCGACTTCCAGTCTCCAGAGCCATGGACAAGGCATTGCTGCTGTTCAGTGCTCCCTTCCAGCTACAGTGGTTGTGGCTGCCTCACAAACAGACATACATGGAAACAGAGTTAAGAAGTCCAAATTGGAAGCATCAGTGGGCCACATAGAAACAAGTGAGTCCCACACCATGCGATATTTGAAATGGTCACCACAACTTCTCTTTACTGATCAAAGAAAGACATCAGCGAGACTTTACCATGAGAAGCTGTGGATATCTGACATAAACTATACTGGGGCTTCCAGTCTCTCACTGTTGCTTTTTAAAATATAGGCAGCTAGCCAGGCATGATAGTGCATGTCTTTAACCCCAGCACCTGGGAAGCTGGGGATCTCTGAGCTCAAGGTCCGTCTGCCCTACACAGTGAGTTCAGAACTACACGGAGAAACCCTGTCTCAAACAAACAAACAAACAAACAAACATACAGGCGTTTGAGAAGGGTTTGAGGAAGGGTCGCATGGAGGTCAACTCATTAGTAAAGTGGGAATACATCTAAAACTTTCCAGTTTGTCATCTTGGTTAGCCTCTGCAGGTGATGCTCTGGTTTTCATTAGCAAATCACTAAGAGCCATTGTGGTGATGTGGCCTCTAATCCCAGTACTCAGCAGGCTGGGGCAAGAAGGGTTTACATCTGGGACTGCTTGGCAACAGAGAAATCCTGTCTCAAATAATTTCATATATATATACATGTATATATAGTATATGTCCATATATCCATATATATGCACAAACTCTGTCATCTATTATCTATCTATCTATCCATCATCTATTATCCATTCACTATCTATGTATCCATCCATCTGTCATCTGTTTGTCTGTCTGTATCACTAAGAACATGGTGGGAGATCATTTTTCCCCAATTCTGAAAGACTCAGTGTGATGCCTGGCTCATGGTAGGTACCAAAGTCATAACTCAGCTCTAAGAAAGGGTTGCTCTTACTCACTGACCGGTCAGAGGGCGGTGGCTTGCCCTTTAAGATTGATTTGTTGTTGATGCTTAATAGAGCATAAACAAGATTTCCTTTTACTTTATGTATTATGTTTTGCCAGTGTGTATGTATGTCCACCACAGGCATGCCTGGAGGGTGGAAGAGGCCCTCAGATTCCCTGGAACTGAAGTTACACATGGTTGTGAGCTGCCATGTGGGTGCTGGGAACTGAGCCCAGGTCCTTTGCAAAAGCAACAAGTGCTCTTAGCTGCCGCCCCCACTTATCTATCTGTCTGTCTGTCTATCTATCTATCTATCTATCTATCTATCTATCTATCTATCTATCTATCTATCTATCTATCTATCTATCTAGAGATGGGTTTCTCTGTGTAGCTCTGGCTGACCTGGAGTTCATGCTATGGACCAGGTTGGCCTCTAACTCAGGGATCTCCCTGCCTCTGCCTTGTAAATGCTGCGATTAAAGTCGTGTGCCACCACTGACCAGCTTATTAGCGTTATTAGTGTTACTTTTGACCATGATGCATGGGCGACCCAATTTACAACCTGGCTAAGCAAATGCTCAATAAATCACCTCTGGGCAGGAATCAGGAACTTTTTAACTTGGTAGTGAGACATCACCCAAATCATGAGTGTACACCATATCTTATAAAAATGTCCAAATCACGAGTGTACACTGTATCTTATAAAAATGGATATAATTAGGAAGATTGGAGCCCTATGCTTTAAAACATTTACATAAACATATTGGTCATTGAGTAGTAAGAGTCTAATATACAAACATCCCTCCTTATGCTTGCTAATGATAAAGGACATCACAGAACCGAAATGTGTATAGACACTGGAAAGTCTGTTTCACTCAGATGCAAGCTTTACATGTGCCAGGTTATCTTGTGTCCTATACTTTTCCCTGTCCCCTGAATGACTGCTTGCTGAAAAAAGTGGCTCAAATCCCCAGAGAACAGAGACTACATCTCCTGGACACTACCTTCCTGAGGTATGCGTTGGCCCACAATGAGTGTATAGTGAACAGACACTGGCTGAATGGAACAGTGTGTGGATAATGTTCTTGGCGGATTTTTATTTGAGGCAAAGGATATAACATCAGCAAGTAATAAACTGTCTAAAGGAGGAGGGCAGTTTATTGTGACTAATAAATAAACTCTACTGAAGTCTTATACAAGACTCCCCAATGCATACAACAGTGCTTACCACTACACAGCTGCACAAGACATGACTGAGCTGCAGAGGCTCAAAGTACTCTGCGTGAGTTACTACTAACAGAATGCATTTCCACCACGCCACCCACATTCCATTAGATGACTGAAAGACCTTCTCCCAGTGCGGCTGATGGGTCACACACCAAGTACAGTGTCTTCCAGTCTGTTCCCTTCTATGATGCTGACTCGTCTCAAGCCTGCTTAGGAGAAGATGCATCAGAGGCTCAGACATTTCCACCTACATGCAGCTGGCGGCTAATGTGAACACAGGCATGGCATTTGCTGTAACATTAAGAAAAGTAAAAACTCTTTCTACTTAATAGAAACAAGTGCCTGAGGACAAAAAAACAACATACAGAAGTGAATGCATGAAGGGATGTACGCAGACACCCTTTGCATCTAATACCTTGCATATAATAATACATTTTATACATTTACTACATATTGCACAAACCCGGTTACACACAGGCAAAATTTGGTGTCACCGTGTGAGCCATCCTCACAGAGGAGAGCCGCACACTGAGTTCTGAATGAGCTTATCTGTGACTCAACAGACAGTTCTCTGCAGTCGCATCTTCACACACAAGTTAGCCATGGTACAAGGCTTTCTTAAATGTAGGATTCTCTAGCACAGCAGAGTTGGTCAGCCTCAAAGACTAAGTGGCTGTGTTGTGGCCCAAGACAGTCCAGCTTAGCCTTCTGCATGGACTCGGACACTGTCCTCAACTGGTGTAGCTCAGATCTCCCCTGAGTTTCTATAGAGACATGGACAGTCTGACTGTGTGTCCAGTGCTCAGTCACAGAAGACAATCTGTGTCCACCAGGTGTCCCTTCACTGAGGTCACCTCCATGGTGAGAAGGCACAGGGGGCACTGCTGTGCTTGGCTTGAACATTCTTGACCTCATACTCCCAACTGTCTGGCCACCGTAGGCTGTGAGTCCTGATGTCTGGTAATAAATGGCCTCTTCGTAAGATGGTGGGCTTCCTGGTTTCCTCATATCCACTAACTGGAACGTGTTGTCGACTGAGAGGGCCCAGGTGCCAGACAAGCTGAAGCCCAGAGATGTTTGGCTTTGGATTTCTGACTCATTTTCCTGGACGATTCTGCCAGAAAGTTGGCTCTCTTTCCTCAAGTCCTTCTGGAGTTGGTCTCTAGAAAAGTCTTTGGATTTCTCAGACCCAATGCTGGAGGTTCGGGGCAGCACTTTCTTGTGAGACGCAAAGGAAAACGACATGGAGTGCTTTCTAATTTCTCTCTGGGGTTTGGTTTTGTCTGTCTTTGTTGTGAAACTCTGGTGTCTGGTGAAGAAGTTTCTCTTGGGGCAGGATGGAGAAGGCACAGGTGAGCTGCCCAAAGATTCGCCTGGGGAGGATCTGGAGAAAGCTTTGGTTATGTGTCCCTGTGGAGATGCTAAACCTTGGGTCCAATTCTTTATTTTCAAATCCACAGGTCTCTTGGGTTTGCTGTCCACTGCTGGGAAGACTTCCTCTGTAAAGGGATCTTCAGCTTCATCGCCTTCAGAACAGGAGGCGTCCTGGGACAGAGTGAAGCTGTCCTCACTCCTTGCTAGCTTTTGCTTGGATGTTGGGCCCACGAGGCACTCTCGTGAGGGTGACATGTTGGGTTCAGAGAACCGCCTGTCTTGTTGGACAATGGAGCTTTTCAGCCTGACTACCATGCTAACGCTGGACTCTGAGCTTGACTCACAGGTGTCCCGTTGGCCCCGGGTATCCAGACCAGCCATTGTGGGAGTGGGACCCTCCAGTTGCCTGTTGGGAGAGGCTGCGCCACTTGTGGGCTCCACATCTGGGTCATTGCTGTCATAGGCCGAGTCATTCTGCAGAGTTGACACGTCTGGGGAAAGTTAAGGAAGAGCTGAGCATTCTGTCCAGGCTCTCTTAGCGAATACCCTATTTATACCAACGATGCTTTGGTGGAAGTGTACTGGGGCCTGATCCAACAAGAAGCTGATTACACTGAAACTTTGCTTCTGTCTAAAATGGTCTTTAAGTGGTAAGAAAGTGGGAAAAATAAAATGGAGAAGGAAGGGAAAGATTCGAGGAAAAGAAACTGACAATGATAATATTCTCTATGGTCTATTGATCTGAATTTGTAACATTGGTTTTTCAGGTAGCTCTTATATAGGCTCAATGTCCATTTTGATGGACTCACATTCCTTTGCAGAGCTGGGATTTCCTTACTCCAACCCATAGCTGGAGTTTACTTAATAGAATCAAGAGCTATTCATGACTCAGAATGAAAAGGAAAAAATTCCAGATTGTGTCTGGTGTCTGGTGTGTGTGTGTGTGTGTGTGTGTGTAAGTATATCTAATAGCGAGACCTCTGTGGTTGGTGACTTCCTTACAGAATTCTGACTTGTGAAGGTGAATCCTGCTCTTAATACCAGGGATGCTTCACATTGCTGCATGGAGCACCTATGGCCGGCAGGAACTTCTCCCCAGAACCACACTCAAGTGAGAGTGTTCTGTACCTGAACTGTCAGTGTGTTCCAGGGAGTCGTCAGAAGTGATGCGGGAACGCGTCCGAATGTTCTCCCCAAATATCTCAAAGCAGTTGTCGATGAGGAATTCCACCAAGATCTTAACCTGTAAAACAAAGAAAATAAGCAGTTTGTCAGCTTAAGTACATTCATAAAAAAGGAAGCAAAGAATGAGGGCATATCGGGGTCAACTATTCAGGAAGTGGCAGAATTAAGACTAGCTACTTTCATGTGCCTGAAAAGCACATTGGAATAATAAATACACTTTATTATTATACTTTTTGAGGCTTTTCAGAATAAAAAAAAAAGCTTTGAAGTAACTGTGATTTCATTTAAGGAAGTGCTTGTCCAGAATTTTAGCTGAACAGGCAGAATGTGATACACAGAAGAAAAAGAACAAAGTGTTTTTTCCAGCTCTGTGTGTGTGTGGGGGAGGGGTAGTGCTGTGTCTGTTACTCTGTCTCCCAGGACAACAGAGTATGCATACATTTGGTGCCTCTGCAAATGCAGGTTTCTATGAGCGTGGAACCACAACACACGCCGCAGTTCATACCTCCACTGCGGCCCCTGAGTCATTTGAGACACTCAAACCACAAGCATTTCAGTGCTTGGCTTTTGCAGAGAGTGGGCTTGTGACCAGTGAGTTTCTCCTACTGAGGCAGGACATACCTTATTGTTCAGGTCCTTCTGGGCCTGGAAGGACAGGCTCTGGTCGTTCTTCAGAGTGAGCATGTTAGGCCCGATGCAGATGGCGAGGTTGCTGGAGTCCATCTTGTTGACCTCAGCGTTCTTGCTGATGAGGTGGAGCACGTAGAGCAAGTGCCTGAGCAGGAGAAGGTTGGGCCGGGGGAGGCCACCAGCAACCCTGAAATAAAGTTGAGGGATGATGATTTTCATGTAGTCTCGAAAGGCTCCACCCACCCAGACCTCCTTAAAAGCAAGGAAGGTGCATTGTCACAAGAAACATTGTGAAACTCTCATTCAGGGACTCCCTGTGGTTGTAGTGGGGCCCCAACAGCGCCTGTCTTTATCACACACAGGGATGCTGGGTGTGAATCAGAGCCCGTTTAACTGGCAGTCTGCCTTCCATTTTGAAAACAATTTTGTTATATCATTAAATAACTGCATCAGAATCCTTTCCGAGACCCTACGAGACCAGCTTCCTCACACCTTTTCAAGGCTAATTTCCAGATGAAGGTCACCACCCATTTTCACATTATTCTGAGAAATCTTTAGAGAGAACTAATCTATAGAAGCTTGTTTATAACTAGACAATGCTCTAGTGATAACAAATTATTCTTGAGTTAGATTCTTTACATTTTGATATTTCAAGAAAAAAAATGAAGTGATTCCAACACATGGGTCCTTTTCATTTCTTGGTGTTATTTTCAGAAAAGACTTTGTGTGCAAGCGTGATAATCATAGTGTTGGGGGGGGGGCAGAAACTATCCCCTTTCTGGAAAATATTTCATGGCAAATACTCCGCCGGCCATGGGGACACCTCTTGCGTATCAATGAGCTTAGGGTGCTGGTATGTTAACAGAAAGCCTCTGGGAGTCTCAGAAATGCAGAGGTCACACTTCGTTTTTCATTGCTAGCTATTAGAATTTGATCTTCTCTCTCAAAAAAAATTTTTATTAACCATAAGAATGCAGTTTGCTGTGGAAATGTATGAATAAAACAATTTCTCCCAAGTTGCTCTGTGGTGCCATAAGGGTTTTATGAAAGAACAGTTGTTGGCAGGCGATGACATTAAGGTTAACTCCGATCTTGTTGGCTAGCCTTTGGTAAGGCATTCAGAGTTGCTCTCCTGCCTTTTAAAACTACTCCTGTGCTTAGGTTCCCTCCGTCTTGGGATCTATGAGTCCTGAAGCTTACTTTCTGCTCTTTAAGAAGAGCTTCCTCTCGTTTGGGTAGAACTGCTTCCTTTAAATACTCAGGGCCTTTCCTGGCTTCCATGCTGGATGGGATCAGATGGGCACTTCCACTCAGATTCCCCGGACCTCACAGTTTCCGTGAGACAGAAATCTTTTGTTTGTTTGTTTGTTTGTTTTTCGAGACAGGGTTTCTCTGTGTAGACCTGGCTGTCCTGGAACTCTCTTTGTAGACCAGGCTGGCCTCGAACTCAGAAATCTGCCTGCCTCTGCCTCCCGAGTGCTGGGATTAAAGGCATGCACCACCATGCCCGGCTGTACTTGCACAGTTTTATGAAAGATCGAAGATGGGGCCCTAGCCTCCTGCAGTGCCAGAGGACTTACTGCTTCAGGGCCTCGATTCTGTCCTCCTCGGTGGGCTTCTCCAGGGCGCCCATCCAGTCCTCAAAGAGATCACAGGAGAGTAGCTTCAGGGGTATCCCTCGGAGGAAGTCCTGGAGGGAGAGAAAAGTGCGCCCAAGTCACATCGCTGGATTTTCTTCCTTTAAGGAGCCTCTTCCAAACACGCACAGTACTTAAGAAGCCCCCCTTTCTCCCCCCTCCCCCCGTAACCAGCATAGTAAGATGCGCTGTTTCTAGGTAGGTGAAATCTGGGGAGATGGGATTTATGAATGAATTTGGCCAAGGGGCAATCAAATAATGTTTTGAGAGAATTTCATGCCACCCTGTCTATCGGAACCTGGGATCATTGAAACAGAGGTGCTTGTATGAATAATTGAAAGTTGAACAGAGAAAAAAACCCTAAACTCCCACCAGCTGGCTTTGCCTGCAGGGAGCAGTGTGTCAGGTCCGGGTCTCCTGGTGAGTTTGTCAGTGCGCCCTCAATAGGCCATCTAGTGTAAATGCCTCAGGCTCACCTTGAAGACCACAGCTAGGAGGTGCACAGGGAGCTGCTTCAGATTCACGGAGACCCCACAGTTAAGCCCCTCCTTCAGCTCCTTGCGGGCTTTCTCGCTGGCAGCTTTCCTGAATATCCCTTCCGTTGAAGGACCTTTAAGGCAGAGGATGGTGAGGATGTCCTGCGGGAGCACACACGACATAGAAAACAGTCACTTGGAGACACCCGCCACTGCTGTTAAAGCGCGGAACCCTACCTGTAGGCTCCTGTTACAGGAGGAGAGACTTCGAAGCTAGCCAAAGCCAGCACTACCAATGATGCCTTTTTACTCATTTTTCTCAGAGGAGGTAAATTGTGAAGGGATTAACTTTGCACATTTGAAAATTATTTGGAGCCCCCTCTTTCCTCTCACATGCTTCCGTAGAAACACTAGTTTACCCCCACTGCTCCCTCTCTGGTGAATTTTTAGAAGTTACAATCCACAAGACAGAGGACTGAGGGAGGGCCCATCATTTAGAGTATATTGATGGATACAGCCGGCAGATGGCTCCTCTCCTGCATTGGACAGTGGGGTGGGGGTGGGGTGGGGGCTTTCTTGGAAGGCCAATGCCCATCATGCTCAGAATTCTCACAGACTTTTCAGGTCCCACTGGAAAGGGGAAGTAGATTTATGGGTCCACACACACCTACCTGGATGGGTCTGGGAAGTGTGTCGTTCTCCCCACAGATGATCGACAAGGGTTGGTCAAACAGCGACACTTTCAGCTCTGGTTCCAATGACCCAGAGAAGTCGGATGAAGGAGAGAGCTTTCTCATGAGAGATGGCCAGGACAGCACTTTCTTTCTCTTCTTAATTTCTGTAGCCAAGGAAACAAGGAGATAAAGAGAAAAATCTATGTTAACAAGCCAAGATCCAAATGAGACCATGGATGTTGGCTACATCATCTCCCCTATAGCTTGCCGCGTTGAAAAACAAAAGTAAAAACCAAAAAACAAAAAACAAGAGCCCTCAAAACCAACCTTCTGTTTTCAACCTACTGTTGAAAATTCGAGAAGGCCAAGGGCATGAACCGTGGTCTAGAAAGATCAACCCCAAACCACTACACTGTTGTCAGGGTAGCGAGTCCCTAAACATCAACACCAGTGTTCCTCAAAGGCCCCACCTTTCCTGTTTTTATGCGCACAGCTTTTAACTACAGAAAAGTAGCGAAATTTCAATGGTGCTGGTCAAAACCACCCATTTTAACGTATTCGTAACGACTACAAAGAATGTATTTCTGATTGATGGATAGTATTTTAATTTATTTCTTTGAATGTGAAAATTACAGAGAGGAAGTGTTTTGCTTCCTTTCGAAGATCTTTTAGAAGATTCTGGGTAGGGCTGGCTGTTCACCTCCAGTCCCGTAGATACTACCGCTAGAGGGCGCTATGTCACCCAGGGAATCCTGCTATCACCCAGACCCAGCCTTATTTCAGAAGCTTGGTTCTCCAAGCAGGTTGCCACGAAGGCTTGGCACTTTACCAAGTACCCGACCATTTACCTATTTTGTACCAGCAAGAGGAAGAGAGATAAGAATGAGAGGCCCATCCTGATACTTTGGGAGGGGTGGTCAGATCTGATGCATATCGTAATGAAATGTGTTATGAAAGATGGTAAGAAAGGATGCCTGATTCTTTGATGTTGTAGATCAGCAACAATTGCCTCACGGGCGCTTAGGTTTGGTCTCCACTGGAGAAGGAAGCAAGCGGTGGGCAGGGCAATGTGTTTCTCCAATGTGTGCACGCTTCCATCCTCAAAGCTTACAAGTTCTAAGACTTGGCAGCCCGCTTGGAAACCCCGTGTGTCCCTGGGCACTGGCCACGGACAGAATCTCCCCTCCTACAGCTCTGGCTGTCTTAGTCAAGGGTTAATGTTCTGCGCTCTCTCAGAACACTTAGAAAACCAAATCTCAGTAAAGTAAAAGCCCTGTGGTTTGGCAAACAGAGCACTAGTTAGGCGCACAGGAGAGATCAGTATGTTTTCAAACTCACCAGTTAGCTGGCAAATGCTGTCTTCACTCTCACATGATGTCAGCAGGGGAGGCACTTTGATATCACCCTGAAAACATGCATTTCAGTTAAAATAGTGACACCCAAAGACATCCCATCTTTCTCCATAAAATGCACATACGGCCTTTTATTCATCTTGAAAATTAAGTCAAATGCATTGATTCTGTATTTTATCTTCTCAGATCAACATTATTTTGGAAGATCTCAATAGACGTGTTTAGTTTATAATCTGATATTCATCTCACACCAATAATTAAATAACCCAAATGAGTAACAAAAGAATGTCTTTTATCTAATTACAGTGCAAATAAAAAGTTTAAAACATTACTTTCTTACCTCTGACTGACATTCAATTAATGTCTCCATGTTGTTAGCATTAAGTGTTTTTGACTAAAAGAGAGGAAAAAGAACATCAGCGAAGGTCCTTCAGCCCCTGTCTGTGGACAAGATGAATGAGTAGGTGCAAAGGACTTACGTACACCATCGAGACTGCTTATCAGCTTCATTGGAATGGAGACTGACAGTCCAAGAGGGGGGTCCACTACCTCGAGGCTTTGATCCTGTGTACAACAAATCATAAATGAAAAGAGTTAGAAAATAGAATAACTAGTCCAGTCAAATTCAAATTTCAAAGTCAGTTTGAAAAAACAAAAAACAAAACAAAACAAAACAAAAAAGGACCCAGAGCTTAAAGCTACTGGATAGAAAAGTGTTCACCTAAAACTGGGCTCCCACTAAGAAGCATCGTTGAGAATCTCATCCAAGTTTTCATTGTGTCTTATTCTATCCAAATGAAATAAAAATTCCTACGACTCCATGAAGCAAGATAACATCAGTCTTTCTTCCTAAATGTCACCTATGATTAAGAACAGCCTCTGAGAAACTTAATCCTAAATTCTTTAAGCCACACGCCTTTACTACTCCCAAACTTTGTTACGAGTTACTAAGTTCCCATCAGGAGAGCCTGAGTACACATTACAACAACCAAGACTTGCTTTTCTGAGTGCTCGCACATACTATATTAAAAGCTCTGCACTCTCATGAAACCCAAGTAAGACAGAAATTTACCTCCAGGACAATATATACAGTGTACAGAAACAAAAGATAACATTTACAGAATCCCTAAGCCCCCAAGCTGGCAGCTGACACACAGCCCCTAGCATTCTCCATTCAGAGTCCTTCTAAGGCTGACACATGTTTCTCAATAGAGCTGTTTTTAGTGGCACTGGCCCCTGACACTTCAGGGACCCAAGACCCTCGACCCACAAGGCAGTTTATGTTTTGTCCTGTTAATCTACAGTACTTACCAGCAACGGTCTTCAGCCAGAGCTCTTTTTACCTCTGGCGAACTGTGGAAAACGGGAGACACAACATGACACTCTGACCCTAGGAGTCCACCCACAGAGACAAGGCACTGGGCCCTCAGCCTCGTGTGCTGAGTGTTATATGTGGCGGGGGCGGGCAGGTGGAAACTCAGAATATTACTGGGGCCGGAAGGAACATCATGGGTTGTTACACAGCCAAAGCCAGCCAGAGACTGCTCTGCTCTCACTTCCTCATTCCTTTTAGGGCAGCGCCGGTTCTTTCCAAGCCTAACCCCCCTAATTCCCACCCCCCCCATTTCAAAGTAAAAATGTCTACAAACTACTAGGAGTGGAAACCATGACATATTGAACATAGGCAGTGGCTCTGGTTGATGTCAAAGGTGGTGTGTGCAGGATGAGAAATTTTATTATTCTGTGTGTAAACATCACTTTCCTTTCTAGTTGTTCCTGCTGGCCCCTCCCTGCTCTGGGTGTCCTGTTTGGGTGCTGTTCCCGGTCACCCACCATCCTCTCCATCCAGGACTAGATATCAATTGGCACATCTAGGTGCAGGGTGTTGCTATAAAACCAGGACGGAGATGGAGGGATGACTTCCCCTCTTTGAAAATTACCCTCGAAAGCTACACCAGTTTCTTTGGAACTAGGGGAATTGCCCATTGAGAAATTCATTTATTTCTCATGTAGAGAACCACTGCCCTAAGTTTATTGTGAAGTACGGAGTCAGTCAGATGGGTACAGATGTGTTCATTTTAGGATCAACAACTTTGTAAAGGGAACAAAAAGCGTCACATGTTTGTCAACATGGTAGCATCTTTGGAAAATCTAGAAGAACACAACGGTTTGAAATGCAGATGCTGCAAATTATATTGCATGTAAAACTGCCCTCCAATCTGGCATCTTCTGTTGTGTCACCTCCTCTTCTTCCTTCGAGATCAAATCAGGTCGTGTGTGTGTGTGTGTGTGTGTGTGTGTGTGTACATGTGCGTGTGCGTGTGCGTGTGTGTGTGTGTGTATTGGCATCCCACCTCAGAGCTATGGCTTTGAACATTCCACGGATAATTTGATGTTTGGCTCTGTAGTATTCCACAGAATTGTCTAAGACGTTATGTTTTTGGAGCTGGAGATTAAAACCTGCCCCTCAGAACACACTCTGCCTCTGAGCTGCACCCCAATCCAGGATTGGTGTTGGGCTTCTCTAATGTCAAGGACACTGCTACTTTGGAGAAAGCCTTCTCTCCTCACCAGACAGAAGGCTCTCTCGATGATGTGAAAATGGAGCCCACTTTACAAGGTTTTTCATCTTAATTCTGAGCCGTCTTCTGAGTTATAGAACTCTTAGCCTGAGCATCTGCAGCATCCCCCAAAAAAACAGCTCAAACTTTTCTTGAGATGGAAGGTTCCCGTGCCTCGGTGTAAACACTGGCCTTGGGGACACCAGCCCTCATTCTTGGCGTTACCATGAACTCTGAATACCGAGGTTAAAATGTGAGCCCGCTAAGTCATACCTAACACCTTTATATATGCCACATACTTGTATTTCAAGAGCCTCACTGCACATAGTTATCAGCACTCTTAGCTGAAGTGGGCCTTCCTGTGTCACAGGCCAGACAACTAGAGCTCCTCTGGCCATAGCTGCTCAAGTCACTCAGCTGGGCCTTCTAATCCCGAGCGCCAAAGCAGTCTATGCTTTCCCTCAGGGTAACTTCAAGTGGTTCATTTGTCTATACCCGCTTTGTCAGGTCAGGGGCCCGCATGAGGGACACTTAGCTAGCAGAGACGCAGATTTAGGGCACAGTCCTGAAACTTCAGAATTATTATCACTTTTGTTAGTAATAAATAAAACGCATTTCGTACCGTCAATGATGTGGTGACCCACAGAAACAGCTACAGCAACAGATTTGTGTGTGTATATATGTGCTGTGTGTGTGTGTGTGACATGTATGTGTATGGTATGCAATGCCAGGGTTCTGTGCAGGCATGCTTATGGAGGCCACAGTTAAATGTCTTCCTGTGTTTTATCTTACTTTTGAGACAGGGTCTCTTTACTGGACTTAGAGTGTCTACCAATTTGTCTAGATTAATTATCCAGTGACGCCCCTGTCCATTCCCTGCCCATGGCTAGGGTTATAGGCGCCTACTGCCTTGCTGGCTTTCCCGTGGGTATCAGGGATCCCAACGCAGCTCCTCACGCTTGTGAGGCCATGGAGCCATTCTTCAGACCCTACATTGACATTGAGAGTTTGTGTCTATAACTCTCCACAGACCATCCATGTCCAGCTTTTAGTAACTGACAGAGTTGTTGAGTTACTAGTTTCCCCTGCCCCCCCATCCAGCAGTAACCATGGCAACAGAAAAGTGTAACCTGGGACCTCACATTTGTAAAGCAGAAGAATGTTGGCTTTTATAGAACCCCACTGTTGATAACAGAACCCATCGGAAAGACGTTCAGCAGTATCAGCAGCCCTGGGGAGTCCAACAGTCCACACCTAATTAACAGACAAGTTTGTGGGACTGTTAGATGATGTTAGAGATGGCAGATGGTCCAGCTGTGGCACTGGAGAGTTCTTCCATTGGTGTAGTTCTTTCCAAACGCTATGCAGTAGGGTAGGGCTGGAAATAGAGCTGTCTGAGGAAGACAGGCCTGCCCCTGATTCTGAGAAGCTCACAAGAGCACTGATGGCAGTTTTCATAGCAGTAGGAACATTTGTAAAGACAGTGTGACACTCGGAAATATTCTTGTCTTTATTTTTTTAAGATTAAAAATAAGACTTATTTCTATTTTGTGCGTATGGGCGTTTTGCCTGCATGTATGTATGTATGCTATGTATGTGTGTGTGTGGTGCCTGCAAAGAGGGTGTCAGAGTCCCTGGAACTGGAGGAATTGGACTGTAAGGCTCCCTGTAGATGCTGGGCACCAAATCCGGGTCCTCACTAGAGCAGCCAGGGCCCTTAACCGATAAGCTCTCTCTCCAGCCCCTGTCACAGTTTTTCAAAGCTGAAATGATATATTCGTTTGTTTGTGTATGTTTTACATTTTCTTTCTCTAGCCCATTTCTTTGAAGAACAAGCTTGTATCCGCCTGCATGACGTTTTGTCTTCAGTTGATGGGAAGGAACCCAGATGGCTTTTGCAGGGTCAGGTTGAAGAAACCTCCCCGAGAACCACACTTGTAACCACGCTTCCAATTCTAGGACTCTCTGCTGTAGGGGTTGTGCCTCACACGCTGTGGTGTGTGTGTGTGTGTGTGTGTGAGTTGTGGGCAAGTGCCTTTGTTCCTTCTCCAACTTCCAGTCTCAGTTACCACTTCTGTCCGGCCTGCGGTGCACAAGAGCTTGTGAATCATTAACCATGAATGGTTTGCCCTCCCTGCCTGGGAAGCAACCACCCAGGGCAGTGGTTCTCAACCTGTGGGTCATGACCCCTTGGGTGGTGGTGGCAAATGACCCTTCCACAGGATCACACCAGATTTCCTGCATAACAGATACTTACATTCCAATTCAAAACAGCAGCAAAGTTACAGTTATGAAGGAGCAACAAAAATATGGTTGGGGGTCACCACGACATGTGAGACTACAGTGAAGGATCGCAGCATTGGAAAGATTGAGAAACACTGGCCAAGGGGCAGATCCTTGTATCTCTTCACCTCTTTCTCATTCCCATCAACAGCTCTCTGCACAAATTCCTGCTTTCCCAGAGTTCATGGTTTCCTTCAAGAATTCAGCACCACCTGTCTTAGGGTTTTACTGCTGTGAACAGATACTATGACCAAGGCAAGTCTTATAAAGGACAACATTTAATTGGGGCTGGATTACAGGTTCAGAGGTTCAGTCCATTATCATCAAGGTGGGAGCAGGGCAGCATCCAGGCAGGCATGGCGCAGGAGGAGCTGAGATTCTACATCTTCATCTGAAGGTGGCTAGCAGAGTACTGGTTTCCAGGCAGCTAGGATAAGGGTCTTAAAGCCCACACCCACAGTGACACACCTAGTCCAAAAGGCCACAGCTACTCAAACAGGGTCATCCTCCAAGTAGTGCCAGTCCCTGGGTCAAGCATATACAAACCATCACACCACTCCAGTGCCTGGCCACCTACAGATTGACATATTGGTCAATCTTCTTGAAAGTTCAAGTTATGGATGATTGTAAAGGGGAAGGCAGCCTCTCCTATAAGTTCTCCTGATTCCTGATGTGAGCATTCAGCCTACTGCCATCCTCTCAAACCATCCTCCAGTTCTCTGCATCTGATAAACTGAGAGGAGGTTCATCCCAACATCTGCCTGCGGGAAACCCCACCTTGGCCCTGACCCTAGCTGAAGTTCCGTTTCCTCTACCAAGAGACTCTGCCAGGATCTTCCCCCCTTGAACAGAGTCTCTAGAGAGCAGGAAACAGTGGACACTTTATCCTTAGACATTTCCAGAATAGGCTTTTATGGGAGTCACACAGCATGCCACTGTTTTTCTACAAAGACCTTCGAAGAAATGAGGACATAGCAATTACATTGAATTTCTCAAGATTAAAAACTGCGGGGATGGACAGATGGCTCAGTTGGTAAAGCCATGGAAAGTCCAGATTCTCCACTGTCCCGGGGATGTCCTTGTTAGATGACACATAAGAGGTCCTAGGAATCACGACTTAGTATTAAGGTCTGAGGTTGGGAAGCAACCACAGTCTGGTTAGCCTTATGGGCCCTGGAGCTTGTGAGAAATAACTTGGATTCAGTATGCGACATAATATCCTGGCCTCCCAAGGATTTTTTTGTTTTTGTTTTTGTTTTGTTTTTTAATATGGCGACTTCTTACCTGCAAGTCCCCTAAGAACTGAGGACTGTTGTAGAAATATTTAATCTCAACCAGAAGAGGAAGAAAAAGCCGTGGGGTAAAAAAAAATCTTAAAAGCATGGGCCATGAAAGCTGGCCAATTGGAATCAAGAGCAGCCCAGATGGAGCATAGTAAATGATAACTCTGGAAAGCTAGGTGATAGCTAAGGAAAGTAGATTCCAATAGCACAGAGGGTAGATATCTGCCCAGCTTTAGTGCTGACAAAAGCTTATTATAAATTAAAGGTCACGCATGTCTTTTATTTGGGAATTGAATAATCAAAGGCAAGGTAGAAGCCCCTAGGTGAGATTAAATATTTTTACAACATAGGACAGTTAATAGGAAGGCAGTTAACAACAGGGGGAAGGTTTTCAACAGCCCCTGAGGCTCAGAGTAAGAGCCTACACAGGAGCACCAATCTGGGTCACAGCTCTCTTCTCTTCTCTTCTCTTCTCTTCTCTTCTCTTCTCTTCTCTTCTCTTCTCTTCTCTTCTCTTCTCTTCTCTTCTCTCTGGTAGGAAAAAAGTTGTCCTCTATCCAAATTTTAACTCTTTATTGAACAAGGATTACTTAATCTTCTCTGACGTTCTCCTCCGTCTGCAGATTCTTCCTTTGTGCTCATGAACGACCATGGGTCTGCAGTTACCAGTGCACATGGCTCAGATTTCCACCTCAGATATTCCCATAATTCATTTGTCTCTGTGTCAGGATGTAAAATGGCCTCGATATAAAATAATATCTGAAGAACTCCATGTATTCAGAAAGCTGGCTTGAAATCCAAGAGAGGTTAGGACAAAGTGATCTTTTAAAATTGCCTTTCTCGGTTATTGGGATCCAAATGAAGAATTAAGAAATAAAGCATCCTGCAAACGGGGCGATTAGAATCTGAGCGGTGGATGTTTCAGACGTCCCCAGTGCCACTGGCAGGGTCTCAAGTCACAGCATCCATCACTCGAAGAATCCAAGAGGCTCCCCCTCTTCTCCCCCACTTTTAAAATTTCTGAGCCCATTTTGACCTGAAAAAAAAATGAGCAAACAAACCATAATGGTAGAAAGGTTACCAGGGCACCCTGATGCCAGTCCTCCCTGTGCAAAGGAGTAACGTTTGGAAGAAAAATGAAACAAAAACACCAGCAAAATGGACAAGTCTTTTTTTGTTGTTGTTGTTAGTAACTTACGTGGCATGGTATGCTTTAAAGTCTAAAGGAGAAATGTAGAAACAGTGGAAACAAGTTTGACTAGTCTTTTGAAGATGTTTACTGTAGTCTAGTTTAAGGCTTTGTTTGTTTTGTTTTCTCTTCTTAGCATTGAATTCTTTTGTCTTCTGTGTGTGTGTGTGTGTGTGTGTGTGTGTGTGTGTGTGTGTAGGGGGGGTTACCAGAGGTTTTATTTTACTATTTAAAGGCTTGTTTGTTTGTTAGTTAGTTAGTTAGATTTTTGTGGGGGAAAGGGTCTTGCTACATAGTCCTGGCTGTCCTGGAGCTTACTGTGTGATCCAGGCTGATCTCAAACTCACAGAGATCCAACTGCCTCTGCCTCCCGAGTGCTGGGACTAACGGGTGTACCACTGTGCCCAGCCCCCGACTTAAAGTTTTTTAAAATGTTTTATTTTGAACATACGGCTCTTCTCTCAAGTTCTCAGTCTTACTTGGGAAGCTCTTAGCAATGGGCTCTGATGGTAGATGCAGGGGGTTGGGGGTATAGGCAGCCACTAAGCAGTACTGTGCAGGGAGTTGGGACTGGTGAGTGTCTCCCACAAGAGGCCAGCCTGGTAATAATAAACCTGACATGACAGGCCCCAGAGGGGAGCTGATGGATGAGCCCAGGGTGAGGGCACATGGGGACTGTCTGTGGGAGTCACCTGGGTCCTCCTGGAATGGCAGAGAACAGGTCCCAGCTGTGATTTTCGGGGTCCACTACTCCTGGGCTCTTGCCACATAAACAAGAAGCCTAGTCTGACTCCTCCTGCCCTTGGTCCATAAAATTACACAGGAAACTTTTGAAATCATTAGACACAGCTGTGTAAACGCACATCTCTCTTTTATTCTCAGATGTTGACTGGAAAACCATGAGCACATATCTTCTGTGTTTTAAAGTTGTGTGTGTGTGTGTATGTGTGTGTGTGTGTGTGTGTGTGTGTGCATGCACACACACACACACACACTGGCTGGAGGCACATGTAGGCCAGAGGTCAACATTGACTATCTTCAATCTTCAATTGCTCCCCACTTTATTGTTTTGAGACATGTGCTCTCCCCTGCCTCTCCTCCCTCTCTCTTTCTTCTTCCTCTTCCTCTTCCTCTCCCTTTCCCTTTCCCTCTTCCTCTCACCTCTCTCGCCCCCCCTGCCCCCCGCAATATACTACAATGGCCTCCCAGTAAGGCCCACCCCCTGGGGCCTTCTATCTCTACACCCCCAGTTGGATTATAGCTGCATGCTACTTTGCATAGCTTTTCATGTGGATGCTACAGATCCAAACTCAAAGTTCTCACACGTGTGGAGTGAACAAGCACTTGATAGATGGAACCATCATCTCTCCAGGTCCACAACCCCACATATGACATTTCACTAAGCTTTGACATGTATGTGGGCTCTGGCAAGTCTCAGAGGGCAGCCATTTTTCAAATATTGTTTAGTGCTGTTCAGAGTGGAGTGTGTATGGCAACCTCCTGAGCCGTACATGCAGGGCCTCATCCTAGAGCTCTTATTTTGGCAGGCTTGGGGTGTGCACGTCACAGAGAGTCACCTGCAGCTACCTATTGGAGCCACTGACACTCTGGTGTGCTTTGTTAGTGTTTGGGAGTTAATTAGTTCCCTTGCTGGGTTACTCCCCCACCCCATTCAGAGTTGCTAGTTTCACACTTTCCAAATTTCCCTGCTTTCCAAATTAGACTGCAGGCCCTCAGGATGGAGGAACTCATTCTGACCCAGGGACCCGAGTCCCTGTTATGTCTTCCCAGATAAATACACGGGGGTTGTTCCAAAGGCGCCCTTCAAGCTTCTTGGTTAAGAACAATCACCAGGACATTTGCTAGGTGACTCTGCTTGCACTCTTAGAGCCCAAGATGGGCTAAATGTCTACCTAAACAGATGTCATTAATTTTATCTCTTTTCCAACCTCAAATAAATATGGCATTCTGCTATCGCCGAGTCACTCCCACTTTCCCTGGGCTAGGAAAACCAAATGAACTGCAATTGTGTCAGTGTGTTCTGAGCCTGAGTGTCCCAGGTGGCTACCCTTCCCTCACCACTTAGCACTCCATAAATGGCACTCTATGATCCCTGGACACTGAAAGACAAGATTCCTTCATCCACGAGGACACCGTGTGTGTCACATTAGGTTTTTACTACAGATATTGCATGCACGTGATTAGACAGCATGGTAGATAGGGCATTAGTTGGCTCTCTCTTGCCAAGGGTTTAGACGCCATTTCTTCTTAAGCTTCCTCGCTGGGTTTGAGAAGCACTGGGAAAACAATCAAACTAACACCAGTCTTTCAGGAACGAAGTCAGAATTTATAACAATGGGTCGGGACATCAGTATTTCTTGTGGTGTCAGGGTGGCAGATCTTGCCTATGCTAGACAAGATCTGCCACCAGGCTACACCGCGGCCTGAACTCTACACACAACTCCAGTAGGCAGGCAGGCCTGAGAGCTGTGACTTGGAAACAGTTTTCTGGGTAAATTGACCCAATAGTTTTGTGCATGGATTCTTTCCCACGGCAGCCGTGGACGGTGGGCAGCCTACTGAAGGGCAGGTCATAATTCTTACTGGAAAAGATAAAGGTTTCAGTTTCTCTCACCACCTAGCAGGCACTACTTCCCCAGCTCCCTCCCCTAACCCCTTGTCTTTTGCTCATAAAACGAGAACCCAGAGCTGCCGATTCTGCTGCAATCCTGTGGTTGGTTGGATGTGGCCATCACCCTTTGCAGCTGCTCCTATCAAGGGACAGGGGTCTACTTCCCCTGTCCTTGAAGCCACTTGGTCTCATGACTTGGAGAAAGTAAGCCACATGAATGTTGGGCAGGCCTGCAGCCCAGTGGCCCTCGAAGCTTTTATTTTTGTTATCTTTGAGGAAGCCCTGAGATAAGACGGGAGGACACCAGTCTCCCCTTCTGAAGTGTGAGAGCTCAGGTAGCCTCGCAAGGAGCCTGTACCAGCTCTTAGATGCATGTCAGGCCATCCTGGAGTTACACTGGAAAGACTCACAGTTTGAGCAAGTTCAAGCAAAACAGAGCCCATGCTGGGATGCTCAGGAGTGAGGACAAAGCAGATCCGGTGCTGCCTCCACACACTGAGTCTCCAGGTGGTTGTTGTCCAGTGGCAGGAGCCCGAAACCAAGAATGACTGTAAATCATTGTCACATTTGTCCATGAGCCACCAAACCAGCATTGAAAAACACTGCAAACAAGTTGAAAAACATGTTTCTCCCCCACTACAGCCGCTCAGCTTTATTTTGAACTGTCATAGTAAGTCACCGATAGATACAGTGTTTCTCATAGGGTGCACTGTGTACATGTTGGGTTTTAAAAAAATTATTAATCATGCTGAAAACACATGTAGCAGTCAGAGGGCAGCTTGCAGGAGTTGATTCTCCTCTGCCATGTGGGTTCCAAGGATCCAGCAGAAGTTGCCAGGCTTGGTAACGAGTACCCTTCCCTACCGAGCCATCATTCCAGCCTCCCTCCCGTATGCATTTTTTTTTTTGGTAGCGTTTTCCAGATGATGAATTTTAGGTGTGCTGGTTCGAGACTGTAGCTCGGCACTTTCAAAACTGAGGCAGCTGAATCGTAAATTTGAGGCCAGCCTGAGCTACATAGTGAAATTCTGCTTCCTTACACTGCCTTCCATCCCCTAAAGATAATAAACTTTAAAGTAGATGGCAGAGATGTTAAATCAAGTGCAACCAGCCACGGGTGTGAAGGGAGCTGATGGGAACGAGTGACACAGAAGGGTTTTTTTCAGGATACAAAATCTCGAGGACGGAGTCACAGGGTTCTGAGTCGAACTTTACAGACTCCATACAAGAATGACTTTCTGTGATGGTTTTGAGGGCTGATCTGGGATTCTGGGGAATTTAGTTTTCATATTACTTGTAGTGGGTCAGTAACTTCGTGGGTCTCCACAGTGCGTGAGGTGTTGGCTATTCCAGTTTTCCAAGTCATTGGCTGCTGTGGACTGGCATGTCTCCATGCTAGCAAGGTGATGACATCCATTCAGCTTCTGGAATGTTTTCATGTTCTTCACTGTAGGGAGAATGGCCTGCATCTCCACGGGCTCTGAGTGGAGTGAAAAGGCCCACGCCAGGTTGATTGCCACACCCCTGAGAGTGGCAGAGGGAAGGGTGAGAAGCCTCACAGTGTGGACAAGGAAGGGGCTGAGCGCTGAACCCGGCACTCAACAGTTCTAGCATAGCCTGGGGAGAAGGCTTTGCCTCGTACCACTTATTCCAATATTGATCCCCGCCCCCCCCCCCTCGAGAGTTTTCTAGGACCATCATGACAAACAGTTGCAATGGAAACAATGCTTAAAACAACAGAAATTTGCCCCTGTAGTTCTGATAAGACTGTTGGCAAATTTGATTTTTTTATGGGACCTCTGTCCTTGGCTTGGAGATGGATGCTCTCCTTCTGTGACCTCTCTGTGCACACATGCCCAGCCTGTCTCTTTCTCCAAATGCCTATATGGACATCAGTTTACCTCCCTACAAGTTCTGCCTCCCAGTGCCACTTTCAGAGGAGCTGACAGATTAGACTTCTTGAGGAGAGTGCCGTTCGGTTCCTAAATACACACGTATATAAATGTGGGCAGCTACCTGAGTGCCTTTAGTTGCCAAAAAATGAACCCATCCTCTGCATTCTGAGCTACCCTGTTTTGATAGATAAAGATAAAAAGAAGAGGCAATATATGGCTTTAAAACAATAGCTTTTGAGCCTAGTCCCTAACTGGGTTAGCTTGTTGGGAGCCTGGAGGGCACAACAGGGGGCATAGACTGAAGGTGTATATGTAAAGTAGTGGGCCAGTCTGGTACCATCAGGAAGAGCATCTTGCTATTCTGAGCAAATAGCTGGAATTGAACCCCCACTTTCTTGAGTATGACCCCCAGGCCTGTGTTCAGAAATAACTGTCAAAAGGGAAATTACTTTTTTTTTTCCTTTTGGCGGTTCTTTTCTTCTCATTTTAAAATTTCTCCTTGATGTGATAGGCCAACAGAACTTCTCCTTCCTTAAATGCAAGCTACTCGGTTCCTGTTTTCTCTCATTGGAAGCATTTCAAATAAAAAGCCAAGAGACTGGGCAGACCAAAATGAAATAGCACACTTCCTGACTGAAGGGGAATTCTGCAGGTGACTTGGAGGTTTAAGAGCAGAGGTTGAGAACAGTTGTCCAAGTCCAGCAAGACTATGCTAGTTTACACACTCAACCAAGTGTGGCAGGATCTGCTTCAGACCAGAGCCAGAGACTCCTGTTTCCAAGTGGTTCTCACACTTAGTGTGCTCAGCTTCCTGGCTGGAAGAAGCATCAGACAGTAGGCAGAGGGGGACTTCCCACAACTTCCCCCAGGCAGGCTGGGGCCACTGAAGCAGAAGATGTCTTTCTGGGGAAAAGAGGTGGGATTTTAAGAGAAGAAGAAAAA